>NW_020948739.1:12301305-12393805 GCF_900497805.2 Vombatus ursinus
TTCTTTCTTTCTTTCTTTCTTTCTTTCTTTCTTTCTTTCTTTCTTTCCTTCTTTCTTTCTTCCTTCCTTTCTTTCTTTCTTTCCTTCTTTCTTTCTTTCTCTCCTCTCTCTCTCTCTTTCTCTCTCTTTCTTTCTTTTCTCTATTTTTACTTCTGAAATGTTCTTCTCAAATGGCATGACAAATACTGCTTAAATTTAGACTTATTTCTCCAAGTAGTATATTGTGGGCCATACATAACCATACAGCAAAGTTTGCCTAGGAAAAGAATAAGTGCTTTAATCTCTCCTCTGACCCTCTTTGTTTCTTTTTTTGGGGGGGGGTTGTTTGTTTTGGAGGCAATTGGGGTTAGGTGACTTGCCCAGGGTCACACAGGAAGTAAATGTCTAAGACTAGACCTGAATTCAGATCCTTCTGACTCCAGGGCTTGTGCTCTATTTACTGCACTACCTAGCTGCCTACCTCTTTGTGTCTTGCCACTTACTTTCCAATCTACTGAAATTAACTTTGGGCCAAAGGACCTTTGAGTTGAACTGGGTTCAAATCCTGCAGTGGACTTGGTGGTGGTGTTTAGAGTGATGAACTTGATATCAAGGAATCCTTACTTCAAATGTCACTTCAGATATTTAATAGCTATGTGATCCTGGGAAAGTTTCTTAACCTCTCTCAGCCTTAATTTCTTCATCAGTGAAGTGAAGCTCCCATCTCACAGGGTTATTCTGAGGATATAATGAAATAACATATGTACTGCTTTGCAAACCTTTCAACATGATATAAATGCTAGGTATTATTACATTCTATAAACAAACTCGACAACTCCCCAAAACTCTCCCAAAGTGGAACTCTCTAAAGCCCTTCCAAATTCCCTTCCAAGCTTTGAAAAATTTCTCACAACCAATTTAGGAGTGGGGAAGCAACTTACCATCTCAGCAGAAGAGGACCCTGGGGTGGGAGGGGAGCACAATCAGTGAGCAGCAGCAACGGGCCACACCCCAGGCTCCAAGCAGTAGGGCAAGCCACATGCAAGTCCCTTCCCCCAATCATGGCCAGCAGCGAGCCCCACCCCCCAAAGTAGACCTGCAGAGAGACCTCACCCTGGAGGTGGGCCAGCAGCATGGCCCCACTCCTAGGGCAAGCCTGTAGGAGACACTACCCCCAGGATAGAAAAATAGGGAGCCCCTGCTCCCAGTAAAAGTTAGTAGGGAGGCTCTCCCTCCAGTGCAAGCCAGTAGCTAGGCCCTGAGGCCCAGCAAAAGCCAGCAGCAAGACCCCAAGTCCCAGCACAACATACAGGAACAAGGCCTAACTCTTACACAAAATTACAAAGTCACAAAATAGAAAAAAAAATAATGAAAAAAGAAAAAAAATAACTTGACTATAGACAATTACTATGGTGACAGAGAGGATCAAGGCAGAAGTTTGGAAGAGGACAGCAGTGTCAAAATGGCTACATGTAAAGCCTCAAAGAAAACTGAAAGTTGGTCTCAGGCCCAGGAAGAACTCCTGGAAGAGCTTAAAAAGGATTTTAAAAAGCAAATAAGAGAAATAGAATAAAAATTGGGAAAAGAAATACTAGTAATGCAAGAGAATCATGAAAAAAGAGTCAAATGTTTGATGAAAGAAACAAAAAATGGGAAAAGATATATAAAAATTCACTGGAAAAAAAAACTCCTTAAAAATAGAATCGGCCAAATGGAAGAGGTACAAAAATTCACTGAAGAAAAAAAAAAACACCTTAAAAAGTAGAACTGGCCAAATGGAAAAGGAAGTACAAAAACTCACTGAAGAAGATAATTTCTTTTTTTTTTTTTAAGAAATTGGGGTTAAGTGACTTGCCCAAGGTCACACAGCTAGTACGTGTCAAATGTTTGGTCTGAGGCCGGATTTGAACTCAGGTCCACGTGACTTCAGGGCCGGTGCTCTATCCACTGCGCCACATAGCCACCCCAGAAGATAATTTCTTAAAAGTTAGAATTGGTCAAGTGGAAGCTAATAACTCCAAGAGACATCAAGAAACATCAAGAAACAACAAAACAAAATCAAAAGGATTAAAAAAAAAACCTAGAAAAAAAGTGAAATTTCTCCCTAGGGGAAAAAAAAACTGACCTGCAAAATAGATCCAGGAGAGAGAATTTAAGAATCCTTAGATTACCTGATTGATAGACAAAAAAAAAAAAGGATACTGAACATCATATCTCAAGAAATTACCAAAGAAGACTGTCTTGATATCCTGGAACCAGAAGGCAAAATATAAACTGAAGGAATCCATTGATCACTACCTGAAAGAGATCCCAAAATAAAAACTTCCAGGAATGTCATAGCCAAATACCAGAGCTTCCAGGGCAAGGAGAATAATATCATAAACAGCCTCAAAGAAATAATTCAAATTACATGGAGCTGTGATCATGATAACACATGATTTAGCAGCTTCTAAATTAAAGAACTGGAAGGCTTGGAATATGATATTCCAGAAGGCAAAGGAGTTAGGATTACAACCAAAAATCACCTACCCAGCAAAACTGAGTTTAATTCTTCAAGGGAAAAGATGGATATTTAATGATGTCAATGAATTTTCAAGCATTTCTAATTAAAAGACCAGAGGTGAATAATTTTTTTGCCTTAAATACTTACTTGAGTGAATACTTACTCAAGAGTAACTTTAAAAAGAGAAAAAAAAAACAAGAGAAAAAAATAAGAGATTCAACAAGGTTAATATTTATATTTATATAATCTTTATATTCTTACATGGCAAGATAATACTTGTAATTCTTAAGAACTTTATCACTATAAGGATAATTAGAAGGAATATACATAGAGAGAGTTGACTATAATGTGATAATATTCCCCCCAAAAAATAAAATTAAAGAGTGAGAAAGTAAATTGCACTGAGAGAAGAATGAAGGGAAGGATAGAGTGGAATAAATTATCTTATATAAAAGATGCACAAAAAAGTTATTACAGTGAAAGGGAGGATGGGGTGATGATGGCAAGCAGTGCTTGAACCTCATTTTCACTGGAATTGGCTCAAAGAGGGAATAACAAACACACTCAGTTGGATATAGAAATTTATCCTGTTGTGTGCTCATAAGTTGTTTTCATTATGTAATTTTGTGTTAAATTAGCTTTTTAAGGAGCTGAACAATGAAATATATTCACGTATACTGTTCTATATATTTTAATTATTAGGTAAAAATAAATTTGCTTTATTTTAATTTGGGTATTTCAATGTTTTAATTTCCCATGCTTCTGTGTGGGAGTGTTTTGCATATATGTATTCTATTGTTATATAAATGTAATTATAGCCTTCCTGTTTGTTTACACAATAAATTTTAAGAAAACCAATGTTAACAGAGAGGGAAAGAAAGAGGGAGGGAGGGAGGGAAAGAAAAAGAGAGAGAGAGAGAGAAGGTGGGAAGGGCAATTGATAGAAGGGAGGGTGTATTGGGGGAGGTGGTGATCAAAAATAAAACACTTAGAAGGAACATGATGAAAGATAAGAGAGAGAAAGAAGGATAAACAAGGGAAAATAAGATGGAGGTAAAAACACAGTTAGTTATCCTAACTGTAAATATGATTGGGATGAACTCAACCATAAAACAGAAGGTGATAGCAGAATTGAATAAAAACCAGAATGCTATAACATGGGGTTGAAAAGAAACATATTTGAAGTACAGAGAAATACATAGAGTAAAGGTAAGGGGCTGAAGCAAAATCTATTATACTTTAGCTGAAGTTAAAAAAAAGCAGGGGTACTAATCACTATCTCAGACAAAGCAAAAACAAAAATAGGTTTAATTAAAAGAGATAAGGAAGGAAACTTTATGTTGCTAAAAGGTACCATAAACAATGAAGTAATATCAATCTCTCTCTCTCTCTCTCTCTTTATCTATCTATCTATCTATCTATCTATCTATCTATCTATCTATCTATCTATTTATCTATCCCAAATGGTATAGCACCTCAATTTTAAAGGAGAAGCTAAATTAGTTACGGGAAAAAGTAGACAATAAAACTATATTAGTGCTTAGTGGGGGACCTCAACTATCCCTTCTTGAAAGATGTTAAGGAGGTAAGTACAATTCTAGAAAAGAAAAAGATATGATAAAATTAAATAGGAATAGAAAGGAATATACCTTTTCTCAGTAGTATATGGCACCTACACAAAAAATGATCATGCATTAGGGCATAAAAACCTCACAACCAAATGCAGAAAATTGAAATATTAAATGTATCCTTTTCAGATCATAATGCAATAAAAATTACATTTAAAAAGCAGTGAAAAGATGGGTTAAAATTAATTGAAAATGAAATAATCTGATCTTAATGAATATGCAGGTCATAGAACAAATCATAGAAACAATCAATAATTTCATTAAAAAAGTGACAAGAATGAGACAATATACCAAAATTTGTGGGATGTAACCACAGCAGTGTTTAGGGGAAATTTGATCTCTAAAAAAAAGTGGAGAAAGAGCAGATCAATGAATTGGACATGCAAAAAAAAATTAGCAAAAGAACAAATTGAAAATTTGCAGTTAAACATCAAACTGGAAATCCTGAAAAAGGAGAGATTAACAAAACTGAAAGTAAGAAAACCATTGAACTAATAAATAAAACTAGAAACTGGTTTTATGGGGAAAAAAATTACACCTTTTTTTAAAAGGAGACAATCAAATTATCATTATCAAAAAGGAAAGGAGTGAATTCACCACCAATGAAGAGGAAATTAAAACAATTATTAGGGTGTATTTTGCTCAATTATATGGTAAAAAATTTGACAATCTAAGTGAAATGGATGAATATTTACAAAAATATTAATTTTTCAGGTTAACAGAAGAAGAAATATAATATTTTGCCCAATCTTAGAAAAAGAAATTAAACAAGCCATCAATAAACTCCCTAAGAAAAAAATCACTAGGACCAGATGGGTTCAAAAGCAAATTTTCCAAACATCTAAAGAACAATTAATCCCAATATTACATAAACTCTTTGGAAAAGTATCCAAACTCCTACCAAATTTCTATTATGACACAAATATGGTGTTAATACTTAAACAAGGAAAAGCAAAAACAGAAAAAGAAAACTATAGACTAATTTCCCTAATGAATATTGATGAAAAAAAATTTAAATAAAAATACTACCAAGGAGATTATAGCAATATATCATAAGGATTGTACACTATCACAGGTTGGGATTTATACTAGATAAGCAAGGCTGGTTCAGTTTAAGGGAAAACCATCCACATAAGTGACCATATCAATAACAAAGCCAACAGAAATTATGTGATTATCTCAATAGATGCAGAAAAAGCCTTTGACAAAATACAACACCCATTCTTATAAAAAAGAAAAAAAATGGTAGAGAACATAGGAATAAACGAAGCTTACCTTAAAATGAGAAGTAGTATTTATCTAAAATCATCTGTAGGCATTATCTGTAATAGGGATAAGCTAGAAGCCTTTCCAGTAAAATCAGGGATGAAGTAAGGATGGCCATTATCATTATTATTCAATATTGTACTAGAAATGGTAACTATTGCAATAAGACAAGAAAAATAAATTGAAGGAATTACAGTAGGTAATGAAGAAACAAAACTATCATTCTTTGCAGTTGGATGATATGATGCTATACTTAGAGAAACCCAGACAATCAACTAAAAACTAGTTGAAATAACAACTTTAGCAAAATTGCAGAATAAAAAATAAACCCACATAAATCATCAGAATATATATATATATATGAAATATATATATGAAATTGGGTGTGTTTTAGTGGGATTTCCTTTTGTTTAAGAGTTGGGATAAATGGCCACACTCAGCATCAGCATACATAGCAGGTAGCTTGGCCCCAAACGAGACAAGGAGAAGACAAAGAAGACAAGAAAGAAGACAAGGATAATGCTGAGCAGCAGGTCTATAGTTAATGTAAAAAAAAAGAAAAAGAAAAAGAAAAAAAGAAAAAGGAAAGAAAAAAAAATCCTTCCTATTAATTAATGTTATCTCAAAGAAACTTGGTTGATACTCCAGCTAGTAGGTTCCCATTCATAGTATCATAATATTAGAGTTCAGAGAGGCCTTAGAGATCATCTAGTATAGAGCTCTGATTTTATTAGGCCCAGAGTTAAGTTTTTAAGTAATTTAATCAACACTTCAGTGTTGGTTCAACCTATTCTTTTTCTTGTTCTACTTTGTTTTCCTGATTACTACAGATAAAGAAAGCCCTGGGCTGCTGCTAAATCATGTTAATCTAAAAGCATTAACCAACCACTCAATGTGGTTAGAATGATCAAAGGGCAAACAGCAGCTTCTGTTGTAACTCTTTTCCCTTTTCCCCTTACCTTTTCTCTCCTCTTCTCAAGACACTATAAAATTTCCTCATTCATAGTAACACTGAGATAACACTGAGTGACACTGGGGAAACAAAGGGGATATGCCTTAATCAACTTGTGGAAGCCCCCATAGGATCATGCCTATGATATCAGAAGTTTCCCTTAAGTCACTTCTTAAGGTATGTCTGACAGGGTTTCCCACAGCTACTAGGTGTATGGGCTTCCCCATCCTTTTTTCAATAACCTTCAAGGAAAGTTTTTTTTAAAAACTACATTTTTGTTCTAGTCTTATTGCTCCTACAATTAGAACCTGGTTAGGGTCCATGGTTGACACTCATACTAAAACTCCTCAAACCTAGAAAATAATATCAACTGTTATTAGTATAATTACATTTATAAAGAATATCATTGGAGGGAGCATTCTCATTAAAGGAATGTGTGTCTACCAAAATACCAAATATCTTGACCTCAAAACATGAAATAATTAATATCTTTATAGGGGATAGGCCATTTCAAGCTTTAAAAGGTCCAGTGAATGTGATATTGAAAAAAAAGAAAACAAAAAAAAAATAAAACAAATACACTGTCCTGAGCATCAGGATGAACTGTTTTAAAATCCTGCCATTGATTGCAGAGACAAAGTCAAGCTAGTGAAGTAAAAAGAAGAAATAGATCATAGCTCTCCTACCAAACTCTTCCAGAAAGATATAGAAAATGCACAAGATCACATTTTGATAAGAAAATCCCAGAAAAAGTCATAGCTGTTATTTTTTTCCAGCCTAGGTTGGTTTAGGATGACATGTAGAGAAGCATGCAGACACTAGGGACAGAGTCTGACCTAGAACACGTTGTGTACAAAGTATTATAGCTCCCAGAGAATGAAAGAGAGCCAAGAGTGGGTACCAGGAAGAACTGAGACAGGAAGAGAACACAGGGGACCTGTGAACTAGTGTAGAATGCAGGAATAGGTAGCATCTGGTAGCTGCACTGCCCACTACCCAGTTTTGGATTAGACTGAGGAGGGAATCTGAAAATAGTGGTGGTAGAGAATAGTTACTAGTAGGCCATAATTAAGCAATGAACAAGTTTAGATACAAACAGTAGCTGTGTGGTTCTGATCCCAGAAGCAGTGTGAGGTCTCAGTCTTAGCCTCAATCCCAGGATGAAAGCTTGAGGTGGAATAACAAGAACAGGCATCCTGGACCAAAGGGTAATCTATAGTCAATCCCTTTTAATCTATGGAGCTTTCAGGTAGGCTAATAGTAGCTGAGTCCAGCAGCATTCTGAAGAAACTCTCAACCAGAAAACAAAAGCTGATAGTCCAAAGCTGGCTCAGAACTTTGAGAGCAGGAGGACAATGAGTAGACTTTTTGCCCCAGATCGTATCACTTTGGGAGAACTGAAAGGTTGCAGGCCATCAGCCTGAGCTATGAAAGCAACAGGAGGACATAAGTGGACCAAAGCTCAGGCCAGACATTCCCCCTTAGAGTACAGAGAACCCAGGACTAAGATAAAGTCCAAAGAATGAGCAAACAAAGCAAGAATCCCACCAAAAAGAGCCTTCATGGTGACAAAGACACAAACCCAGAAGAAGAGAATGAATGAAAATGTATCCAAGCTAGCACCAGAGAAAAATGCAGCTTGGATACAAGTCCATCTGGAATTCCTGGAAGAGTTAGAGTAAAAGTTAATAAAAAGAAAACTGAAAATTATATTAAAAGCCAAATAAGAATGATATAGAAAATAATGGGAAAAGAAATGATAACTATGGAAGAAAGATATGAAAAGAGAGCTCCAATGCTTGGACCAAGAGGTGAAAGACCTTACCCAAGAAAATAGCTTGTCAAAAGTCAAAGGCTGAAAAGCATGAAAAATGAGGTATCACATACCTCATAAACAACTGACCTAGAAAGCAGTTTGAGGAGAGATAATTTAAGAATCATTGTACTACCTGAAAACCATGACCAACAAGGAAAAAAAAATCATAATTTAAAAAATCATAAGATAAAACTGCCCAACTCTCTTAGATGGTGAAGTAGAAATAGAAAGAATCCACCATTCAACTCCTGGAAAAACAAAACAAAATGCTATAATGAGAAATCCCAGGATATTATAGCCAAAATCTAGAGCTCCCAGGTCAAAGAAAAGTACTGCAAGCAGCCGGAAAGAATTAAAGTACTGAATAGTCAAAATCAGGATCACATAAGATTTAGCAAACACCACCATAAAGCAGTGAAGAACATGAAATATGATATTAAAGAAAGCAAAGGATGTAGGTTTACAACCAAAATTAACTTATCCAACAAAACTTATCCAACAAAAAAAATATATATGGAAGAAAATAACCTTTTGGTGAAATAGAAGACATTCAAATATTCCTAATGAAAAGAGCAGAATTAAGTAGAAAATTTGACATACAAATGTAAAAGTCAAGAGAAGCATAAAAAGGTAAACATAATTAAGTGATCGTAAAGTGTTAAACAAGGTAAACCTGTTTACATTCTTGAATGGAGAGATGATATATATACCTCCTAAGAGCTCTATAATCATCAAGGTTGATGGAAGGAGTCTAATTGGACAAAGAACCTGGGAGTGATTCTGTTATGTTTTGATTATTTTAAAAAAAATACAAAATGTGGAGAAGAATACACTGGGGAAAATTATTTCATAAAAATGTAATGAGTAAGTAGAAGTTTATATAGAAAAGAGGGAAGAATGGAGTAGAGAAGGGAACATTTAATTCTCTTATCTGAACTAGTTAAAGAAGAGAAGAATACACTTAAGCAGACAACTCAATACAGGAATACATTTCACCGAACCGGACAACAGGAGGGAATAGAGTAAAGGGAAAAGAGCAGGAGGTGAGAGGTCAGCAGATAAGGGGTTTGGGGGAGGGTTGTAGATTAAGGGATGGACTAGTCTCAAGCAAAACAAACTTAAAAGCATGGAGAAAAGAGAGAGAGAAAAGTATAAGAGAATAGGATGGAGAAAAATACATAATTAACAAACATAACTGGGAATGTAAATGGGATTAACTCACCAACAAAACAAAAGATGATAGGACAATTGATTAGAAACCAGACTCCAAAATTCCTTTACATGAGATATATTTGAAACAGAAAGAAACACATAGAGTTAAAATAAGAGTCTGGAATAGAGTCTCTTATGCTTCAGTTAAAGTAAAAAAGGCAGCAGAACCAAGCATGATCTCAGACAAAGGAAAGCAAAAGGAAAAGCAAAAAAAAAAAAATAATTAAAAGAGATAAACAAGCAAGCTACATTTTGCTAAGAGGTACCATAGATAATTAATTAATATTAATACTAAAATTCACAAAATGGCAAAGCATCTAAATTTGTAAGGGGAAAGTTAAATGAGTTACAGGGAGTAACAGACAGTAAGTCTACAATGGTGGAAGACCTCAATTTATCCTTCTTCAACACAGATGAATCTAATCAGAAAAGAAATGAAGGATCCAAATATAAATTTAGATAAGTTGAATATGATAGACCTTTGGAGAATATTACATGGGTATAGTAAGGATTATAGTGATGAAAAGAATGGTTTTTATGAAACCATTATTTTTTATTTTATTATAAAATAAATCCACAACTTTGAAAGACTTAGGAGCTCTGACCATTAAAATGACAAACCACAATTCCAAAGCACTAAAGATGAAACATAATATACACCTTCAGGCCTAGACATGATGGACTCAGTGTAGACTGAGACTTTTTTTTTTTTAATATGGCTAGTGTGGGTATTTGTTTACCTTGACTATATATATTTGTAATAGGTTTTGTTTTTCTTGCCTTCTCAATAGGTGGGGGAAGCGGAGCTTAACTATTCTGAGCTCATAGTTTCCTCTTCTGTGAAATGAAGGAATAAGATGATATAAGGTCCCTTTCAAGCTGTTTCTATGATTAGAGCATGCAGCAGCAGCTACCCAAGCATATTTCCTTACATGGTGCTACATTTTTAGAAGCAATATCTCCTCAGACTTGTGTTCTGACCCATCTTTGAGCCTCTCAACACAGTGTGGGTTTTCCAAGTGTCTTTCACACTTGCTATCCATACCACACTCCCCCTTGGGCTTGGCAGAATGTTCTTGATCTGTTTGTCTCTTCCTGGACGTGGCCAATTCCCCTGGGATGGGAGTTTCCTCCCAGCATTGGCTGACTGACTCCCTCTACTTGGGAACTTCCTCCTTAATACTAACTGACTTTCACTGACTGGGTATCTCCTCCAGGTCTTAACTGTCTGTCCATGGCTGAGTGCCCAAGCTCAGAATGAAATGGTCATATCATGGTGGGTGTGTTGCTTTCTAACTGTAACTGATTTCTCTTTATTTTAATCTGTGTCAAAATTTCTTATAAATTAATTTATTTTGCTATCCTCTATTGTTATTTGTTCACTTGGATGGAATCTAGGCTATATTTTACATTATCTATATTATGTTATATAGTCTCATATGCTAAAATGATAATTAAGACCCAGTCTTCAAGGAATATACATTCTATTATATTATAAGAAAGATATAGCTAAGTATAATTTTAACATATGGAATGCAAAACTTTCCACACTTATCCTTATTCTCATCTCCTTCCATATTTTCCAGAATATTTCCCTCACTGTCATCCCTTTCCTCTGCTTACTAGACCTCACTATCTCCACAAGCTATAAACCTATGTGTCTCCTGCTATTCTCAATAAAACTCCTTAAAAAACCTGTCTACACAAAAAAGTTAACTTTACTTCCTCTCATTCTCTTTTAAACCATCTACGATGTATATTCTGAACTAATCATTCAACTGAAACTATCTTTTCTAAAGTCACTGATGCTCTATTAATAACTAAATCTAATGGTCTTTTCTCAGCACTCATCCTGCTTGATCTCTCTACAATATTTGGTACTGCTGACTACCCTTTCCCCCTGGATACTTGTTCCCCTCTGGGTTTTCCTGACTCTGCTATCTCTTGATTCTCATAAAAATATATATATATATATATATATATATATATATATATATATATATATAACCATTCCTTCTTAGTCTCCTTTGCTAAATCTTCAATCCCTAATACTCACCTAACTAACTGTGGTTATACCACAGGTCTGGATTGTGTTCTGTTCTTTACTCTCTCTGTACTCTGTCTTGGAGATGTCATTAGCTCATTTCTGTGCTGATGACTCTTAGATCTACACTTCCATCCTAAATCTTCCTTTTGAGCTCTAGGCCTGTATCAATGGGTTATTGGGCATTTCTAATGAGATGTCAGATGGACATATCAAATTCAACATGTCTAAAACTGAACTCATTATCTTTCCCTACAAACCTACTCCTATTTGAAATTCCCCTATTTCTGATCAGGGTGCCAACATCTTTTCTGTCACCAAGTCCAAAACCTTTGTATCATTATCCACTTCTCACTCTCTTGTCTCATATCCACTCAACTGCCAAATTGATTTTCCTACAGAGCAATTCTGACCAATTATAAGTCTGATGGTGTCATTCACCTACAAAATAACCTCTATAACTTTCCTAATACTTTCAAGGTCAAATGTGAACTTCTTTGGCATTTAAAGCCCTAGCTCGTTTCTCCAGCCTTATTGTATGTTATTTTCCTCCATGCACATTGGGCTCCAGTTAAATAGCCCCTCTTGCATATTTCACTTATGAATCCATATTTCACTTCTCCACTAGCTGTCTCCCAGTTCTGGAATATACTACCTCTTTGTTTCCATCTCTCAGAATTTTCAGGTTCTTTCAAGTCTCAGCTCAAGTACAATCTTCTATATCAGGACCTTTCTGATCTTCATAGCTGCTATTACCTCCTTCTCTATGCTCCCTTTCTCACAAAGTATCTATTTTGCATGTACTTTTGTATGTAAATATCACCTTCATCCTCCATCAGGACAGTGTGTGTCAGACTTAGGACTTGAATATAGTTCTTCCTGGTTTCAAGAACAGCTCTCTATCTACACTATGATGCCTCTCACCTTCAAAATATGAATGATATACCCTGATTTTAATGCTAGTGTCTTTCTCTTGTTTATTGTCTTTATCTCATTAGGTATATATCTTGTTTACACATAGTTGTTTACACATATAAATCTCCCCCATTAGCCTTTGAACTCCTTGAACATAGGAACTATCTTTTGCCTTTCTTTGTTATCTCCAGCACTTAGCCCAGGGCCTATTACAAAGATGCACTTACTAAATGCTTGTTGACTGACTAATTGGCCTTTATTTAATTTGTTTCATGTTCTATTAACACCTTCGCCTAGCAATAAGTTCTAAAATGTTAATTACAATGGGGTAAAATAACATTTGCATTATTTTTTCTAAAAGAAGGTGTATCAAGATTAAAGGAATACCAGTAGTTCTAACAATCTTTGATTCAATAGATAAATCAATGCTCACTCCAGTAAAGAGATACTGAAGGATAATTGAGCTGTGAACACAGAACTGGGCCTAGAGTCGGGATGGCATGAATTCAAATCCAGTCTCAGGAACTTACTAGATATTTGACCCCAGAGAAGTCATTTAAAAGGCATCTAGGTGGCATGGTGCTGGGCAAATGATTTAACTTCTCTTAGCCTCAGTTTCTTCATCTCTAAAATGGCCATAATAATAGTACCTACTTCCCAGATTTGTGGTGAGGTTCAAACGAATTGATAAATATAAACCTTAAAGTGGAAAGGATTCTGGGGAGATGGCTGAATAGGTCAGAAAATTTTAAACTCTCCATAAAAGAGATAAAATGGTGCCTCAGGGTGAACATAGAGCAGTCAAAATATATAAGAGTAGAAACAGAACCGGAGTTCTCCTGGGACAACCCTAGAAGATCAAAAGAAAAATTCTAGATTTCCTCCCTGTTAAGAGTAAACACCTCTTGGTTAGGGACTGTTTAAACAACATTCAGCAAGCTTTGGGGTTAGCAGGGTTGGGAGGCTGTCTCCAGCTGCAAAAACTTTTATGCCTGACAGTGAGGGGACTTGGTTGTCTGACCAGGGAAAGATCTAGGGAACCTCTTCTGACAAGGAATGCCAGACCCAGCTGTGCTGGGGAGACACAATGGAAGCAAGAAGGAACCAGCACAATCAGTGAGTACAGAAACAGTGAGGCAGGATGCTGCTGGCTGTGGGTACTTACAGGAGGCTGGAGATCTTGGTTTGAGTTCAAGGTCAGAGGAAGAACTGAAGAGGATCTGAAGCCAAAGGTACCAATCCTCCATACCCTAGGACTAGAGGTGATGATAAAAACTAAACTATTACAAAAAAAAGCACAGGCAAAAGACAAAGAATCCCACCATAGATAGCTTTTATGGGAATAGAGAAGACTAGGGTTCGTCTTCAGAGGAGGATACTGAAGCAAAGGAACCCTCTTCTGCCCCAAAGAGTAATGCCAAATGGCCACCAGCCCAAAAGAAGTCATTGAAGAACTTAAAAAAAAACTTTAAAAATCAAATGAGAGAGATTAAGGAAAAACTAAAAAGTAAAATAAGAATAATTCAAGAACAAGATTATGGAAAGAAATTCAACCAATTAGAAAAGGAAATCCAGAATCTTAAGGAAGAAAATGACTCCTTGAAAATCAGAATTGGGCAAGGGGAAGCCAGTGAAGTTATAAGAGATAAAGAAATTTAAAAAAAAAACAAAATATGAAGAATGAAAGAATAGAAGAGAATGTGAAATATTTCATAAGAAAAAACAACTGATCTGGAGAACAATCAAGAAGAGAAAACATAAGAATGACCCGACTACCTAAAATCTATGATCAAAAAAAATCTTGGTATGATAATACAAGAAATAATTAAAGAAAATTGTCCTGAAGCATTAGAACAAGAGGGGAAAGTAGAAATAGAAAAAATCCACCCATCACCACCTGAAAAAGATCCCACGAGGAAAACTCACAGGAATACTATAATCAAATTCTGAAACCCCAGGTCAACAACAAAATATTATAAGCAGCAAGAAAAAAATATATATGGTGGTACCACAATTAGAATCACATAAGACCTAGCAGTGGCAACAATAAAAAAAAATTGCAGGTGTTGGAACACTATATATCAAAGAGCAAAAGAAGTAGGCTTCCAGCTGAAAATATCATACCCAGCAAAGCTAAGCATAATCCTGAAAGAAAAAAGATGATATTTAATGAATTGTCAGACTTTAAGGACTTTGTTAATATAATATAATAATATTAACATATAATATATAATATACATATAATAAACAACTTTAGCAAAGTTGCAGAGTATAAAATAAACCCACATAAATCATCAGCATTTCTATATATTACCAACAAAGCCCAACAGCAGGAGATAGAAAGAGAAATTCCATTTAAATTTACTCTAGATATTATAAAATATTTAGGAGTCTACCTACTCAAACAAACCCAGGAACTATATGAACAGAATTACAAAACACTTTTCACACAAATAAAGTCAGATCTAAATAATTGGAAAAATATCAGTTGCTCAAGGATAGGCCGAGCTAATGTAATAAAAATGACAATTCTACCTAAGCTAATTTGCTTCTTCAGTGCCATGCCAATCAAACTACCAACAAATTATTTTATAGAGTTAGAAAAAATAATAACAAGATTCATTTGGAATAACAAAAGGTCAAGAATATCAAGGGAACTACAGGAGAAATACAGGGGAAGGTGGCCTAGCCATTCCAGAATTTAAATTGTATTAAAAAGCAGCAACCATCAAAACTGCTTGATACTGGCTAAGAAATAGAGTGGAAGAGGTTAAGTATGCAAGACACACTAGTCAGTGACTATATTAATCTATTATTTGGTAAACCCAAAGACCCCAGCCTCTGGGATAAGAACTCACTCTTTGACAAAAACTGCTGGGAAAACTGGAAAAGAGTATGGCAGAAACTAGGCATAGATCAAAATCAAGGAATAGTTTACCTATCAGATTTATGGAGAACAGAAGAATTCATGACCAAACAGGAGATAGAGAACATTATGAAATGCAAAATGGATAACTTTGATTGCATTAAATTGAAAAGTTTTTGTCTAAACAAAGCCAATGCAACCAAGATTAGAAGGAAAATAGAAAATTTGGAAAGAGTTTTTTCAACCAGTCTCTCTATTAAAGGCCTCATTTCTAAAATATATAGAAAATTAAGTCAAATTTAAAAGAATACAAGTCATTCCTCAATTGGTAAATGGTCAAAGGATATGAACAGGCAGTTCTCAGATGAAGAAATTAAAACCATCTAGAGTCATGTGAAAAAATGCTCTAAAACACTATTGATTAGAGAAATGCAAATCAAAACAACTCAGAGGTACCACATTACACCTATTAGATTGGTCAACATGACACAACAGGAAAATTGTAAATGTTGGAGAAGATGTGGGAAAATTGGAACACTAATGCTTTGTTGGTGGAGTTGTGAAATGATCCAACCATTTTGGAAAGCAATTTGGAACTATGCTCAAAGGGCTAAAAAATGTGCATACTCTCTGACCTAGCAATAGCACTTGTAGGGCTATATCCCAAAGAGATCATACAAATGGGAAAAGGACCCACAAGTACAAAAATATTTATAGCAGCTCTTTTTTTGGTGGCAAAGAATTGGAAATTGAGAAGGTGCCCATCAATTGGGGAATGGCTGAACAAGCTGTGGTATATGAATGTAATGGAATACTATTGTGCTATAAGAAATGATGAACAGGCTGACTTCAGAAAAACCTGGAAAGACTTGTATGGTCTGATGCTGAGTGAAGTGAGCAGAATCAAGAGAACTTTGTGCACAATAAGAGTCACATTGTGCAATGACTAATATTAATAGACTTAACCCTTCTCAGCAATACAAGGATCTAAGACACCTCCAAAGGCCTCATGATAGAAAATGCTATCCACATACAAAGAAAGAACTATGGAGTTTGAATGCAGATTGAAGCATACTACTTGCTATTTTTTTCTTCTGTTGTGTTTTGTTTCGTCTTTCTGGTGATTCGTCCTATTGGTTCTAATTCTTACTTACAACATCACTAATGTGAAAATATGTTTAATAAGAATGTATATGTATAGCCTATATCAGATTGTGTGCAGTCTTGGGGAAGGAGGTGGGGAGGGAGGGAGAGAAAAATTAAAAACTCAAAAGCTTATGGAAGTGATTGTTGATAATTCAAAATAAGTTAATTTAAAAAAAAATCTGGACTCAATAGAAGATCTGACATACAAGAACCAAGAGAAATATGAGGTATATCCCAATGACCAGTTGCAAGGGATTCAATAAGGATAGAATGTTTACATTATATGTATGTAAAATGTAAAATCTGTGTCTAAGATTGTTATTAGTAATTAGGTAGCTTATAAGAAAGATTGGGGTAGATCTGAGTATGATATCACTTCAAAAAGTAAAACCATTCAAGAACAGCTAAAAGAGTAATTATCTTTTACAAATGAGGTGCAAGAAGAAGAACCGATACAGAGGAATTAGATGGGGGGGGGGCTGTTAGTTCTGGAAACCTACTTTCATCGGGAATGGGTTCAAGATGGAAATACATATATACATCTAGAAGAGTGTAAAAGTCTTCTAAATTTAGAAGGAACTCTAAGGCAATAGAGAGGGGGAGAGGATTAAAAAAGGAATCTTCGGAGGGGAGGGTGATGGAATAGGTTAGAAGTGGGATATAGAAGGGAGTTTAGATCAATGAGAACTGGAGGATAAGGGAGAGATTCTAGGGAGGATAAGGGAGGGATCTTTGATGGGGAGGGTGAAGGAAGTGAGCAAAGGGGTGTACAAAAGTGTATTTAGATTTAAAGCAATGGGAGGATAAGAGAGGGATACCTGGAGGTGGGGGCAGGTTAAACAATAAGGGAAAGGTAGAGGGTAGAGGGTAGAAGTAGGGGAGTTAGGAGAGATAGAAAAAAAAAGAGTTATGCACAAAAAATTAAAACAAAGATTAGGAGTAGGATCTCTTAGGGAAAATATATGTTGTATGTACATGTATATATATATATGCATGCATATTTATATATGTATACGTGTATGTATATATCAATATCTATATATAAATATATCCATAATTAATTGCAGCCTTAGGATGAGAGGAGGGGGGAAGAAGGAAAGAAAAAAACTAAGTAAAAGTGTACAACAGAGAACAAAAGAAGATCTACAAAGAAGCAAAGATGGACAGTTTTCAACATAACACATAGTATTTAATATATAGGCTTTCTTGAAATGGAAAGTTATTGTTATATATTCTGAATCCTCTCCTACATTCTACTATACATGTGATGTTTTTTCTTTTCTTATTTTATATTTAAGTTCAATATTTACATTTTAACGTTTTTCTTTTCTTATTATTTGTTTTAGTATTTGTCTAAAAAAGTTAAAAAACCTTTAAGTGCTATAAAAATGTTTTATTATTATTAGCTGTTATTTCTCACTGGACATACTGAGGCAGCTATTTGTTGATAAGGCTAACAATAGTGTTTGTTACTTTTCTCAGAGATGTATCCATGATGGAATGGAAAACTTTCCAAAATTTGTCAGAGCTGAAGATGAATACTCACTTCTGGTCATTTCTACAATGACAAACAATACTGCTAGAAGGAATCTAGAAAGTATAATTGAACATTACATAGTTGGGGGCAAAAAAACTAAAAGAAGTTGGTAGCACAGATAGTGTTTTCCTCAAGCTATACTAAAAACAAAAAACAAAAAAACAAAACAAAACAAAAAACCTGGTAAAAATGTATAATCCTAAACTAGACAAACTTCATTCTCCACTCAGCTCTACTCCTGACTTTTCTGGACTTTAAAACATGTATCAACACCCAATACCTTCATATCATCTTACCTTATTTTCAGGTCCTTTTTGCATGTTCTCTTCCCCCTTTAGAAAATAAGCTCCTTGAGGACAGGGCTTAATATATAGCAGATGCTACGATGCAATGTTAGCTATTATTATTGTTATTAATCTTTCCTTTTTTTCCACTTATATTTGTATCCCTAATTCTTAGCAGGGTACCTGGCACATAGTAAGTACTTAATAAATGTTCTTTGCATCACCTTTTAAATTAAACTAATAATAATAATGATAAACATTTACATAGAGATCTGAGATCTGCAAAGTTCTCTATCAATATTGTCTCATTTTTTTCTTCAAAAAAACCCTCCAAGGTAGTAAGTCTTATAGATGAGAAAACTGAGGTAGGTGGAAGTTAAGTGACTTGTCCAGAGTCACACAACTAGTGTCAGAGACTGGATTTGAACTTAGGTCCTTCTGACTCCAGATCTAATGCTTTATCTTCTGTGACGCCTAGTTGCAAATGAAGGGAGAGAAAACTTTCAATGTCTAATCCCCAAGCTAGGTAACAGAGAGAATCTTCAATGTTTTGTATTGTATCTGCTATTTCATTTGTAAATTGAATTCTCTGTGAGGAAGTGCCTTCTATTAATGAAGATTAACACCTGCTGTAGAACTTGTGATATTAAAAAAGTTGGAGGCAGCTAGGTGTCATGGTGGTTGGACTGCAATTCTGAATTCAAATGAGGCGTTAGACACTTACTGAGTGAGTCTCTTAACTTCTGCCTGTCTCAGTTTCTTCATCTATAAAATGGAGACACTAAAGATCCTACCTCCCAGGGTTGTTGTGGGGTAAAATAAGATAATATTTGTAAAATACTTTGAAAATCTTAAAGCACTTTGTAAATGCTGGGAACTATTAGAAAGTTACCCGTGGCATTGGCAAATGAAATCAAGCAGCCAGTATGTGCTAGCGGCTAGACTTGAAGCCAAGTCATTTTGACAGAGACTAGCATTCTCTCCACCACCCCATGCCACTTCTCTAGTTACAAACTAGATAGAAAGAGATACCTCATAATTTGCAGAAGACAGGATATAAGAAAGGAGCCAGGAACAAACTCTCAGATGTATACAGATAAATGTAAAGTGGACCACAGTTCAGTTTTAGTTTCTAATACAGCTAGATATTGAAACCTCTAATGATAACAATTGTTGTTGTTTTTCAGTAGTTTCAGTTGTGTCCAACCCTTCGTGACTCCATTTGGAATTTTCTTGGCAGAGATATTGGAGTGGTTTGCTATTTTCTTCCCCAGCTCATTTTACTGATAAGGAACTGAGGCAAACAGGGTTAAATGACTTTTTTCTTAAAGGGGTCATTCTATGACTCATTTCTTACTAAACTTTAATCATTGAAAGGATGTTGCCCCAGTGAAACTAAGACCTGTTAAAGGTCTTAGCTTGAAAAGGCTGATGTCCCCCAATGCATCTTGGGCCATCTCCAATTGTCCTGATCTACATCTAACCCCTGGACCCAGATGGCTCTGAAGGAGAAAGTGAGGCTGGTGACTTTGCACAGCCCTCCCTCACTTAAATCCAAATCACTTGCATATCATGGCATCACCTCCCTGACATCGGAGTCCTCTTCAAGAATGAATATCAAACAGCAATAAGCAACAGTTAATGAGTGTCCGAGGTCAAATTTCAGGTCAAATTTCAGATCCTCCTGACTCCGAGACTGGCACTCTATTCATTGCATCACCTAGCTGCCCCTAATGATAACATGAGAAAGCAATTTTGAAATCACAGGTATGATCTCATCAGTAAAGTTTGACTAATTTGAATGGATTAAAGACACCAAGAGTTGTCTTTGGGTAACTGATTTACTTGAGGTCTCCAAATTGCTACATTAAAAAATCAGACTTGAACTTGGATTTTTTGCTTGCAATAACACTTTCCCTTAAACTCTACCACAGGGCTTCTAAATTAAATCTATCCCCATTGAATTTCTGTCCTATTTCTCTTCCCTTCCTTACTCTCACAGTGTGGAAAGATAGAACTTCTTAGATTCAGTGATCCCCCATTTTATCGTAAGGTCTCCCAGTTTTCTAAGTCAGATTTCCTAACTGGCAATTGTGATGTATTCCATGGAAACCTGCTTTACTCCTAATCTCTTTAGGAGTTGCCTATTTTCTTTGATAGACAGTTTTAAATGGTGCAGCAAGGTTTGGTTATCAAGGGGAAAAGAGGAGGACTTAGTGGTGATAATTCTATATAATGTTTTATAGTCAGCTTCATTTAAAGGGAAACACATAATTGGTCTAACTCAACCTTTTGTTGTACCATTGGTAGTGAGACTGAAATCCCAGTTTATCAAGCATATCATTGCTATTATAGTCTGAACATCCTTTAGATCATGCTGTCAAATAAAGACATAGTCCATTAGGTACCATTTGTTGGATCTTGAATGTATTCATTATGTTTTCAATCTTTTAAAAAATGGTCTCAACCTCAAATATGCATTGTGAAGTATGTGTGCAGAATGTTACACATTTACCACAATTTAATAACACATTTCTATTACTTTGTATGAAAAATGTAGGATTTCACTATAAACATAAAATAAAATGTCTCAGTTAATGTTAGCTGTCTGAATAGGTCAGAGTACTTTTATGGTTTTTGTTGTTTATAGCATTTTAAATCTGGCTTAGGTCAGTATTACCTAAAATTCTCTTTCATGTAATGACTTCTCCAACTATAAGAGATTGAATCACAAATATTAGAACTAAAGGAAATCAACACAAATAGTATACAAATTTCTTTTCTGCCCCCCAGGCCCCTGTATTCAACAGAGTGGGATGGGGAGGAAGGATTAAATGAGGGAATGGAAACAGAAGCAGGTCAGCAAATGGAAACAAAAAACAATTCTGAAGGTAAGAAGACTGCTGGGGTCGTAAGGGCATGGTCTGATCTGAAATCCAACCACTCCAATGTCAAAACCAGGAGTCTACAAAAATGACCAGTCTGTGTGGGGTAGGCAAGGAGCACACTGAGACCGGAAGCAAAAGATGCAAAGCTGGAAGGAGGCCCCACAAAAAGGTTAAACAAAATCCATGAGGAAGGAAACATGAAACATAAGCAGTTAATTATTTGGCTTGTGTAAGGAGACAACCTGAGACAAAACCTGTTTACATACAGCACTAAACTTCTCCCCTTGGATCAAAACTCTTCAGGTCTATCAAACCTAGATTCAAATAGCCCCAAGTTCTCCCCTTGGGCTCAAAGTTCTTCAGATCTATCAAGCCTGTTTACTCACAGCTACCCAGTTTTTCCCTTAGACCCAAAGCCCTTTAGGTCTATCAAGGGATCATTCATATTTTCCGAATTCTCCCCTTGAACCCAAAGCCTTTTGCATCTTTCAGTTATTAAAGGCAACATGCCATTTTTAAATTTTGATAATCTGTGAAGTTCTATATGGCCAGGACCTCTCAGATTACATATATATATATATGTATATACATATAATTACATATTACATGTTTATTCAAATAAATGGAAGACATGAAGCACTTATTGAACAAAATTTGGGATCAATATGAACTCCTTACAATAAGGCTTGAAGGACATGATGGAAATGCAGTAAGTTGAATGCTTTCCACTAGAAAGCTCCAAAGCTGAATACCAGACTGAGACAGTGTGTATCATCTTACTTGGCAATTTCTTGGAGCATCCATAACAAAGATTCTTTACATTGTGTGTGTGTGTGTGTGTGTGAGATGGACCCTTTGGCATTCTGGTGAAGCTAATAGACCCTTTCTCTGACTTATGTTTCTAAATAATTGAAGAGAATCTTAAAGTTCATTTAGAGGTTAGAGAAATTGAAAATAATTTTTTTCCCATCGAAGATCACAAATACCCTGTAATACATCCAATTATGTGGTCCCCAAGTTAAAAACCCTTGGCATACAAGAAAAAGTTTCTGATGACCAGTCAGTTCTAATTTCTAATTTCTAAGAGCTCCCTTAAGGATAATTGGCATACAGCATAATTTGTAATTTATGTTGACCTGACTCTGTCTCCATCAGGCATTGATGGTAGAAACTATCACGGCAGGTAGGATAAATTCAGGAATTATTTAAAGATGAAAACTATACTTTTCATTTTTAAACTATGTTTTGGCTAATATAGAAATATGTCCTGCATGATCTTACCTGTATAATTGATATTATATTTCTTGCCTTCTCAATGCGTGGAGGAGGGGTTGGAGAGAAGGGAATTTGGAACTCAAAATGTTTAAAAATGAATGCCAAAACAAATAAATGGTTTGGAAAAAATAAAGTTAAAGACATGATAAAAAATATAAAAAAGACATATTTGTGGTAGACTAGTAAACCATGTTTTTATAACAGACTCTTGCTTGTGAAATCAGGTCGGGTCCAGTTCTATGATTGTCTTTCTATTAGATTTTAGGTGCTATGTCATAGAAATGCAAGTCTTTACTTGGAGACCTGTGAAAAATATATTTCCAGAATGATAGATAATCTGCTATTCCTAACTGAAGATGATATGGGGGTGGAAGAAAGATAGGAATGGGAAAATGTCTTTTATAAACAGACTTTTTCTTCAATGTTGCTGGGGTGTAAAGGACAAAGGAGGAATGAACTACTTTGATTATAGCACCTACAACAAATAGAATGGCATCATGCTCCTTGGGTGGTAAAATCACACATCATACCCCTCAAAGAGATGGAGATTAGTTTCAAATCTCAGTGCTCCCCCCTGCTCCTGCCATGAATCCTTGGTCTGGGCATATGCATTGCATAATAGGGCATACTAGCAAACATCATATTTCATATATGACCACCAACACTCTGGGAAAAACAGATAAGGTTAAAGCTAAGATTTCATCAGTTGATATGTCAGAATTATGATGGGAGATATGATGGCCTGCTGAAGACTGATCATGCTTTCTGTATGGGAGACATGCTAAAGTTGGATGTGGATGTAGTCACCCTGTATCTTTGGCTGACGTATTAGATCTAATAGTGCCATGTCAGCATATTACTAATGATAGTTTGAAATTGCTTCAAAGACATGCCAAGGATATATATGATTAGGAAAAAAAAGTGAAATTGTATAAAGTAAGAGTAAGTAAAGTGTATAATCAGCTTGTGCTGCATTAGTACCACTAGGATATTAAAAGAACCAGAGGAAAGCTTTCAAAATGTTGGGTGGATCTTAAATGGAAAATATTTTTTTCCATTCATGGAAAACATAGCCAAGAATAACATAGTATGAGAAGGTATGGGGGGAGGGAGACTTCTGGTTTAAGACAGTGGAGCAAAAAAATTCAGTCAAATACATCTCTACCAACCTTTAAAAATATTATGTAAATGTGGTAATATATTCACTGAAAGAACAGAGGAGCAGTTAAGTGGTGCAGTGGATGAATCATCAGGCCTAGAATCAGGAAGATGAGTTCAAATCCAGCCTCAGACACTTACTAGCTGTGTGTCCCTGGGCAGGTCACTTAATCCTGTTTACCTCAGTTTCCCCACCTGTAAAATGAGCTAGAGAAGGGAATGACAAGTGTCTTTGTCAAGAAAACTCCAGATGAGGTCACAAAGAGTTGGGCATGAATGAAACAACTGAACAACAATATCAACAAAAAAACAAAAGAACAAAACAAAAATTCGAGCAAGGTAATTCCCATAAAAATGGTAACAAGTAAATTAGCATAGAGTTACACTATTGGTCACCCACTATATTCCTAACCCTCACCTCTTAATCCCTACCCTATGAGAATGGATGCTGGATCTCTTTTGGAAATTGAAAGATGAAATCATCTGGTTATAGATTAGAGGGCTACATGCTAAGAGCTGGATTTTCCACACTGACGGTGTATGCATAGCATCCGGGGTGCCTATGCATGAAAGTCTTAGGGCTCTTTATTGAAGATGAAGGGCAATATGCAGCAGGACAGTTCCATACTAATTGATGAAGGCTTCCCAAGGGTGGGACTTCTGCACTAGAGCCCGGAAGTTGAGGTCTCCATGATAAAGGGTGCGGGGGAGGGGGTGGTCTTGGTGCCAAATACTGAGTGCTCAGCACTGAGAAGCAAAATTCTGGGCTTGAGGCTGGGAAAATCATAATGAGAACTGAGGGCTGAGTGCTTGGGACTGAGGGCTAAAAACTCTGTGCTAAGACCACAGGGCTCCATGGGCTCTGTATGAGGGGCAAAGGCTCATCACTAAAAGCTGGGATTTCCACAGTAAGAACTCAGAGAGCTTCTTGTAGTAGTTATTAGATCCTTGCTTTCCACCCCTACTCTTGACCTGAAAGGTGTTTCCCAAATGAGGGTTTCTCATGGCTATCACTAAAGCATTTGTAGAAGCAAGAGAAGTTAGAAAATAACAGTAGGCAGGGAATGAAACTTAGCCAGACATTTTAAGTGGAACACTTTATCAAAAGTGATTTAAAGGAAGCACTTCCAACCCTGAACAGGGAGAAAGTTCATAAATTAAGCCTGGGTGGGACTAGAGACAACTGAGACTGAAAAAAGTGGACAGACATAAAACTCCCAATGAAGGAGGTTGTTTGTTTGTTTGTTGTTGTTGTTTTCTGGGAGAAATTTGGGATCATGAAAAGAACTTTACAATCTACCCAAGGCAAACCATCACAAATTCTTCCTCTTGTATTTAGGACCCAACTCCTAGCCCATGTGTACTGTTTAATCAATGTTTACGTACTGATGGACCAGTTCTATAACTTATAATGTTACATATAATTTAGACAAGAGGCATTCTTTATCCACTTTGGATTTCCTATGTGGATGTGTAGACCAAACTCTTTGGGTAGTTACAAATCTCTTCCAGGACATTCTGCAATATTCCAGGGTCTGTTTCAAACAATGCTAAGTCTTCTACCCATAGGGTAATCTAGAGGATCTTACCATTTATAAATAATCCCTCTAAAGTTTTTATTTTATTCCATTTCTCAATCATGACAGTAATGAGCACTTTTCACAAGCAAACATCTGCCTATGTCATGACTCATCTGATATTAATGAACAGAGAGTATTCTAACAAGATTATCTTAGTTGTTGTTGTGACAATGTTTACTTTTACTACTAATTATTTTTATTTTTAATTATATTTTATTTACTTTATTAACTATTTCATGATTACATTTTTATTTTAACATTCATTTCTTAAAATTTTGAGTTCCAAATTCTCTTCCATCCTCTAACCCTTCCCCCACTCAATGAGAAGACAAGCAATGTAATATCAATTATGTATCTGGAGTCATGCAAAATATAATTCTATATTAGCCGTGTGGCAAAAAAACCACACACAACAAGCAAGAAAAATAAAGTGAAAAAATATGCTTTCATTTGCACTCAGTTCTCTTTTTGGAGGTAGATAACATTTTTCATCATGGGTCTTTTGGAATTGACTTGGATTATTGTCTTGATCACAGTAGCTGTCTTTCAAGGTTGATCATCATTATAGTATTGCTGCTACTGTGTATAATGTTCTCCTGGTTCTGTCATTCAGGGGATCTTGAATAATTTTAATGTGTGAATAAAAAACATCTTGTTGGGACAGTATTCATGAAGATATTATATTTAGTATTTTGTTGTACAAATGCATTTTTTAAAATAATAAGTATAGTAAGAACCTATATTCTCTCCATCAGTCACTTTTGATAAAGATATGGTGCTTTGTGGAACAATATTTTTAAATATATGCCTATATTAAACAAAAACCTCATCAATAATGCCCTTGCTGCATATGTAGATTAGTCTCATAAAAATTTTATTATCTAGCACAACTCCCTCATCTTCTAAATGATGAAATCTCTGCCTTATTTTCTTAATATGTAAAATGGAGGGCTTGGTCTAGATGACCTCTAAGGTCCTTTCTAGCTCTAAATGTATAATCCTATAATGATATTTTGATGGAAAGGAAGACTTATAGGTAGGCATATAGGTTTGGTAGATGTCAATGTTCTTTTTGTTATGTTTTTGTTAATAAATTCTGAGATTGTTTTCCAATGATTTAGCATCTTCTTTTTCAAATACCTAGTGAATTAATTCTTTACATTACCATTTTTGCCACTTTTTTCCATCTTTGTTCTCTTTATGACCATTCTTACCTTCTCTACAACAACATCCTAGAAATTATATGTGAGTCAAATTGTGGGGTTTTTCCTCTCCTTGATGATGAAAAAAAAAAGTTTGTTTTAAAAATCTTTGCAGATCTTTTCCATTTTTTGTGTATGTTGTGACACTTCCCCCTTTATCCTTAATAGCCTTGGGGATGACTTTGCATAGTTGGATCTCTTGTCTAGCTTTCTTCTAATTGGTTTAACTTCATTCTATTTGGTAAGGTCATTTTAGGACAGAATCTATCATTTATAAAAGGAGCTCTAGGTGAGGAATTACCTTTATCAATACTGATTGGCACCTTCTTTACAACTATAGTTTTACAGAGTTGCCTGGAGCCCTGTGAGGTTAAATAATGACTTGCCCAGATACAACTAGCATGTCAGAGGTGGTACTTAAAAATAAATATTCTTTAGTTCAAAGTCAGATAATTTCGGCTGCCTTTCTTAATGAAGTGATAATCCTCTATCATTCTTCAATATAAGATTTTACAAACTAGTGTTGCTCTTAGTCACCACATCTCTGATTGTTGAGTAAGTCAAGTGTTGACTAAGGAAATTTTTAGGTCCCAATGATATGGCAATTCATTTACATTAGTTAAATTTTAATATGAAATTCCTTTTGTACCTGTTGTAATCCACACTAGTGTGTTAAGTTATTTGGGAGCAGGGACTAAAGAGGTGGCTGTGTGAATACAGAAAAAGAGAAATATGTAAGAGATGTCATGGTGATGGAACCTTTAAGATTCGAAGTGGAAGATAACTTTACATTGAAATCACTATGTATCTGACTATATGTTCATTTAGAGGATATTGTTGGATTAGTCATATAATTTTTCATAGTTCTCTGCAACGGATAGCACAATTATTTTCATTGTGGTATTTTTGCAAATATTAATCATAAACACTATAATATAAAATGATCAATTTACCAAGAAAATGAGGTTTCTTCTTGTCTTTGGACACATGATAAAACAAATTGTGAGTTCCTGCTGAGAATCCCTATTTGGAGAAGTAGCAGCTCACTTCTCTAAAGGCTCTATTCCTGACTCTATAGACTTTGCTGCTTACACTATATGGAAACTTTCCCAAAATCCACATTTTTCAGTTTCATTTTATGTGTTGTTTTTCTCAACTGGAATGTAAACTCCTTTACAAAGTAAACAACAATAAAAATAATGTAAACTCCTTGAAGGTAGGAATTGCCTTTCTTTTGCTTGTATTTGTATTTCACAGTGCCTGAACCAGAATAAGTGGTTAATAAACATTTTAGATACAAATTTGGTCAACTCCTTTATTTGCCTCTCCAAGTCTTCTATTTAACTACAACTTTCTTATTTCTTCTAGTTTTCTTTATTGTGAGAATGTCAAAATGATTATAACTCAGTTTCTCCAGTAGTGTGCCTACTCATTGGTCATAGATCTCATATTTAGAATAACAAAAGCTAATTTAAAATTCACAGAAGATCTGCAGTCTCTACGATGCTTAGTTCTCCCATTCCTCATCACTGCTATTGATAATAGCAGAAGTATACTCAGATTGAGAGTAATTTTATATTTTTCTTTATTCAGTATGTTGGGATGGCCAAAGCATTCATCACAAAGGGGCCAGCCTAATGTTGATGAGTTTCTCTGTACGCTCACTACTTTGTCCATTGTTGAGGTTATGCTATGACCTAAATCTTTTATAGAGGTGGGAAAAAAGAAAACTTTTAGTCACCAAGTGGCACAGTAGATAGAGTGTCGGGCCTGGAGTCAGGAAGACCTAAGTTCAAATCTGTGCTTAGCACAGTGCCTGGCCCATGGTAAGTTTCATATAAATTTTAGTTATTATTATTAGCTATTAAATAACAAGATTTAATAGTGGAGGGATAAGTAATCAAAAACATGAGATAGTAAAAAATGATGAGCTTGTACATAAGGATGAGAGAATAAATTATATAAAAATGCAATAATTGGTTGCTTACCAAAAGCATGCTTAAAGAAAAAAGCTTCACACAGAGTTAAAATATGGAGTTATACTAGAATTTATTATGCTTCAGATAAAGTTATATCAATCATATTTTCAGGAAAAAAATGACATGGCTAAGAGATGAAGCAATCACCATAGTCAATAAAACAGTATCAATATCAAATATATGTACATATGCATGGGTATATGTTTATTTATATGTGAGTATTTGTATTTGTGCTTGTGCATATGAATCTGTGTATGTATATATGTATGTATACATAATATACATATGTAATGCACATATATACATGCATGCAAACACATATAGGCAGTTAGGTAGTACAGTGGATAGAGGATAGAGTAGTGCCAGACCTGGAGTCAAGAAGACTCATCTTCCTGGGTTCAAATCTGGCCTCAGACACTTACTAGCTGGGTGACCCCAGGCAAGTCACTTAACCCTATTTGCCTCAGCTCCTCATCTGCAAAATGAGCTGGAGAAGAAAATGGCAAACCCCTCCAGTATCATTGCCAAGAAAACCTCAAATGGCGTCATGAGGCATTGGACATGACTGAAAAGTGACTACACAAATATATACACATGTATGTTTGTGTATACATATAAACATGCATACAAACATACCTACATCTCTCCTATGCTATTAGGTACACAATTATACACCCGTCTATATTCACTAAATATTACAGGATGAATGCATGCATGCATGTATGTGTGTGTTTATATACACATGTATGTGCATAAACACACATCTGTATTCATTCATACATACAAATGCATCTAAAATGTATTCATATATGTGTGTGCATGACTGTGTACATGCATGTATTTGCGTGTATATGTGCATGTGTATATAGGTATATACATGGGAAAATCACATAGGATCTAAAATTTTAAAGCAAAAATGACAGGAAGATAAAAACAGTAAATCCTTGTCCCATCAGACTTAGAAAAGTATCTAAATAAGAAATTAAATAAGGACATAATCATAATATCAGAAAATAGATACAATAAACCATTGATTATTTAATTGAAATCTTAAGTATACATATATTTTCCAAAAATGTAGTACAGTTCTAAGCTATTAACATTTGTATTGAACCTTTATAAATATTGACCCCATTCAGTTCATAAAGAACTTCTGCACAAATGCTGAAAATAGTACTGAACACATCTTTTATAAACCACAGCACAGATGCAAAACAAAGGAAATGTGAAAAAAATAATCTAACCTTAAATAAAAGCAAGGTAATGCAATACTAAAGAATGAGTAATTCAAAGAAAACTCATAGAACAATTATATTTTAAAGTTATGATAATGATACAGTATACCAAAATTTATGAGTGGAACCAATTTTGGTTTATTTGTGTGTATGTGTGTCCATAGGCAGCTAGATAGCACATGCGATAGAACACTGGTCTTGGAGTCAGAAAGACCTGAATTTAAATCTAGCATCAGATACTTAATAGCTGTGTGACCCCAGACAAGTCACTTAAGCTCTGTTTGCCTCAGTTATATCATCTGTAAAATGGGGATAATAACAGCATCTACCTCCCAGGGTTATTGTGAAGATCAAAGGAGATAACAATTATAAGGTGTTGGGCACAGGGATTGGCTCATAGTAAGCAGTGCATAAATATTACCTATTATTATCAGGTTTATAGGCTTAAAAATCAATGTTAACTGACTACACAATTTATTAACTGTGTATCAAAAGGTTCCTGTAGATCCTGCCCTAAATGCTGGCATGTGCCCCGACTTCCTTCCCTTGCAATGAGAAATATTTCCTCTCAACAGGAAGGATGAAGGTTGTAACAGACAGAGGGGTAGAGGGATGCTAGTTCTAGTTTTCCATTACAGAATGAACTTGTTGCTGCAGAAGTAAATCTTTCTATGGACACACATACACACAAATAGAACTGACTCATCCCTTAGGAAAAGGCAGCCAGCCCCCTCTTGTCATCAAATTTGGCCTAGAACTTGAAATACTGAAGATGTAATTTTCCTGTTGGTCATCAACCCTTATGGATAGCCTTTAGTATGCTACAGAGTCTTTATTGAGAAGGAAACAAAACTGTACACAGTCTACACACAACTGTATACATGTTGCTGCCCTACTTTTTGCTTCATTATTCAGCACATAGAGCTGTTGTCTCATAAACTGTGCTACAGAACAATAATAGGGCACCTGGCTCATTCAAGACAGCGTTTCTGTGCCTCAAAACAACCTTTCCCCTCCCACATGGTATAATTCCTTTCTGATAAAGTCAACTTGAAGAAGAATGAACAAGACATTGGTATGAGGAAAGGAGGTGGGACCTATGGGAAAATCATTCTCCCTGTTTCGGTGGATTCTTTGGTCACTATGATTCTTAATAACATTTTGAAGAGATCAAGATGCAGACTAAACCGCTTGAGCTTAGTGAATTCCTCTTCTGCCTCTGGTATCCAGTGAAAAGATTTGGGATGCTTGTTAGATTGACTTTCAGAGCAGATAACCTAGAGATGAAATATTAATAGCATCCTGCACATATGAAAAAAAGCATTGCAAGTATATTGTCAATGTAATCATTACCCATTCTAGTATGGTCTCCACCTCATGTGAATCCACATATAATCTTGGTTAATCTGTTCTATAACATAGCAATTCTATCTCCTTCTGAGGCTGGCAGTTCTTCAACTTAGAAAAGAACCAGTATTACCAAAGGTGCTGAAATACTTCCCAGGCCCATGTGACCAGCTGGTCAGGGTCCAAGATGCAAATGAAAACATTGTCAACATAAAATACTACCACCAGATTCCAGCAGATCTTGAAAACCAGAGTTAATGAACTTCTGAGACTTTGTCGGGGTTCTGCACAAGTCAAATGGCATGTTAACAAGAGAGGTCTCCATCTGATCTGGTATAACTGTAACTGAAAAGTTAGGGAGATGGAAAAAAAGTCTACTTAAATCTACCAAACAAAATGCTATGGAGAATACCCTCAATTCAAGAAGAAGAATGGTAGAAATTCTTGGAAATTCATAGGAGACAAAATCTAAAAAAGAATCCAGCAATAAAACTTATGACTTCAAGTGTCTACATACAAATAAACCAAATATAGTAACAGTCAAGGAGAATTAGAAATCTTTGCAAAAGGCGTTAAATTTGTCCATGCATAATTTATTAATGATTAATATTATATTATATGTAGCATGTGCTTGTATATTATATTAAGGAGTTATGTGGTAGTATGTATCATATAGCCATATTATATGAAATATAATTTATATTTATCATATAGTATACAACATATGATATGTAATAAATATGTTTGCTATATATGTGAATAGGTGTTAGATATTAATATTTATCAATATATATTATGTGTTTTATACATACACATGCATTTATACACACATGCATGTTTGTATTATTGAGATGTATTTTGATCTGTGTATGTGTACTGTGTACTGTTATCATATATATGTTCTTTTTTTTTGCTAGGCATTGGGGTTCAGTGACTTGCCCAGGGTCATACAGCTAATAAGTGTCAAGTGTCTGAGGCTTAATTTGAACTCAAATGTTCCTGACTCCAGGGCTAGTGCTCTATCCACTGTGTCACCTAGCTGTTCCCATATGTGTGTGTATATATATATATATATATATATATATACACACACACACACACAGACATATATATATATATATATTCTTGATCAGGTACTAAGTATACTATTTGCAAATGATCATGTTTATTGCATACCAAAATAATGTGACTATCTTAAACTGTTGTGATAATTTCTTACATCTGTTTTATATGTTAAGTTTAGATATTTCTTATTATTCTAATGATGTACGTTAAGAGTTGTTTTGTGTGTCATTCTTCCAGAAATGAGAATTATTTACTTGAAAGAGAATGAAGAAAGATCAGGTGCTTGGGAAAGTGGATCAACAATTATTAGCCTTTCCAGTCTTCTCCAAATAGTTAAAGCCTTGTGATTTTCATGGAATAGGAAAATATGAGAGAAGAAGGTTGAACATAGTTACATTCATCTCTCCTTTTCTGTTTAAGTATAGTCCTATGTAGGCCAGGGGATATGACAAACTAAAACTGGTTTCTGACTATACATTGAAGAAAGAAGAACTGAAGGAATAATAAAAAAAAAAAGATTACAGAGGAGAAAGGAGTTTGAAAAGCAGATTCGATCTTTGCCTGGATGTCTACTACTTTCTGGCAATCCTGGCTAAGGAGTAGGGCTTGATAGACACTGGTCGAAGGAACTGTATCTGTCCCCTGCCTAGAAGCCTGCTAACCATAGTGCCCCCCAGTGGACTGTGAACAGATTAGTGGGTGGTCTTAATGATAATAACTTAGAATGTAACTGAGACATAATGAGATAATGACAGATTTCTTGAAATAAAGCTACAGCTTTTCTTTGAAAGGAAGGAAACTACTAAACTAATCATCCAGAGAAGACTATCAATACAGAAGTAATAGGCCTTAAACATAGCACCCGAGTTTAAGACTAGCTGAAAGAGAAGTAATATTCACTGTATGGCCCAGGGCCTTGCCCAACAAAAAGCAGCAAAATATCATTACAGGAAGATGTCAATCAGAAGCTTTGCTGCATTAAAGAAAGTTAACCCCTCTACACTGTGTTACTTGCATGTTTGTCCTGTGTAACACTGTGTTACCTGCATGTTTGTCCATCCATTGAGTATCTTGGGTACAAATCTCCCCAAGTGTGTGCTTCATGCATGAGCCCTTGAATAGTCACTCTTCCTAATAAAAGTGTGTATGTTTGTGAAAGAGTGAAATGCAGGATGAAATCATAATCACAGAGCGGTAATATGAAGTGCAGCAAGATCTCCCTCTGAAACAATAAAATATCTAAAAAGATCTTGAAAATGTACCAGAATGCATCCTGATCAGAAATCCAAGAAAAAAATCAAGTGAGTCATTTTTCTGGGCAAGTTCATCAAAAGGAGACAGAGAGGTATGCGCACAATGGTGATGGGATCTGGCCAGGATTGTACAGAGTACTCTACCCAAGGGAGAGACTGTCCACTATAGTGATAAACAGTCCCAGATCCAGCAAAGGGAGCTGAAATTTGTTCTTGATGCAGGAGCAGGAGCTAACTGGCAATTCAGTCCTCACCTCCCAGGTCTGAGTCACCAATCTGGGTAGACTGTAAATGGGATTTTGTGCCCGGGAGTGGGATTCTGGCATGATGAGCAGCCTTAGGTCCTAGGCTGGGTGGCAAACAAGGGCACAGTTCAGAAGCAAGCAGCGGTTGTGTAGCTCAGACTCCAAGGACAGAGTAGAGTCTCAGCTCCAGTCTCTAGCCCAGTCTAAACCCTGCTGCAGCATAACCAGGGAGAGGAGACTATAGTTCAACAACATTGAACCAACTGAACTTTCCTGCTGACTGAGAGTAGTTAAGGACAAAAGCAGTCTGTTGATAATCCAAATGGGATGAGCACACAGGTGTATTGCTTGGATCCAAATCCACATCAAGAGCTTGCAGAGTTTAGGCCATGAGAGAAGCAATCACACTTTGCCTTGAATCAGATCCCTTTGGGAATACTGAAAATATGTAGATCCCCAGATTGAGCTGTCCCAAGATACTGGAATTTTTGTTGTTGTTGTCCTTCGTTCTTGAAGAGGACTATGACATCAGGAAGGTGAAGCCGTGACTTGGAAGTGAATTAGATTTAAGTGAGGGAAGGCTGTGCAAAGGCACCAGCTTCACTCTCACCTCCAGAGCCATCTGGGTCAAGATATAGATCATGATAACTGAAGATGGCCCCTGAGACACTGAAATAACATAATACTAAATATGCCCAAGAAACAAAAACAAAATAAAACTGATACAGACATTTTCTCTAGAAGCGTGTAGAGTTTGGCCCTAATGTAAAGTCTAAATACTGAAAGTAGACTAGAAGAATGAGAATGAAAACAAAACAAAACAAAGCAACAATACCTTATAAAACTATTATAGTGGACAAGATACTCAAGATTTAAGCTGAGAAGAAGAGAATGACTCCAAAATATCTACAAGCAAAGTGTCAAAGAAAAATACAGCTTGGACACAAATTCAACTACAATTCATAGAAGAAATGAAGCAAGAATTGCTGCTATTGTCTAAGAGTTGAAACACTACAGGTTCAGATCCTGATTCTGGGCAAGTTACTTTACCGGGTCTCAGATTCTTCATCTATAAAAATGAGAGTGGATTAGATAGAGGAGGTATGTATTCCTTCTAGTTCAAATCTATGATTCCAATAACTACTACCTTGCCAGTTTTAAAGAAAAATGTGCAGTATTTTTTCAACATGTTCTGTGCAAAAATTAAACAGACACACTTTGATTTTTTTTAGTTACAATCTCATGATTCACCAAATCTGAAAAAATTACTCCAATGTATTATTCTGTTCAAACTATTTCTTAGCCAGAATCAATAGTTATGATCTTAAAATTAACATGCTTCCACATCCCACTTCTTTTTGAAATTTGATATAGCAATAAAGATGATGGCTTTTTTGTTTCATAAAGCTCAAACAAAGATCGTAAAATGCTAGTCATCCAAGCAATTGTCAAAACCTGGGCATTGCAAGGGTTTACATTCAGTTTGCATCCCCAAGATCATGAGGATTTGGTGGACAAGTAGGAGCAAATGAATTCTTTGCACTGTGATCCGACATTTTTGATGTGTGGACATTTACATAGCAGTTGGAGGTACAAAGACACTGGGTGCTAGAAAAGTCAGACATATTTCTAAATAAGTCAGAATTTATTTAACATTTATTTTAAGCAGTGTTGCAGCCAGCTGTTCACCAGAGATTCGAACTCTGCCAAACAAGCCCCTCTAGGCTCGCTTGGAAGAGCTTGCAAGCTCTTTGCCATGCCCGTTAGGCTCATGATGAAACACAACCCTGAGAGCTGCCAATATTTATACATTTGATTCAGTGGTTTTATCTGAGAATGAGACCAGTCAGGGAAAGAGAGGCAGATTGTAAACATTTTGCTTCTCATTAAGAGTGTAGGGGTGGGAGGGAAATTGTATATCTAGATTCATTTCACTGACTCCCACCTAAATTGGGAGTTGGATATTTCCCAAGAGAAAAAATAAATAAAATGTTCATGCTAAGTGGGTATGTACTTTTAAATGTAATTTTAAAACTTAGAGTTTTTTTATCTTTTCTAATTAATGAGGATTTGGTGATAGCCATAGGGTGTAACACCTACCATTACTCTTTGCTCTTGTCTTCACTGGTCATCTAGCATCACCCTTTGCTATTATCTTTCTCTACTGGTTATCTATCACTTCTCATTCCTGTTATCTGCCTACATAAGTCTTTAATTTAGCATCAAATTGCTTTGCACTTACTTGGAGAACTTTGAACTAAGGCATGATTAGTAGACATTACAGTACATCACGGGAGCTATCCAGATTTCTTTTTGATAAATATTAAATATATTATTAGGAACAACATTGGACACTAGTGCCAACTAGACTTGCTTACAATGATTTACTAAGAAAATTCACAAATTTACTTAAACACATTTTCAGTCATTCCCTGTGAGTCCCCATCAGAATGTTTTAACCACTCCTTCTCATTCACTTTTCTTCATATGATGATAATTAGGGTGTGTTATCCTGTTCTGGGTCTGCTTTATCTCTTTGCATTATTTCAATAAGGCTTTGCTAAATTATCTGTGTTCTTCATCCTTGTCAATCTTAATTGCTTTATAACATCATTACATTAATAATGTACCATAATTCATTTAGCCATTCCTTTATTTATTTAAAATTTTTTAGCAATTCTGAATTTTTATTTATAATGTTAAAATAAGATGAAATGTTTTTATATTTCTATTAAATTATCAAACTTCACATTGAAAATGCTCTTGTTTCATTCCAATATTGGTATCATCTGGAACCAATACAACCTGCTGTGAAAGCTTGGATCTTAAATCTTGTGCCATAAGCCATATCAGTGATGTAGAAAATATACTGCTGGACAGAGAACAATAATATTTTTTAAAACATAATAAAAAGAGCTAAATATTATAGAAATACAAAATTTCCCCATAAGTTGGCATTTTAAATGTATATCCAGTCCTTAATCTTTGGATTTAAATGATTTATTTCATTTTCTGTATTTTATATCTATATATTATTAACTAATTAGCCATCTTCAATTTATTCCTTGAAAGCTTTATTGTCCCCATTTTATGGGAAGAGATTTAGAATCTGAGCAGTCATGAGAAACACTCAGCCATGATGAATTATTACAGGGTCAAAAGAAACATGGAGTCTGAAAAGATGTGAATGATTATGCCTTGCATTATTTCTCTAACAAGTTTAAATAACCCTAAAAACATTCTCCAATTTATATATTCCTAGATTCATTGAAATATATGTGGGAGCTGGTACTATTATCCCTATTTTGGTGAGAAGAAAGTTCATTGTGACATTTTCTGGTACATTATTTTAAATTTATAACCATTATTTTAAGGGACTGAAATATTCTTGTTGTACTTCAACATGACCAGCAGTATGATCCATTCTGGACTAATTCTTCTGCATATATATATATATATATATATATATATATATATATGATTTTGCATTAAAATATGAAAGCAAAAGGAAAAGATCAGTCTGAGAAGGATGATATTATTTTTCCTACCATAATATTCTTAGATCTTATTCTATCCTTTTTAAAAAAAAATTCATCCTGCTCTCCCTGTCTTTAAGAAAAGACCTCCAGGCAGCTTCTTCCATATGAAATGATTCACAGAAGTTTTAAGGAGAAATTTGAGAGAGAAGATGATTTTGAGTAATGAGCGTGAAGTCTGAGAGTGCTTTGGTGCTTGGAAGTGAGGGATAGAATTGAAAATTTCAAACTTTCAAATACAGGGGAAAATCTATGCACCCAACATATGTGTAAAACATGGAAAAGACATGATAGAAGAAAAATAAAACTATGCATTGTATCTCAAAATAATTGACTTTAAAGTTAGAACATTGAAACCACCAGTTCAATGCATTCATTTTATAGATAACAACCTGGGGACTCAGCTAGTTATCACTTGTCCAAGATACAAAGGTAGATTTTGTGTAGCAGAGTCTGAATTTGAACCCAGGTCTTCTAACTCCAAATCCAATGTATTTTCCACAATATTCTTCTTCTCTTGGATGTCAATGAAAGTGGAAGAATAGAATCACAAAAATACTGCTCAGTGGAGATGTAGAAAATCATAAAACCATGATGACTAGGATCACTACAAATTTATGTTAAATAATCTCAACTGGATCCTTACTGCTGCAAGGCAATACTTTTACATTAATCTAGTCAATTCTCCATTCTACTCAGCACTCTTTTTGCTCAGTTCACAGCAACTTTTCCATCCCTCCTCAAAATTCTCATGTCTTCCCCTCCCCTCAGCCTCTCAGCTGAGAACCTTGTTTCATATTTTACTGAAGAAAAAAAATTAGACTTCTCATCAAGATCTCCATTTTTTCTCTTCCTCATGTCACATCACTCAGATGTCTTCCTTCACTAACTCCTCCTTCACTTCTGTTTCACATGAAGAAATTACCCTTCTCTTTGCCAAGGCAAACTCCAATATGTGCACAAATAACCCCGTCACATTTCATCTTCTCCAGCAGATTGCCCCTTTATCATCCCTACTGTGACTTATCCTCAATCTCTTCTTGTCTTCTAGCTGCTTCCCTACCACCTACAGACAAGCCCCTGTCTATCTCATCCTCAAAAAAATAAAACCCCTCAATTCATCTATCTCTGTTACCTATCATCTTATATCACTCCTTTTCATGGATAAGCCACTTGAGAAAGCCATCTAACTGGTGCCTCCACTTCCTTTGTCCCCACTCTTTTCTAAGCTCTTGGCAAAATGCCTTTTGACCTCATCATTTAACTGAAACTGCTATCATCAAAAAGAACTTGACCAGAAGTGATTATTGCTCTTCAACTATGTTTCATTTTTTTTTTTGTATTTGATCTACTAGACTATATAGAGGTATAGTGGATAGGAAAATGGGTGGGGCTCATATCAGAATCAGGAAAAGCTAGGTTCACATCTTAACTCTGACACCTACTGTACTGACTATGCAACACTGAGTGAGTCACTTAATCTCTCAATGCTCACCTTAACTCTCAAAGAATATAAATTACAGACGAATAGTTAATTTGTCTTAATAGAGGGAGGTTCCACAGCAGTGGTTCCATACACAGATGAAATCAGTCCTAGTCCCCAGTTCCACCAAAACAAACAAACAAGAACCTGATAGACTGTGTACTTGGTGATGGTAAGAACTAAGTTTTACTAATCTCTGTATCTCTCATAGCACATAGCAAATTCAATTCAACAAACAGGGAGGCAGTATGGTAAGGAAAGAGCTCTGGCTCTGGAGTCTGAGGACCTGAGTTCAAATCACACCTCTGATGTTTGCGATCTGTGTGACCTTGGGCAGTTCACTTAACTTTCCTGGGGCTCATTATCACTGTCTGTAAAATGGGGGCATTGCAAGTGGTACAGTGAAAAAAGCCCTAGCTCTAGAGTCAAAAGGCCTAGGTGCAAATCTTGCCACTGTCACTTCCTGTGTAGACTCTGGCAAGCCAATTACTCTCTTTAGATTATAGTTTCCACATCTATAAATGAATTAGGAAAGTGAGAGAGGCTCTGTGGTCCCTTCCAGGTCTAGATCTTTGATCTTATTAAATCCTATTATGTGCAAACTGCAGACACTCAGAAAATGAATGAAGAAGGGCTCTGTATGGTGCCTATCCTAATTTGGGAGTATTCTTTGGGAGGTGGTCATCTGGATTTAATTCTCCCAGGGCCTTTTCATAAGGTTCCAGTTTTCTCACACACACTCCAAAGACACTCTTTTCTTGGGTGTCTTACTCCTTCATTGAAGATCTTGCCCTGCTCTGCCAAACCCAGGCTTTGGATTTACTCCCATCATCTGCTGCCTTTACCTGCCTAGTAAAGTTTTTATGCCCCACTAACTGGTCAATTTTTATAAAGATGTATTAAAATTCTTTTCTATCCCCATTCAGTAATCACTGGAGATCTATCATCTATAGTTTTTCTAAAGTTCTATTCAGGTCCCTAATATCAACATTGTTTACCTTTTAGTTAGATTTGTCTAGGTCTTAGCAGGGTACACTAAGTTTCCTCACTATTACAATTTTATTGTCTATTTCTCCCTTCAATTCATTTTTTTTCCTTTCAGTATTTAGATGCTATGCTATTAGGTACATATATTAAGGACCAATATTGATTCGCTGTTTATTGTTACTCCTTCTCAGTCTCTACTGCTAGATCTTCACCCAGGTGATACCTGCTAATTGTCAGTGTCCACCAAAGCTCTGTCCTGTGCCCACTTCTCTTTTCCTGTATAATCTATAAAATATACTAAAAAAAAAATAGAACATACTATTTTGCTTTCTGATCACATCAGCTACCCTGGATCTAATGATCTATGCTGATAATTTTCAAATTAACTTATCCAGCCATAACTACTCTACTGATATTTTCACATCTCCAACTGCCTATTGGACATCTCCAATTGGATGTCCTATAGACATCTTAAAATCAATATGTCCAAATCTTAATTTTCCTTCCAATCCCTCCCCTCTTCCAAACTTTTACATACATTTCTTATAAATAGCAAAATTGTCAGATTTTTTATAATCAATTCTGGTATCCTCTTCCTTTTTTGTGGATGAATTCACATTCATATTTATTACTTTTAATATACATTTATTTTCATCCTCTCCTCTCTTTACTCTCACCTTAAAAAGAGAGACGTTATGTCCTTAACATTCGTAATCTGATTGAAACACCCTGTTTCCTCTTCTCCTTACCTCACCTTTGATCATAAGTTTTTATGATTTCTTCCTTTCCTTTTACTCCTCACTTCATGTTCTTCTATCCACCATCTGAGATGTATGTTCATATGATTCTTCTCTTATCTATTCTGCCCTTTTTCTTAGACCCATTCAAACCTCCCTCAATTGTCCCTGCCCCTCCAATTTCCATTTTGAGGTTAATGAATTTCTATACTGAGATCTTCCCCATATATATACACATATACAGATATGTGTGTATACATATATGTATGTGCATATATATATATAAGTATATATATACACACATAGTCAAGCCTCAACATTTTTCAACTTCAAACATTTATGCGATTTTGTTAATAACCTCATTTTCACTTTCAAATTGGCAACCCTCATGTTTATTTTTATGTGAAGTAGAGAAAAAAATGAGAGGCATGATAAGTGCAAGTTTATATATGGCTGGTATCCTACTAGGCACTTTACTGATCTTATTCACTCTACCATTGTAAAGAGTTCCCCATGGACTCATTGCATATTTTTGTTATTTGCCTTTAAAATTCAAGTTTTGTGTGGTAATTAATCCCTCAAGGCATAATGCAAGTACTTTAACTTTTAAGACCAAGTATGCAAAATCAGTGATGAAGCTTAGTGAGAAAATAAAGGTATTAGATAAACTTTGTAGCAGAATGATTGCAGCCACTTTCTGAGAAATCAACCAGCTGACTAGAGATATTGAAGCTACTGATCCCATCATTGATCGCAGCCTCTGGGTTAAATGTCAACTCCCCTCTGCTATGCTCCCATACTCTGAGACCCTTAAGAATTTCAAGCAGTACATGAAGCAGATATTACTAATGGATCATTTTAAGCTGCTGTATCCTTCATGATCTACATTGAAATCAGCCTTGAAGGACAGAGTGTCAGAAGTGATGTGGAAACCTCAACAGTCTCAGAGTCTTTGGACAGTAACAACTAAAGTCCCAGTAAACTCTCCCTTGGTTTTCAGAGGGTTGTCAAGTAGAGAGGTTTACAACAGTAGAGTACACAGTACAAAGCCCTCATACCACCATCTAACACAGTGGAAGGTAAGATTCAGGTTAGAAAATGCTTTAGTTTTAAGAATTTTATTTGCTGTACACTATTTATTGATATATAGTGCTGTAGATTTCATGTTATGAAAAGTCAATATTGTCTGAAATTAATGCGTTTAGTTGGTTGGTTGTTTTTTTAAATGTTAGCATAAAAGGTCACAGAATTCTAGGGAATTACTAGCCAGAAAAAAACATATTGAATATTACCAATTTTATTTTGTGTACTGAATTTAATGAGTTATTTCATGGCTACTGTGTCAGGAAAAGTGAATATTTTCATAATTAATGTTTTGTTATAAAGAATTGTATGAGAAAAGTGTACTTTCAGCAATCTATAGTGAAAGATTACAGTTTTTGGTGGTAGCAGGAAGCTAACCCCTATTTCCTATAGTTTCAACATTCATGTTTTTTACTTTTACACTTTTTTCTAGGAACATTACCCCCACGAAAGTTCAGGATTGATTATGTGCATGAATGTGTGTGCATGCATGTGTGCATGCATGCATATATGTATATATTTGTATTCAATCTTCCTTTCAGATAAAAGGGAGGTTTATGGTAAATCTATTCCCTCCACCCATTCCACCATGGCTATATGTGATTCATCTCACGCATTTTTATGCTGCAATAATGATTTCTCTTCCCTTTCCTTTCCATTCCTATACAATATAATTCCTTGTCCCTCCTATTTTTTTCCCTTCCACTGAGACTGTTAAAATAGAACAAAACCATTCACAAATCTTCTCTCATTTTCATTTTTTCTCTATAACCCTTAACTCTTAAGGTTCTGAGAAAACATTTGTTTTTCATCCCCCTGTTGACATGTAAACAATTAATCTTCACATATTCTCTTTCAAAGTTATACAAATGTGTACCTTTCTATCATTCTTTTTATACCTGGATTTCCATTTCAATTTTTTTTACTTAGTCCTGGTAAATTTTTTTGTCAGGAAAGCTTGGAAATTATTCAGTTAAAAGCCCATTCCCCACTCCTACCCCACAAAGGCTTATTTCACCAGGTAGTTTATGCTTGGTTATAAAAATTTTCCTTGCATTTTGGAATATCGCATCCCAAGATTTTTTTTCTCTTTATGATGATACCTCATAAGTTTTCTGAAATCTTTATTATTTTCAAAATTTGAACTCCTTTTTGGTTTTTTTTATAGTATTTTTTTTCTTTTACTTGGAAGTTAGAGATATTAGTTAAGATATCCCTTGGAGTTTTCATTTTGAGATTTCTGGATGAGACCAACATATTCTTTCTATTTTCAATTTGATTCATTTATAATTTTCTGAAATATGACATCCACACTTTTTCTGATCATAATTTTCAGAGTCTGATAATTAATAAACTTTATCTCTGTAACCTGTTTCCCACATCAAATGTTTTTGATATATTTCTTATATTTTCTTGTTTGTTTGTTTAGGTTTTTGTTTATGTTTTGATACTTTTTGAGTAAGGCATTTTTTTTTTCTATCTGGCCCGTTATTATATTCAGGGAATTCAATTCCGGAGTGAGTTCCTTCACTATCTATTTTAAGTGTCAATTAAAGGTGCCAATTTCCCTTGCATTGCTTTTCACCCTAGTTTTTCCATTTTGTAATTCCTGCTTCATGTCCTCCAAGTACTCATTTAGTTCCTGTAGTGCCAGTGACCAAGGCATATTTTTCTGAGGTTTTAACTAGATTTTTGTGGCATTGCTATCTGCCTCATGGCTAATCTTTCAAAGGTATTTCCTCATAGTAGTTACAGTTTTCCTTAGTTTCCTTATGAGGGATGGAGGAACATTTATATAAATACCTACAACTAAATCACTTGGCCAGGGCATTGCTGGTCAGAAATGCTTAATAAAATGAGCAAGACAAGTCCCCTCCTCCAAAGGATTGTGGAATATTGCCCGGGGCTCCCTTTTGTCTCAAGTCTCAGGAACCTCTCCCTGCTGTAGTTTCCACATTGGGTCCTTTCCTCTCTTAGGGCTGGAATCATGTGTTACTCCTGAGCTGGGCTGCGATCATAGGTTTCAAGGACTTCTTGGGCTGGATTTTTGCCTATAACATTTCTCCAATAGCTTGATTGAAGGTACTGACTGGTACTCCCATGGGATAATAAATGGAATGCACCGAGGCTGCTTACTCTGTTAAGTTTGAGTTGAGGCTCTGTTTACTCTGGACTAGCCTCAGATTCTATATTCTGGAGTGCTACTCTGTCTCTAATAGAATTTGGCCAAGGCTGCTCCATCTCCTTAGATAGCTACCCTTGGTTTTGGGAAGGCTCAGACTTAGCAGGGCCAGGATGCTTTGGAAGACAGGCAGGGAGTGTTCAAAGATTGCTTGGGATGGAGAAATGCATCCATTCTGTCATCGCCAGTGTTTTGTCTATCCCAGGATCTCTGTAGGAATCTGAGGTTGTCTCTGTGGATTCCTAGCTTATGTGAGAGGTCTAAAGGTAATTATTTGTTTTTAAATAATTAATTATTTTTAGTTTTCAACATTCACTTCCAGCAGATTTTGAGTTTTAAATCTTCTCCCCCTCCCTGTCCTTCCTCCTTCCCAAGATGGTGTGTAATCTCATATAGGCTTTACTATATACATTCATATTAAACATATTTTCACATTAGTCATAATGTAAGTAAGAATTAGAACTAACGGTAAGAACCATGAGAAAGAAGAAACAAAACAAAAAAACAAAAGAAAAGGAGAGTAAACAGTATGCTTCCATCTGCATTCAGACTCTAAAGTTGTTTCTCTGGATGTAGATAGCATTTTCCATCATGAGTCTTTTAGAGTTGTCTAAGAGCCTTGAATTGCTGAGAAGAGCTAAGTCTGTCAAAGTCAGTCATCACATAATATGGCTGTTACTGTATACAATGTTCTCCTGGTTCTGTTCATTTCACTCAGAATCAGTTCATATAAGTTTTTCCAGGTTTTTAAACAACATATTGTAGGATTACGGTTCTTAATCCACTCTGCTGCTTCCGTTTTATGGGAGAGTTCGTCCCATTCACATTCACAGTTATGATTATTATCTGTGTCTTTCTACACTTTTCTCTCTCCTTTCTCACTTTCCTTCCTCACTGGAGTTTAGCTATTGACCACCACCTCCTTCAGTCTGCCTTCCCTTCTATCAGCCCCCCTTTTTTTTTCCTCTTTCCCCTCTTACTTCCTATAGGGTAAGTCTAAGGGTTTCTATACCTAGCTGATTAGGTTATTACCTCTTTGAGCCAAATCTGATAAGAGTAAGGTTCAAGCAATGCTCATCTCCTTCCCTACTTTTCCTCTACTGGAATAGGTTTTTGTGCCTTTTCATGTGATGTAATTTACCCTTGTCTGCCCCCTCCTTTCCTCTTCTCCCAGAATAATCTCTTTTGACCACTTAATTAGATTTTTTTTATCATTACATCAAAGTTAACTTGTGCCCACACCCTCTGTCTATGTATACCCTCCCCTTTTAAATGTAGTAACAATGATACAGTTCTCAAGAGTTACAAGTGTCATCTTGCCTTGTAGGGATGCAAACAGTTTGCCCTTATTAATAGTATGTTGTTTTTTCTTCCCTCTTTACCTTTTTAGGCCTCTCTTGAAGCTTGTATTTGAAGATCAAATTTTCTGTTGAGCTCTGGTCTTTTCATCAGGGAGGTTTGGAAGTCCCCTATTTCACTGAATAGCCATCTCGGTCCCCTGAAAGATTATGCTCAATTTCACTTGGAAGTTGATTCTTAGTTGTAATCCAAGCTCCTTGCCTTAAGGAATATTGTATTCCACACCTTCTGATCTTTTAATGTAGAATCTGCAAGGTCCTGCATAATCCTGACTGTGGTTACATGATATTGAAATTGTTTCTTCTGGCTGCTTGCAGTATTTTCTCTTTGAACTGGCAATTTTGGAATTTGGCTACAATATTCCTTGGCATTTTCAATTTGGGATCTCTTTCAGGATCAGTGAGATTATTTTACTTTCTGGTTCTAGGACCTTAGGGCAGTTTTCCTTAATGATTTCCTGAAAGATGCTTTCCAGGCTCTTTTTTTCCGTAGACCGGTAGACCAATAATTTTTAAGTTGTCTCTCCTGTATCTATTTTCCAGGTCAGTTGTTTTATCAATGAAGTATCTTACATTTTCTTCTATTTTTTATCTTTTGTTTTTGTTTGACTGATTCTTGATATCTCATAGAGTCATTAGCTTCCACTTGCCCAATTCTAATTTTTAATGAATTGTTTCCTTCTATTATATTTTGTACCTCTTTTTCCATTTGGCCAATTCTACTTTTTAAGGAGTTGATTTCTTCAGTGTACTTTTTTCCCCCATTTAATCAATTGTATTTTTTAAGGACTTATTTTCTACAGTCAATTTTTGTCACCCCTTTTCCAAACTATTGTCTCACACTTGCATACGTCTCATTTCCTTTAGCAATTTTTCTTCCACCTCTCTTATTTAACTTTTAAAATCATTCTTGAGTTCTTCCAAGAAGGCTTTTTGGATTTAAGACCAGTTCATATTCCCCTTTGAGGTTTTGAATGTGGGGCATATTGACAATGCTGTCCTCTTCTGAATTTGTGCCTTGCTCTTTCCTGTCCCCATAATAAAAATCTGTGGTCATTGTTCTATTCAGCTTTCTACTCATGATAGTTGCCTATCTCCTGGCTTTTAAAGTTGAGATTTCCTGCTAGAGTGCAGGGGGCACTGACCTAAGCTTCTTGTGCTGGGGAGTCTGGGACATGGTCACTAACTGTGTGCTAAGGTCTCAGGTGCTGGCAACTGGTGTCTGTAGGGGTCTGGCAAGTTATATGGTGCTGAGCTGGGCTCAGCAACACTGGAGCTCTTGGGGTGAGGGTGGGTAGTCTGGCCCATGAAGGATGCCTGCTCACCCAGGCTGCTTTAAAGCACTGGAATGTTTGGCTCCTGGAGGATGTCTGTCAGCCTGGAGTTGTGCTGAAGCATCAGGAGAAGCACATGATGGTTTTCTAAGCTGGTGTATACTGGTTCCCCTGCCTGTACTGAGGCACTCGGTGGGGGCGAGGTTGTGGTTTGGGGTCCTGGTGTTGGCATTTGCCTGCTCCACCACCCTGTTGCTCAGGATCTCCACCTGGTTTGCTGAGGTGGGGCTTGCTGCTGGCTTACTGGGATATCTCCTGTCCTGCACTGCAGGTATTGGCAAGAAATAGAGTGGTAGAGCAGAAGAATAGAATGGTACACAATACACAGTGGTAAATGGCTGTAGTAATCTATTATCTAATAATCCCAAAGATCCAAGCTTTGAGAACAAAAATTCACCATTCAACCAAAATTGCCAGAGAAACTAGAAGGTAGTTTGAGCCCAGAGACCAACATCTCACATTATGTGCCACAATAAGGTCAAACTGGTAAAATTACTTAGATATAAAGAATGATATCAGAAGTAAGTTAGTGAAGCATGGAAAATGTATTTTTGAGATTTATAGATAAGGGAAGAGTTTATGATGAAACAAGAAACAGAATCACAGAAAGTAAAATGAATAATTTTGATTACATGAAATTTAAAAGGTTTTATATAAATAAAACTAATGCAGTAAAATTAGAGGGTAAGTACAAAATTAGGGGGAAATTTACAGCAAATTTCTCTTATAAAGGCCTCATTTCACAAGTATGTAGGGAACAGAGACAAATGTATAAAAATATGAATAGGTGGTATTCAGAAGAAATCAAAGCTGTCAATGGTCACGTAAAAATGCTCTAAATCGCTACTGATTAGAGAAATGCCAATTAGAACAACTGAGATGCCACCTAATACCTATCAGACCGGTGAATGTGACAGATAAGGAAAATGACAAAGGCTAGAGAGGATGTTGAAAGATTGGGTTATACTGCACTGTTAGTGGAGTTGAGATTTGATTCAACCATTCTGGAGAATAATTTGGAACTATACCCAAAAGGTTATAAAACTGTGTATACCCTTTTACACAAAAATAGCACTACAAGGACTGTATCCCAAAGATATCAAAGAAAAAAGAAAAGGACCTATATGCACAAAAATATTTATAACAACTCTTTTTGTGGTGGCAAAGAATTGGAAATTGAGGGGATACTCATCAATAGTGAATGGCTGAAAATGTTGTTGTATATGATTGTGATAGAATATTATTGTGCTATAAGATGTGATGAGCAGAATTGTTTTAGAAAAACCTGGGAGGTCTTATATGAACTGATGCAAAATGAAGTGAACAGAACTAGCAGATCGTACATAGTAACAGCAACATTGTAATTATGATTAACTGTGAAAAAAATTAGTTATTGTAACCAAGACAATGATCCAAGACAATTCCAAAGGACTCATGATGGAAAATGCTATCCACCCCCAGAGAGAGAACTGATGAACTCTGAGTGCAGATTGAAGCATGCTTTTTTCACTTTACTTTTCCTGGGTTGTTTCTCTTTTCTTTTGCAACATGGCTAATTTGGAAATATGTTTTGCAAGCCTTTAGATATATGATCAATATTATCTTGCTAACTTCTTAAAATAGGAAAAGGAATGAAAAAAAAGAATTTGGAGTTCAAAATTTTTGAAAATTACAATTTAAAAATTTAAATGTAATTGGAAATATTTCACAAAATAAATAAAATAAATACTTAAAATAAATAAAAGACTAAAAAATTAACAGGATAATATTTTTAAAGGAGGGAAGAACAAAACCTAAAGGCATGTAGAAAAGCAAAATGAACAAAAATATCTATATTTGCTGATGACATTCCTCCCCAACCTGAACCTCTGACTCTCCAGATTTTTTTTATGTCATAAATTTGCTTTTCCCTGGAAGTTTTCCCTACCATTCCCTGTGATTGGTTCGTTTTACCAGAATTTCCATTTTAAAGAGGACATGCAGGTCAAGCATGATTTATTCCTTTATAGGTTGTACTACTAACTCTCTGAACTTTGCCATTCCCCCCAAACCTCCTCCTATTCCCATTTGAATGTAAGCTCTTTGAGGGAAGAGATTATCTTTCTTTACACTTGTATTTATATTTCTATTAGTTATCACAGCACCCAGCACATAGCAAATATTTACCCAATACTTGTTGATAAGCATTTTGATTTACTTATTAAAACCTAAGGCATCAGCAAAAAAATTGAGACTATGAATAATATAAGCAATGTCATAGTCTACAAAATAAGCCAACCAAAATAACACTTTATAACAACAACCAAGTCCAAGAGGCAAAAATACAAAGGTAAATTGCATTCAAAATTACCAAAAAATGCATAAAATATTTAGGAATCAATATGCCAAAGCAATTCAGTACCAGTATAGATTTAATTACAAAATGTTCCTTAAAGAAATGTAGAACAGGGGCAGCTAGGTTGTGCAGTGGATAGAGCACCGGCTGTGGAGTTAGGAGGACCTGAATTCAAATGCAGTCTCAAATCAGACACTTGACACTTGTGAGTTGTGTGACACTGGGCAAGTCACTTAACTCCAATTGCTTAAAAAAATACAGAACAACTTAACTAGGTAGAGGAACCATCAGTGCTCATAGTTGGGCCAAGTCAGTTTAATAAAAATGACAATGCTGCAATTTTAATTTATTAAATTAATGCTATACCAATCCAAGCACTGAAGTGGTGCTTAATAGGGCTAGTGAATAATAAAAATTTTACTACTTTAAAAAATGTACTACTTTAAAAAAGTTTATAATGTCGAGGGAATTAGTGAAAAGGATAGGAATAAAACAGAAAGGATACTTCCTAATCTAAAACTCCATGAATAGAGTGAATATATGAATTATATATAATAGCATGATATACTAACATTAATAATATATGGTAATATTACATATTATTTGTAAGTACATGGATTAAAAGTCTTAAGATGTAAGAACAAAGCTGCAATAATCAAAATCATTGAGTAAAAAGTAAAGAAATGTATTAATGGAACAAACTAGAAAAGGGATATTGAGAAATAATGTTACAAGAAGAGTGCTCAATAAACCTGAAAAAATTGATTACTTAAGAATAATTCCCATGCTGATAAGATTTTTTTTGGAAAACTAGAAAGCAATTTGGCAAAATTAGGCTTAGGATAGTATTTTTTATCATGGTCCATAATTAATTAAGATTTATATAACCTGAATACTAATCATGCAAAAATTAGAAGAGAAATATCATATATCTTCCACAGTTTTGGAAAGCACATTAATTTTTAACTAAACAAGGGGGAGGGGTAATTAGAAAAGATAAAACACATCATTTTGATTATATACATTAAAAAGTTTTCATAAGAAAAAAATATCACATCTAAGAAAGAAAGGAAGTAGTCAACTAATACAAAAAACCTTCATATCAGATATGTCAGATAAAGGTTTTATTCGCAAGGTATATAAAAAATTAAAAGAAATGCATGACCAAAATTAATCTGCAAAAGGGTAAATGGTCATTTAAAAATATTTATTTACCTATTTTTAGTTTTCAACATTCACCTCCATAAGATTTTGAGCTTTAAATTTTCTCCTTCTCCCTCTCCTTCCCCCTCCTGAAGACAGTGTGCAATTTGATATAGGCTCTACTTATACATGCATATTAAATATATTTTCATATTAGTCATGCTTTAAAGAAGAATTAGAACCAATAAGAAGACCCACAAGAAAGAAGAAACAAAACAAAACAACAAAAGAAAAGGAGACCAAATAGTATGCTTTGATATGCATTCAGACCCCAAAGTTCTTTCCCTGGATGTGTATAGCATTTTCCATCATGACTCTTTTGGATTTGTCTTAGGTTGCTGAGAAGAGCTAAGTCTACCAAAATCAGTTATCACACGATATAGCTGTTACTATGTACAATATTCTCCTGCTACTGCTCGTTTTACTAAGCATCAGTTCATATAAATCTTTTCAGGTTTTTCTGAAGTCTGCCTGCTCATAATTTCATATATCAAAACAGTATTCTATTACATTCATATACTACAAATTGTTCAGTCATCCCCCAATTGATGTGCATCCTTTCAATTTCCAATTCCTGGCCACCACAAAAAGAGCTGCTATAAATATTTTTGTACATGTACATGTATTTTTGTAAAAATGTACCTGTACATTTTTTGTAACATTTTGTACAGGTTTTTCCCATTTTTATGATCTCTTTGGAATACAGACCAAAAACTGGTATTACTGGGTCAAAGGGTATGCAAAGTTTTATTGCCCTTTGGCATAGTTCCAAATTGCTCTCCAGAATGGTTGAGTCAGTTCACAACTCTACCAACAATGCATTAGTGTTCCAATTTTCTCATATCTTCTCCAAAATTTATTTTTTTCCTCTTTTGTCATGTTAGTCAATCTGATAGGAGTTATGTGGCACCTCAGAGTTGTTTTCATTTGCATTTCTCAATAGTGATTTAAAGCAATTTTTCATATGACTATAGATAGCTTTAATTTCTTCCTCTGAAAATAGTCTTTTCATATCCTTTGACCATTTATCAAGTGGGGAATGACTTGTATTCTCATAAATTTGACTTTGTTCTTCATAAGTTTTAGAAATGAGGCTTTTATCAAAGATACTGGCAGTAAAAACTGTTTCCCAGCTTTCTGCTTCCATTCTAATCTTGTTTGCATTGGATTTGTTTGTGCAAAAACTTTTCAATTCAATATAATCAAAACCACCCATTTCATAATGTTCTCGCTCTCTTGTCTGGGCATAAATTCTTCCCTTCTCAATAGATCCAACAGGTGAACTATTCCTTCCTCTCCTAGTTTGCCTACTGAATCAGCTTTTATATCTAAATTATGTACTCATTTTGACTTTATCTTAGCATAAGGTGTAAGATGTTGGTCTATGCTTAGTTTGTACCATACTATTTCCTAATTCTCCCTATAGTTTTTGTTAAATAGTGAGTTCTTATCCCAGAAACTGGAGTCTGGATTTATCAAATAGTAGATTACTATGATCACTGATTACTGGGTGTTTCATACGTAACCTATTCCACTGATCCACCACTCAATACAATTTTAGATCTGGTACAAGTAGGCTACCTTCCCTTGCATTTCTTTTCATTAATTGCCTTGATACCCTAGACCTTTTGTTCTTCCAACTGAATTTTGTTATTGTTATTTCTAGGTCTATAAAAGAATTTTTGGTAGTTCGATTGTTATGGCACTGAATAAGTAAATTAATTTAGGTAGGATTGTCATTTTTATTATATTAGCTCAACCTACCCATGAGCAACTGATATTTCCCAATTATTTAGATCTGACTTTATTTTTGTGAGAAGTGTTTTGTAATTGTGTTCATCATGGGTTTGTTTTGGCAGGTAGACTCTGAAATATTTTATGTTTATAGTAACTCCCTCAACTTCAAATGTGTTTCTTGCAAACAACATATTGTAGGACTATGGTTTTTAATCCACTATGCTATCCATTTCCATTTAATGGAAAGTTTATCCCATTCATATTCATAGTTATGATTATTATCTGCATCTTTCTCTCCATCCTATTTCCCCCCATTTATGCTTTTCTCTACTTTCTAACTTTCCGTCTTCATGAGAGTTTAGCTTTTGACCACCACCTCCCTCAATCTGCTCTCCCTTCTATCAGCCCCCTCCCTTCTCTTCCCCTTTTTACTTACTACTTCCTATAGGGTAAGTTAGATTTCTATACCTAACTGATTAGGTTATTCTCTCTTTGAGCCAAATCTGATGAGAGTAAGGTTCAAACAATTCTCATCTCCCTCCCTTCTTTCCCTCTACTGTAATAGGTTTTTGTGCCTTTTCATGTGAGGTAATTTACCCTTGTCTACCTCCTCCTTTCCTCTTCTCCCAGTACTATCCCTTTTGACCACTTAATTAGATTTTTTTTATCATCACATCAAAATGAAATTATACTTCATGCCCTCTGTCTATGTATACACCCCCTTTTAAATGTAGTAACAATGATACAGTTCTCAAGAGTTACAAGTGTCATCTTGCCTTGTAGGGATGTAAAAATTTTGCCCTTATTAATCACATTTTTTTTCTTTCCTCTTTATTTTTTTAAAGCCTCTCTTGAAGCTTGTATTTGAAGATTAAATTTTCTGTCAAGCTCTGGTCTTTTCATCAGGGGGTTTGGAAGTCCCCTATTTCACTTAATGCCTATATCCTCCCCTGAAAGATTATGCTCAATTTCACTTGGAAGTTGATTCTTAGTTGTAATCCAAGCTCCTTGCCTTATGGAATATTGTATTCCACACCCTCTGATCTTTTAATGTAGAATCTGCAAGGTCCTGCATAATCCTGACTGTGGTTACATGATATTGAAATTGTTTCTTTCTGGCTGCTTGCAGTATTTTCTCTTTGAACTGGCAATTTTGGAATTTGGCTACAATATTCCTTGGCATTTTCAATTTGGGATCTCTTTCAGGAGGTGATCAGTAGGACTATTTTACCTTCTGGTTCTAGGACCTCAGGGCAGTTTTCCTTGATGATTTCCTGAAAGATGTTGTCCAGGCTCTTCTTTTCATCATGGTTTTCAGGTAGACCAATAATTTTTAAGTTGTCTCTCCTGTACCTATTTTCCAGGTCAGTTGTTTTACCAATGAGGTATTTTACATTTTCTTCTTTTTTTTTATCTTTTGTTTTTGTTTGATTGATTCTTGATATCTCATAGAGTCATTAGCTTCCACTTGCCCAATTCTAATTTTTAATGAATTGTTTCCTTCTATTAGATTTTGTACCTCCTTTTCCATTTGACCTATTTTACTTTTTAAGGAGTTCTCTTCAGTAAGTTTTTGTGCCTCCTTTTCCATTTGGCCAATACTACTTTTTAATAACTTGTTTTCTTCAGTGTGCTTTTTCCCATTTAATCAATTGTATTTTTTAAGGTCTTGTTTTCTACAGTCAGTTTTTGTCTTTCCTTTTCCAAACTACTGACTGTCTCTTGCATATCTCTCCTTTCTTTTCCCAGTTTATCTTCTACCTCTCTTATTTGACTTTTAAAATCCTTCTTGAGCTCTTCCAAGAAGGCTTTTTGGGCTTGGGACCAGTTCATATTCCCCTTTGAGGTTTTGGATGTGGGAATATTGACAATGTTGTTCTCTTCTGAATTTGTGCCTTGGTCTTCATTGTCCCCATAATAAGAATCCACGGTCATTGTCTGTTTCTGCTTTTTGCTCATGATGTTCACTTGTTTCTTGGCTTTTAAAAATGAGGTCTCCTGCTAGAGCATAAGAGGCACTGACCCAAGCTTCTTGTGCTGCAGAGTCTGGGACATGGTCACTGGCTTTGTGTGCTGAAGCCTCAGGTGCTAGCAGCTGGTGTCTGTAGGGGTCTGGAAGGTTATGTGGTGCTGAACTTGGATCAGCAACACTGGAGCTCTCGGGGTAGGGTGGGGAGTCTGGCCCCTGGAGGACTCTGTTCACCGGGGCTTCTTTAGAGCACTGTAAGGTTTGACTGCTGGAGGATGCCTCCAAGCTTAGAGCTGTGCCTCCTGGAGTTGACTTCCTGAAGTTGTGCTGAAGCACTGGGAGTTTTGGTTGCTGGAGAATGTGTGCCCACTGGTCTATATGGTAGCATTCTGAGCTGGTGTTTACCAGTTCCCCTCCCTGTGCTGAGGCACTTGGGGTTCCTGGTGTTGGTGCTTGCCTGCTCCGCTACCCTGGGGCTCAGGATCTCCACCTGGTTTCCTGAATAGAGGCTTCCTGCTGACTTGCTGGGATACCTCCAGTCCTGTACCTGGACACCTCCAGTCCAGCAGGACATCTGCTGCTTCCCTGCTATAACATGTAAGCAATTCATTTTCACATAGTTCTTTCCAATTCAATTATGTATACACCATTGTGTTTTTCTTCTTTCTTGGATTTTGATTTCAGTTATCTACTAAATTCTATTCTTTTCTTCTTCAGGAATGCTTATAAAATATCTATTTAATTAAAGTTTGATTTCCACTCTAGGATTAATCTCATTTCTTTCTGGAAAGTTATTCTTGTTTATAAACCTTTATCTTTTGACATTTGGAATATCATATTCCAACCTTCCTTCTCTTTTATAACAGTATCTGTCAAGTATTGTGTAATTATAACTGTGTCTAATTGGTGTTAAAACTCTCTTTTTGACTACTTAGAGCATTTTTCTCTGACTTTGAAGTTTTAGATTTTGACTCTCTTTTCCTGGGAAAGGAAACTAAGTAGAATTGCTGACTTCCCCAATATGATTGTTGCCTGTAACCTCTGACTCTTTACACACTCATTTAGTTCTTTATAAATTGTACTATTTGGATTTTGTGGCCAGTCTTATAATGGGAATAGTGCTACCTATGTTAATTCTGGTATTTCTCCTTCTGACCTTGAGTATGCCATTTCTCTGCCAAAGCTTCACTATACTCAACCTCAGAAACATGTTTACTACTGTGTGTTGTGTACCTAATCTATTCCACTGATCTATTATTATCAATATTGTTATCTATCCCAGTGATCTATTATTATCTATACACCACTATTTCTTAGCTAATACCAGATTGTTTTGATGATTACCACTTTATAATATGGTTTGAAACCTGGAACTGATAGGACACTTTCCATAGCCTTTTTTTTCCATTGATTCCCTTGCTACTCTTGCCTTTTCCATTCTTTGAGATGAATTTTGTAACTATTTAGTTTTATAAATAATTGTTGGTTGTTTGATCATGAAACTGAATAAATAAATTAACTTATAATTGTCATTTTTATTATATTGGCTTGGCCTACCCATGAGCAGATAGTATTTCTCCAAATCTTTATTGCATTATTTCTGTGAAAGATGTCTTGTAATTTTATTCATATAATTCTTGGGTTTGTCTTGGAATATAGACTTCCAAGTATTTTATATTGTCTGCAGGTATTTTAAATGGAATTTCTCTTTCTAGTCCTTGTTGCTGAGTTTTGTTGCTAGTGTATAGAAATGCTGGTAATTTATGTGGGTTTATTTTATATCCTGCAAATATGCTGAAATTGTTCATTGTTTCAACTAGTTGGTCTTTTTTTCTAATTGATCCTCTAGGGTTCTCTAAGTATGCCATCATATTGTCTCCACAAAGTGATATTTTATGTCTTCATTGTATATTTTTATTCCTTCAATTTCTTTGTCTTGTTTTGTCTTGTATTGAATAATACTGGTGATAATGGACACCCTTGATTCACTCCTGATTTTATTGGGAAGGTTTCAAGTTTATTCCCATTACAGATAACACTTGCTCTTGGTTTTAGATATACACTACTTATCATTTGAAGAAAGGTTCCATTGACTCTTATGCTTGCTGGTATTTTTAATAATATTAGGTTCTGTATTTTGTCAAAGGCTTTTTTTACATCTATTGATGTGATAAGATTTTTGTTGCTTTTGTTATTGATATGGTTAATTATACTTACAGTTTTCCTAATATTTAGTTAGCCCTGCATTGCTGGTATAAATCATACTTAGTCGTAGTGTATGATCTTTGTGATATATTGCTATAATCTCCTTGCTGTTATTTTATTTAGTTTTTGCACCAAAATTCATTAAAGAAATTGGTCTATAGTTTTTTTGTCCTTGGTTTAGATATCAAAACCATATCTGCATCATAAAAGGAGTTTGATAGGACTCTTTTTCATATTGTTTCAAATAGTTTATATAGTATTGGGATTACTTGTATATATAGTATATAAAGGAAGTGGTGATTTCTAAATTCTTGTAAACCATACTTTTAATATCTAGAATTTTCTTAGTAATTGAAGTCAAGTGCACTGACCCACAGTTTATAGATTCCACACTTTCCTTTTTGAAAATAGGGGGAAAATGTCTTTGACTGACATTCACAGAATCCTAGAATCTTGGAGCTCAAAGAGATTTCTAAAGCCATATAGTTCAGCTCACATAAGAAAGAAAAAAAAATAAAACTTGCCTATAATATTGCTGATAGATATCCAATGAGGAGGAATCCACTACCTTCTTATGTCACTTATTCCATTTTCAGAAAGCTATAATTATAAAGAAGAATTTCCTTAAATCAAGATTATATTTTCCTCTTTGCAACTTTTAACTATTGCTATTATTATACTTTCTGAGGCCCAATAGAACAAATCTAATTCTTTCATGTAACTTTTTACATTTAAAATACTTAAAGACTGGTGTCCTGCCTTTCCCACCCATCCCCAAAGCATTTTCTTTATTGGATGAAACATTCTCACATCCTTTGATTAGCAGTAAAATGGCATGACCAATAGTCAAATCCATAGGGTTTGAACCAAACCAAGTACTGTAGCTTTATTACCTCCTTAGTCTTGAATAATCTGCTGTTCTAAATGCAGCTTAAGATATAATTAGCTTGCTTGGCTGCCATGTCCCATTGTGTTCCATTAAAACACTCAAAACCTTTTCCCCATGAATCAATCAACAAGTATTTAGTAAGAGCCTGTTGTTTAATTACACCACTATTCTTGACTTTTTTTTAAGGCAGTTGGAGTTAAGTGACTTGCCCAGGGTCACACGGCTAGTGTCAAGTGTTTGGTCTGAGTTCAGATTTGAACTCAGGTCCTCCTGACTTCAGGGCTGGTGCTCTATCCACTGCACCACCTAGCTGCCCCTATTCTTGACTCTTAAAACTAAGTTTTAAATTCTCATGTTGGACTTTAAATTAATGTCTGTTTTTTTATTGTTAATTGATTTAGTTCAATAATATAATCTTTCAGGATTATTTTAGATCCTAACTCATTCATCCAAATAATAGTTTTTTTCCTGCCAGCTTGATATCATCTGTAAATTTGTGACCACCCAAAAACCTGAGTAAAATATCAGTTATCATGTAGCAAAGGAAATACCTTATGAGCACTCTGTCAGAGAACTCATTAAAGGGACAAATGTTAGGAGATGGTGCTAGGTTTGGAGTTAGGGGGCCTGGGTTCTAAATCCATTTTTTTCTTTCACCTTGTACAAGGCACTTAAATTCTAAGTGCCTCCCATACCCCATAAGGGTATGGGACTCAATGGCCACTAAGAATCCTTCCAAACCTAAATTTGGGATTCTAAAATGGTATTCTTGATACCATTGCACATTTTTCATTGTTATTAGATTACAATCTTTTCATATCACCGTGCACCTTCTCCATGGCCCTTTGGGTGACTTACAACTTAAGTTCTTTGTAGATTGTAGTATTTCAAGACTCATGGCCACATAGAACCACTAGAACAACTTTTGATGTTAAAATTCAGCTTTGGGAGAAGGTTGGTGTGGTTAAAAGTAGTACATAATTTTCCAAAGTAAAGGTAGTCTATTTTCCTCCTCCTATTCAATTCTTGATATAATTTGCTGTCCCTTTATCTATGTCTTTCCAAGGTATATATAATGATAGAACAGCTCTAAAGGTTGTCCATTCAATGTACAACACAGTTTACATAATAGTTATTCTTCATCTACCTGGTTTGTCTGTGGGATAATTAGACAACTCTTTGAATAATTATTTATTATATCCAGAACACTTTGGACTGTTCCCAGGCTTGATGAGATCAGCCCAATAGGATATACAAATAGGAGGATCAGGAGGACTTCTGTATCTTTGGAGTTATTCTTTTAATTGTGTTCTGTTCTCTATACCCTCCATACTAGTAGTAAATAACTTTTTGAGCATATGTCTCCCTGGCCTCTGATTTCCAAAGAGAGGATCTGAGACCTCAATTACAGAGTGAGGAGAGAGTACTCAGGATGGTAACCCTGATCCTCATGAACAATTAAGCAAAAGAGATAAAGAGATATTTTTATTCCAAAAGTGCAAGGGATCCAAATCCAGAAGAGGACTCCAAAACATATGCAAGGAAACCTTCAAAGAAAAATACAACTTATGCAAAATACACTTTACTGACTCCAGTGTAATAATAAATATATTAAATAAAAGAACATTGAATAAGAGATTAAAAATTGGTAAGAAATTAAATAACTTTTTCCAAGTAACACTCTGTGAAAAGTTAACTGGAACAAAGAGAAGTTAATGATGCCACAAATAAATAATAAATATGGAAACAATGTCAAAATATTGAAAAAAATGTAAAGTATAACAAATAAAAAACAACTGACTTAGAAAACAAATCAAGAATTTAAGCATCATTGAACTACCTAAAAATTCACAAACAAAAATATAGTCTGGATATCATATTTCATAAAATCTTTGCATAAAACTACCCAGATCTCTTAGATTAAGAAGACTATGTGAAAAAAGAAAGAATTCATTGAAGACCTCCTAAAAAGAAACCCCAAAATGAAAACTCACAGGATTGCTGTAGCCAAAATCTCAAATATCCAGGTCAAAGAAAAAACATTTCAAGCAGCCAAGAAGAGGATTGCAAGTATCAAGCAATGGCCCACTGTCAGGATCACAAATATTTAGCAACTACCACTATAAAGCAAGGGAGAGCGTATAATGTAATGTTCCAACAGGCAAAAGATACAAGTATACAACAAGGAACAACTTTTGAAAACAACAACAACAACAACAACAATATAATCTTATGGCAGGAAAATGGATTTTTAATGAAAAAGGGAACTTCCAAGGTTTCCTGATGAAATACAAACATGAAATAAAAAAAACACATAAAAAGGTAAATAAAAGTAAACAATCAGAAAGGGCTTTGTATGAATAAAGCTGTTCACATTGTGATGGGGTGGAATGGTACAAGGGTTCAAAAATGAATGAAGAAGGGTGGGTGAATTTATTATTTCACGTAATCAGATTTTATAAGAAGAAATCTATGCAAACATGGATGGCCTATGGGGAATGAACATCATTTGGACCTCACTTTTTATGGGTAAAAGGAGGTTGCTTGGTGCAAAAATACACTCAACTTACCAGGGAAACAGAAGAGGAAAGGGAAAGGAGAAAGTAGGGAATTAAAGGAAGAGCAGAGTCAGAGACAGATTAGTCATAAGTGAGACAATCTCAAAATTTAGAGGGGGGTTAAAAATGAAAGAGAGGGTAAAAACCTATGATAAAGAGTAGGTGAAGAGCAAAGAAAGGGGTAAAATGTACAAGAGAATAGTATGTAGGGAAATACATAATTAGCAATAGCTATGAATGTGAATGTGGTGAACTCACCCTGAAAATGGAAGAGGGCAGTGGAGTAGATAAAAATGAAGATTACAGTAATATGTTGTTTTTAGCAAACACAACTGAAATAGTAAATATCACACTGACTTTAAATAAGTGGTTGGAACACAATTAATTATGCCTTAGCTAAACTGAGAAAATGCAGAGATAGCAATCATGATTTCAGAGAAGACAACATCAAAAATAGACTTAAAAGATGAATAGAGTTGTAAAAAAAAGAAAGATATAAAGATATAGAAAAAGAAATAATAGCTTAGATCTTGTTTCTATCACTCACATTTAATTTAAAGTATTATTCTTCCAAGGTGGTATGATATGATATGATAAGGGGCAAGATGTTTACTCCTTTCCTGGCCTGTGCTCTGGTGTATGAGTGATCACGAGCACTCTTTTCTGTCTTGGAACTATGAGAGGATTTCCTCTCCACCATCACTACATGCTTCACCATGCCAGCACTCCTCCTCACCCCAGGACTTCCACCCAGAACAGTTACTGTTATTTATTTGTGGCATCATGTGTACCAAGCATGGGCAAAGCAAGAGAATACTGCACCAGCAAAGAGATCCTTGAAATCCCCCTCTGATCAGCCATTTGATTCCCCCTCAGTCTGTGGGCTGTAAGCTCAGGAATAAGCCACTGCCCCGGGGCTACACTCTGGAATTGGGGCTGAGATCTATCTTCTCTCTCTCATTGCAGAAACAGACTTTCCCCACTGACCTTCTAAGTTGTCTTTTGTGTTTGTGGGTTGAGAAGTCTGGAAACTGCCACAGCTGCCTGCAATTCAGTCCTCTGAGGCTTGCTCCAGGTTCGCTGAGAACTGCCTTGCCTGTGCACTCACACCAAACTGTGTTCCTCTCTCAGCCTGGCACGATATATGTTTCTGATCAACCATCCAGGTTGTCTTGGGCTGGAAATTTGTTTCACTCCATCTTTTTGTGGGTTCTGCTGCTTTAGAATTTGTTTAGAGCCATTTTTTACAGGTATTTGGAGGGGGTTGGGGGAGAGCTCAAGCAAGTCACTACTTTCACTCTGCCATCTTGGCTCCACCCCCTAAAGTATTATTCTTAACTTATAAAAAACATACATAATCTATTCTAAGAATTCTAATTGATATTTTGCATAAGTTGTATTTTTCTTTGAAGGTTTCCTTGCATATATTTTGGAGTCCTCTTCTGGATTTGGGTCCCATGCATTTTTAGAATAAAAATATCTCTAAACATTTTGTTGTTGTTGTTATTGTTGTCATTTGTCCTTCATTTTCAAAGAGGACCAATGACAATGTGGGGTGATGTATTAATTCATGCATCAATTGAATTTAAGTGAGACAGAGTTGCACAACATCATCAGCCTCACTGTCTCTTCCAGAGTCATTGAAGTCTAGTGGAAAAACAAAAATCAAGAAGACTGGTGATGGCCTTGGATGCAATGGATAACCTTGGCATCTTTGATGACTAAACTGACCAAGCTCTAAGCACTTCACAGTGTGCCTGTTTCAGTTGCTTCATGGCTATTGGAACAAATTGTTCTCACCCACACATTTTGCAACAAGAAGTCTTCACATGCTTGGAGTAGATACTCCCCTAAATCAGCAATGAGTTTGAGGCCAATCAGTTACCCTCAAACTAGTTTAGCTTGCCTGTGAAGATGGTTTACTAGGGTGTTGCTGCTGCACATGCTATAGCTTCTTGGAGCCACTGGTGAAAGATGAGTGTCAACTAGACACCAAAGGTGGATGAGCAGCCCTGAAAAGGGTTCAGCAAGTCCTCACACCAGAAGTTCTAGTCCTCCTTAGATACTCCACACACCTGAAACACTTTTATTAAATAAAGAACAAACCAACAAATTCAGCCTGAAAGTAAAAAAAATAGAAAACCTACAAAATTTTTAAAATAAATACCAAAATGGAAATCCTAAAAATGACATATATACACATATATACATATATATACATATATATACATACATACATATATATACACATATATATACATATATACATATATACATATATTTAAAGCAAAACAAACAAACAAACACTATGGAATGAATTAATTAACTAGGAGGGTTTTTTAATTTTTTTGGGAGGGTTAACAAAATGAGAAAGGTAAGTCATTGATAATTTAACTTAAAAGAAGAAATATGAAACCCAAATAACCAATATAAAGAAATTTAAAAGAATTCACAAAAATGAATAAGAAATAAGGGATATTATTCAAAATTATTTTGGTCAATTAGATGCCAATAAATAAATAAAAACTTTAATTAGGTGGAATATTTACAAAAAGAGTTAAATACTTTGATTAAATAAAATAATTTAAATAACCCAATCTCATTTTAAAAAGTTATTAAAGGAACATAAATAAATTTCCAAAAGAAAAAAAATACCCCAGGATCAGATATATTCACAAATGAATTTTATGAAACATTCAAAGAATAATTCCAATATTACAAAAATTATCTACAAGAAGAGCAAAGAAGAGATTCTACCAAATTCCTTCTATGATGCAAATATTGTCTTGATATGCATACCGCAAGGAGTCAAAATAGAAAATATAAACTATTGCCCAATATTCCTAAGGCATATTGATGCAAATTTTTAAAAGAAAGTATTGATAGACTATATCAACATAGCAAAACTATTGGACACTATGAATAAATTAGGTTTATTTCAGGAATTAAAGATTGGTTTAATATAAAGAAACTATAAACATAATTGACCATATTATTAATAAGAACAAAATATAATTGTATGAATATGTGCAAAAAACATTTTTGTACAAAATACAACCCACATTCATTCCTATTAGAAACACTAGAAAACTAAGGGATAAAGCATTTTTTCCCTTAACATGATAAATAATGTATAGCTAAATCCAAAAGCCAACAATATAAGTAAAAGAGATGAATTAGAATCCTTTCTATATTAGATCAAGGGAAAAAACAAAGGTATCCCTTTTCCCTACTTTTATTTGATACAGTGCTAGAAATGGTAGCTATAACAATGACAAGAAAACAAAATTGAATGAATAATTATAGCCAAAGAAAAGCAAAATGATCACTTTTGCAGATGACATCATGATATACTTAGAAAAAATTAGAAAGACAACTAAAATTAATTGAAACAATAACTAGCAAAGTTTTAGGATATAACATTAATCCATATAAATGGAGAAATATTAGTTATTCATGGGTAGGCTGTTCCAATATAATAAAAAAATGGCAACGCTACCAAAATTAATTTAATTATTCAATGTCATACTAATCAATCTAACAAGGGATTGTTTTATAGAACTAGAAAAAAATAATAATGGATTTCATATAGAGGAACAGAAAGGTCAATAATCTAAAGGGAAATAACCAAAAAGGTATGAAGGGGGTGCTAGCTATGACTGATGTGAAACTATATTATGGAGTAGTAACCCTAAAATCATTTTGATACTAGTTTAAAATAGTGTGATAAGGTAGAATGGATTAGATATACAACATACAAAAGAACATGAACCTAGCAACCTAGTGTTTAAAAACACAAAGAAATCATCTACTGGGGTAAAAATGCACCACTTGACAAAATCTCCTGGGAAAGCTTGGCCAAAATTATGGGAGAAATTAAGTTCAGACCAACATCTCACTCCATATAACAAAATAAACTCCAAATATGACCTGGATATAAAAGGTTATATCATAAACAAATAGAGAAATAAGGAAATAATTCTTCTTCATTTTGATTTGGGAAGAGTTCCTGGCCAAACAAGTGAAGATTATAAAAGATAAAATGGACATTTTGATTATATAAAATTTAGCAGGATTTTGCACAAATAAATCCAATGCACCTAAGATTAGAAGTGAAATGCTTAATTTGGGAAAAAAATCTTTGCAGCAAATTTCTCTGATAAAATTCTCATTTACAAGAAATATAAAGAACTGATTCAAATTTATAAAAATAAGAACTATTCCCTAACTGATGACTAGAAAAAAAAAACAGATCTCAAGGGAAGAAATTCAAAGTATTTTTAGATATATGAAAAATGCCCCCCTAAGTCACTAATAACTAGAGAAATGCAAATTAAAGCAACTCTGATGTTCCACCTCATAGTCATCACATTGCCAATTTGACAAAAGGGAAAATTACATTTGTTGGAGGGGCTGTGGGAAAAAGAAGCACATTGATGCACTGTTTCTGGAGCTAAGAATTGATCCAGCCATTCTGGTCAGCACTTTGGAACTATCCCTCTTGAATTTATTAAACTGTGCATGCCTTTTGACCCAGAGATACACTACTAACCCTACACTTCAAAAAATCAAAAAAAAAAAGAAGAAATGATCCTATATGTACAAAAAAAATGTTTACATTGGTTGTTTTTTGCTGTGACAAAGAACTAGAAACTCACTGTGATTTTTCTCTTGAATTTCTTAGGTAGAAATCAGTGTTCATTTTCTGGACGTATGTGGAGGAGTTATGGGGTATGCCATCATTCTCTTACCTAAGACTTAAAGAAGAAGTTATATATTAAACAAGTATTTGTAGTCTATAAACTTTGCACTGTTTTGTTACATATTCCTGAACCATATTTTTTCATATATTTTCCACATCCTCCTATAGCCTACCTTTGCATTGAATTCATTGAATATTAAAGTGTATGTTGGTTTAATTTGGAGGATCTTGTCCAGTTCTTCATGTAATTTTTCTATTTCCTCATCCCTCCCCAAATGATGTTGGTGCATTTGCTAGTAACCTTATCAATTTTGCAAATTGTGATGAAAACCAGAGTACTGGGCAAAATATCCTATGAAATGATGCTTCTTGTTGCCTTTAGATACCAAATAATATCTATTCTGCTAAGTTCTTTGCCACATCAAGGAAATTCCATGAACTATTCTTCCATTTAGATGCAAATTCATTTGTTCTTTTGATTTAACTTATAGCAGTAATGACAAGGTTGATATGCTTCAATTTTTCTGATAGTATGTACATTTATTCATCACTGGACAATGATAGCACATTTACATTACCAACAGCTAAGTTATTGCTTACAGATAGCTTTTTGAGATTCTCTGTCCCTGTTCCATTGCTGTACCACCAACACTGTAAAAGCAAAAAGGAATACACTGTCCTGAAGGCCATGCTATAGTCTTCTTTTTTTCATTAGTTGTAATAGCTAAAGAATTTATCAAGAAGTGGTCTGTATCCTGGTCGTGATTCTATATTCAAATAAACTAATTCTCAGTAATCAGATATGATCAAGTTGGCATCAACCATTAGTGACTAGTGATTAGTGATTAGAGATTACTGATCTAGTCATTTAACCAGATATACCTTTATATATATAACCAAATATACAAAGTTGTGGTTATCTATATGAAAACTTTTCAAATGAAAAGTAATTATCACACTGTTTGAAACATAGTATGCAAAAATTAAATCTTATTTTCTTTCTTCCTTCTTGTCTACAAAAAATACGTGGTAGAATTCACCAAAAGTTTTGTTATTCATTATTCATCATTTACTCATTATTCCTTATCAAATCCTCCTAAATGAGTCATCATTCTTGTAATATGTTCCACAATTTTTTTCATGACTAGAAATCAAGCTTACAGTGACTTGCTCAGGATCATACAGCTACTGTTAAGTGTCTGAGGCCAGATTTGAACTCAGGTCCTCCTGACTCTGGGGCTGGTGCTTTATTTACTGCACCACCTCACTGCCCCACCACATAATCTTTTAAGTTTCTTCAAAATAAACTTTTCAATAACACTTGTCAGTCCTTTCAGCACTGAGGATATCATTTGTTCAGAACTAATTACTTAGATTTAAGAGTAACTAGGTGGTACTTTACTGTTTTTTTTTTGCTTATCTTACATTGCTAATCATTTTTATAGTTGGCCTAAGAGTTATTCCATTTGCTAGGGAATCATAGTGTATTGGTTATTCTGATTCTCTGCTTGAACCAAGCTTGTGATCCAGAAGAGAATCACTCACATGGAGTTATTTATTACTGAGGATAAGGGTTAACATAGATTTCAAAGTGTTTTTCCAAGAGACTCAGGAAGCACCCATGATGTATAAGCACATGCACAAACACCAACCAAATTCAATTCTGGAGTTTCTATCTATCCACATTTGTTTAAATATAACCCATAACATTTGGTAGAGAATGGTAGAAAAGCAAAATAGACATCTCAAAACTATTTGGGGCCAGTAGAAGATTCCCCATTCTAGCCAGAACACAAAGAATTTACGTCACTGGGGGAATAAACCAAATCATTATGCAGTGCAGAAGTAGAGTTTCTTAGAGGCCAAATCATGTAAAGTATTATTTTCTGCCAGAGATCTAGAGCTTTAAGGCTCATAATATTCCTTAGCCTGGAGGTGTGTGAATGCGGGATGGGATCAAAGTCAGGGACAATGTAAATAACTAGGAAAGAGGGAGACAACCATATTGATTCTTGTAACTGCTTCCTGTGTGGGCTCTGAATCACAGAGGTGGAAGAGCTCTTTTTGCCTTAGCAGCATTATATTTGTTGTGCTGTCAAGATGCCTGAGGGCCTTGCCATGTCAGCACCATGGCCAGCAGTCAGCCAAGGCCTGGCTGCAATTGGAAGACAGGGCAAAACAATGATCGCACAATATTCTTGATTTTCATTTATTCTTCATGAAATCCATCTCTGTCATATAACTTCTTCACCATGTTTATGCATTATTTATCCTGGTTTTCCTCACTAGCTCTGGAATGGATAGGGAGGAAAGTCATTTGTCTGTTGGTCATTCTGATTCCTTACTGAATCAAGTCTCTACTTAAACCTAGAGGAGAATCACTAACATAAATCTATTTATCACTGAGACTTATGTATAACAAAGGTGTTAAAGTAATTTTAAGAGATATTAGAGAAGCATTTAGAAAAGATACATACTTATACAATAAAAAAGTACAATATACAATTCTGTTCTCTTTCTGTCTCTGTCTCTCTGCCTGTCTCTGTCTTTGTCTCTGCTTATCACCATCTCTCTGTCTCTCTCTCTCTCTCTTCTAATTTGACCCATAACATTCAGTTTTATGTGTAACTTCCCTTCACAATGTGAGCATAAGTGTATGGAGATAATAATTCACCTCTCCCACAATTCTTCAGAGATTGTTCTCCAGAGCATTTATGTCAGCCAATTTTCTGATCTACACTTTTGAGAGGAACAGTTTCTATGGGATTGCTCTATAATCTCTGTATTGATATATTGCTATTTGAGGGCTATTTTTGTGAGTAGTTAAAAAGTGTTATTTCTGTACTGGCCAAGTGAAGAATTTTGGAAAACAAGAGTGAGTACCACAGGCACTCTGAATCCAGATTCATGATACATGGTTTTTAAATATTCAAGATCTGGTTTACAAAACCTTAAATTTGACTCTATTTAATTAAGCCTTGTGGAGTGCAAGGCCACTTAGAATAATAAAATTAAATGTGGCCAAATTATATAGAAATGCAGGAATTTTGTCTATAATGTATGAATATGAAAATTAATTATTAAATATAATGTTTTACTAACCATGTTTATTCTTAAAATAGAAATAATAACTACTGAAAATGAATAGTATACTGTTTTAAATTATCTAACATATGTTTTACTATTGGGTTTCTTTATTTTTTAAGTCAAGGGAGGATGGAGGAGTAAGCAGTTGTATTTAGATTGGAGTTGTATTTAGAAAAGCTATAATGTCAGCAGGTTTAGTTTTAGCTTAAGATCAAAGACACAAAGGGAAAAGACCTTAGTGGTCTTCTATTTCAATCCCCTCATTTTCCATATGAAGAAACTGAGACTAAGAGAGATTACATGACTTTCCCAAGTTCATGTTGGCAGGAAGTTGCAGAACAAGAATTCAAACCCATGTCTTATGAAACACTGGTGGACCTTGGAGGCATCATCTTAACAGAGTCAATTTGGGTTTTTCTAAGCAAATCTCTTGATTAAATACCAACAAACTTCCTAAGAAATGAGATGCTTAGTTTTAAAGCAAAATATTAAAAAAAGAACTTCCTAATCATTTAGAAGTGCCCCTGATTACTTTTCTCTGCCTCCTTTTATTATCAATGATTATTTTCTTAATTTAGAGTTGCCAATGTGTTCTTATCCTAACTAAAAACTCTGGATATATTCGTGATCATTCAGGAAGCTCTGCTTATATTCATTCCTACAGCAGAGGTCACTTTCTGTTAGGTTAATTACTATTAAAGAGTGATCATTTATCAGAGAGAGGTGAGAACTTTTCCCTCATTATCAGATGAGTTTCTAGGGACTTCAGTTTCCTGATTTTCCAGCCTGTTTTCCTCTACACAACAAGGAGGGAGACCTTCTTATTTGTCTGAATGGAACCAGAGGTCTCATCCCAACATTGTCAGTTGGACTGCTCCTGATATAACTGGGGGTCATGCTTTTGATCAATCCTGCAGGGTTGATCACATTCCGGGCATGTATATTGTCACTCATTGTGACTACTCTGCCACAGTGAAGGAGTATGGAAACCATTTTCTCCTCTGTAGTGTATATCTTCTTGCAAGAGTCCAGGATAGCAGCAATTCTAAATGTTTTGCATTTTAATCCAGTTTGTCCTCCTGATGGCTGCACTTGCTTTTAAAGAGGAAAAAAATTTCTTCTAAATATCACAATATTAAAAAAATAAAAAGTAGCTCCCCTACATTTTTATTTCTGTTTTTTTTCCAGTTACTGTTTTGACATTTTGCTAGGAAACAATCATTTTGGACACATGCAGTGTGCATTTTACATTTTCCCATTATTTGCATTTCTCATGTATTGAATTCTTCTAATTTGCAATAGCTTCTCAGAATAGTCTGCCACGAAATGAGCTCTGAAGTTTCCTCTCCAAGAAACTGATAAGAATTTAGCATATTTTTGAGATGTTTAGCCTCACTCAAGGAATCTTACTAGGAATCCCATGAGTTGTTACTAATAACTGTGTAATATCTTATAAAGATTCCTCATAGATATTCAGAACAACTTTGAAGGAGTTCTAAATTCCCTTTTAAAAGGCTCTGGGAGGAGGAAAGTCTACAAAGATTTCTCCATTTATTTTTTATGTTTTATTTTGATATTAAAATATAAAAAAATTCCACTCGATTTATTAATTTTCTTCAATTTATATTTTCCTTTCCTTTAACAACCTTTTCCACAGTGTCCAGAAATGTAGATCAAGTCAATAATGATTGAGATTGAGAGTTGTTGTTCAGCCTTCATTTTTGAATAGGGAATCAAAAAAGCAGAAAATCTAGATCCTGCCTCCAAAGTTCCTACAGTCCAATTGAGAAGAAGTAACAACAGTAATTAAAAGGCAATAGCACTGCACAGATGGACAGGATACCCAGAATGGTGAAATCAAAAGTGATTGAAGTATTAAAAAAGGTAACAAAATGAAGAAACAAATGTCAGGTAATATGGGTGAGATCTTTGGGGGTCATTGTATAAATAGAGCCTTAAGGGAAAGTACTAAGCACAGATAATAAATACTTATTTGTACTTGTCTAATATATGAAATTAAATGTTGATATTTCTGGCTTTCTGTGTAATTATTTTCTTCTACTTTAATAGTGTATAATTTTGCAAATAGTAGGAACCTTAATGATTGTTTAACTTAATTTTTATCTTTGATTTGTCTTTAATAAGGAAGTAAATGAACATCTTAACATTTAAAATATTTCATAGAAATAGATTCTACTGATAAAGTTAGGCTCTGACTAAAGTCTATGGTCAGTAGACAGTATTTTCCTGCTCTTGTCATTCAAGAACAAGCAATTTCCTGTCAAACTGGGAAAACAGGGCAGCAGGATGTTGGGGTGACAGCACAGCAGATCATATCTTTACAAAGAGGAAGATAAAACAATATTTTAAGGAAAATGTGCTTATACACATTAGACATACAATTTCCTAATAAAGATAAAATATTTAGTATTTTATTAAGTTATACTTTTTGAAAGCTTGGAGAAGGCTTTCTTCTACATTAATATTAAGTTCTTAGTAAATTATACTGAAAGGCAAGTTTTCAATTAGCAATCAGATTACCTCTTAATGTTCTAGGCAGCTCTCTCAGATTGCAGAGAAGGTGTCAGCTTGCTTTGGAAGAAGAAATTTCCTCATTGGACTTTCCATTTCTCTCTCTTTTTTTTTTTTGGTCTTTTTTTTTTTAGTAAATAAATTTATTTATTTTTAGTTTTCAACATTTACTTCTACAAGATTTTGAGTTCCAAATTTTCACCCTATCTCATCTCTCCCCTCACCCCAAGATGGCATGCATTCTGAATACCCCTTTGCCTAGTCTGCTTTCCCTGCTATCCCCCCCCCCTTTTCTTATCCCCTTCTCCTTTTATTTTCCTTTAGGGCAGGATAGATTTCTATACCCCATTTCCTGTATTTCTTATTTCCCAGTTGCATGTGAAAACATTTTTTTTAAACATGTGTTTTTAAAACTTTGGGTTCCAAATTTTCTCCCTTCCTCCCTCCCCACCCACCCTCATTGAAAAGGCAAACAACTCAATATAGGTTATATATGCGTAGTTATGCAAAACACTTCCATAGTAGACATGCTGTGAAAAACTAACTCTATTTCCCTTAATCCTATCCTGCCCCCCCATTTATTCTATTCTTTCTTTTGACTCTGTTCCTCCTCAGAAGTATTTGCTTCTGATTACCCCCTTTCCCAATCTGCCCTCCTCTCTATCATCCCCCTACTCTTTTGTTCCCTCCCCCCATTTTCCTGTAGGGTAAGACAGATTGCCATACCCAATTGAGTGTGTATGTTATTCTCTCCTTAAGTCAAATTCTATGAGAATAAGATTCACTCATTCCCTCTCACTTTCCCCATTTCCCCTCCACTGTAAGAGTCTTTTCTTTTCTGTTTTTTTTGTGAGATAATTTACCCCATTCTCTCTCTCCCTTTCTCCTTCTGCTAGTATAATCCTCTCTCACCCCTTAATTTTATTCTCCAGATATGACCCCTTCATCTTCAACTCACCTTGTGTCCTCAATTTATCTATTTATCTATCTATGCATCTATATCTATATCTATCTATCTACATATATATACATACATATAATTTTTTCCCTCCAACTACCCTAATACTGACAAAGTCTCATAAGTTACAAATATCATCTTTCCATGCAAGAATGTAAACAGTTCAACCTTAATAAGTCTCTTATGATTTCTCTTTCCTGTTTACCTCTTCATGGTCCACTTGAGTCTCCTATTTGAAGGTCAAATTTTCTATTCAGCTCTGGTCTTTTCATCAAGAATGCTTGAAAGTGCTCTATGTCACTGAATGACCATTTTTCCCCCCCAAAGGATTATACTCAGTTTTGCTGGGTAGGTGATTCTTGGTTGTAATCTTATCTCCTTTGCCCTCCAGAATATTATATTCCATGCCCTGCTGTCCCTTAAGGTAGAAGCTGCTAAATCTTGTGTTATCCTGATTGTGTTTCCACAATACTTGAATTGTTTCTTTCTGGCTGCTTGTAATATTTTTTCCTTGACCTGGGAACTCTGGAATTTGGCTACAATATTCCTAGGAGTTTTCCTTTGGGGATCTCTTTCAGGAGGAGATTGGTGGATTCTTTCAATTTCTACTTTGCCCTCTGGTTCTAAAATATCAGGGCAGTTTTCCTTGATCATTTCTTGAAAGATGATGTCTAAGCTCTTTTTTTGATCATGGCTTTCAGATAGTCCAATAATTTTTAAATTCTCTCTCCTGGATTTATTTTCCAGGTCAGTTGTTTTTCCAATGAGATATTTCGCATTGTTTTCTAATTTTTCATTCTTTTGGATTTGTTTTACAGTGTCTTGATTTCTCATAAAGTCACTAGCTTCCAATTGTTCTATTCTAATTTTTAAGGAAGTATTTTCTTCAGTAAGCTTTTGGACTTCCTTTTCCATTTGGCCAATTTTGCTTTTTAGGGCATTCTTCTCCTCATTGGCTTTTTGGACTTCTTTTGCCATTTGGGTTAGGCTGTTTTTTAAGGTGTTATTTTCTTCAGTATTTTTTTGGGTCTCCTTAGCAAACTGTTGACTTGTTTTTCATCATTTTCTTGCATCAATTTCATTTCTCTTCCCAGTTTTTCCTCTACGTCTCTTACTTTCTTCTCAAAATCCCTTTTGAGTTCTTCCAAGGTCAGGGACTGATTCATATTTTTCTTGGAGACTTTGGATGTAGGAGCTTTGACTTTGTTGTCTTCTTCTGGTTGTATGTTTTGATCTTCTTTGTCACCAAAGTAAGATAATATAGTCTGACTCTTTTTGTGAGGTTTGCTCATGATCCCAGCCCATTACTTGAGTTTCAAACTCTTTGTTAAGGTAAGAGTCTGCTTCCAATGTGGAGAATGTACTGTCCCAAGCTTCAGGGATTTGTACAGCTGTTTTCAGAGGTACTTCTAGGGTCCTGTAAATTTTCAGTTCTTCCAAGTTGGTATGACAATGAGCAGGGTGTTTCCTCTCCATTGCCACAACAAGCTCCACCAGGCCAGCGCTCCTCCTCACCCCAGGACTGCCCCTCAGAACTGTGACTCAGATCCAAGCACTGGCACAGCAAGAGATTCCTTCCTTAGCACTGGCAGACACATCCCTGCAAGCCCTCTCTGATCAGGGACTTGATTCCCCCTCAGTCTGTGGGCCTGGAGCTCAGGAGGCAGCTGCTGCCCCAGAGGCCATGCTCGAGACTTGCAGCTGAGACCTAGCTCCTTCTCTCACCGCAGTCACAGACTTTTTCCACTGACCTTCTAAGTTGTCTTTGGAATTCCTGGGTTGAGAAGTCTGGAAACCATCACAGCTCCCCTCAATTCAGTCTTCTGAGGCCTGCTCCAGAGTCGCTGCATCCTCGCACCCATGCTGAACTGCGCTCCTCTCTCTCCCGGCGTGATATACCTTTCCCAATCAACCATCCAGGTTGTCTTGGGCTGGAAATTTGTTTTGCTCTGTCTTTTCATGGGTTCTGCTGCTTTAGAATTTGTTTAGAGCCATTTCTTACAGGTATTTGGAGGGGTTTGGGGGAGAGCTCAAGCAAGTCCCTGCTTTCACTCTGCCATCTTGGCTCCGCCCCTGGACTTTCCATTTCTCAATGAAACATAGATCTAGTAGCTATCACTATCACTATCAAAGGAATATTTCAATGGAACTTTATATCACAAATAAGTAATCCAGGATAAATATTGTGAAATATAACCCTTACTAATTTTGAACATTTCAAGACAAAATTTTGACTACTTTTCTAATAAACTTTTATATATTATGAAAATCCTGATGATGATTGCTGGGGTTGGGCTAGAGGACGGAATTTTGAGGAGAGATGATTACCCTCTTATTCCTAAGTGTCTGGGGTACAGGGTTGTAGAATGCCTGCACCAGGATCTGAAAGACAGAACTGGTGGTAATAAGAAAAGTAATATAAAATGTTTTGCCCAACATAAATTCTGAGAGTAAAATATCTATTTTGAAGCAAAAGACAATGTTTCTTTTTATTAAATAATATGACAAACCAAAAGAAGTTCTCTGAACATTTTACATTTACATTTTCAGTTGACAATTAACTACACAAGATTTTTTCAACCTATACCTTTGTCGGTACAAAACTCTCATCAGAGGATAAGTATAGAAGAAAGGTTTCTAAATCAGCATCTACAAAGATAACAGCAATGAGAACTTTTACTTTCTTGAACCAGACTTCAAGCTTTGGAAACTTTGGAAATTTGGAAATTTGGAAATAGAGAGACTTGCATTCAGGTCTTCTACAGCTACTTTAAACTAAGCTTTGGAAACTTAAATTCAAGTCCAAGGGTTTTGTTCAAAAGGCCATCCAGGCTTTCCTAGAATGGGTACCTTGGAGAAGAAAATGTATTGCAGGAAAAGTAGATGGGTTGGTCATGAGTATGGCACACAGGATAAAATGTAGATAGCCCAGATTCTTCACTGGTATCCTTGTACTTTCAGCCAAAAGCAAGAAAGGCCTCTAGCATATTGAGTAGATCCCATATAATAAAATTATGGGAAGACCTAGACAAGAACTTCACAGGACAGCTATGAATGGATTGGTTCTTATCTGTATTGTTGGAAGAAACATCCATAATAATGGTATCATAAATCTATTTTAGTTTTAAATAAAGAACATGTAAAAGTCTGTTTTCATTTTGTTACATATATCTAAAATATAGGACATATGTATAGAATTTTTTTTTCATTTCTAACAATTCTTACACAAAATCACTGGATCTCAGAGTTGGAGGAAATCTCAGAAGTGATCTAGTTTGTGGTTATAATGATCAATGTAAATATGGAGAGGATACTTACCAAAATATTAGAAGGAATTAGGAAAGTCTTTCAGGCAATACTTTGCAGCAGTCTATATCTTGATAGCCACACAAAAGGCTAAACATTTTAGGGAATACAATATCCTATTGATTTTTTGTTGTTGTTGTTAATTGATCACCAAAAAGGGCAGGAGGAGAGAAAGTCTTTGCCTTGATAAAGGGTCTCCTCCAACAAAGTATCTCCTATTCATATTTTAAAATAATATGGGAGCAGGGGAAGAAGTAAAACCAAGATGGCAGAATAAGAGCAGAGACTTGTCTGAGCTCTCCTCAACTCCCCTCCAAACATTAAAATAATGTCTCAAAATGAATTATGAAGCAGTAGAACCAACAAAAGGATGGGGTAAAATAATTTTCCAGCCCTAGACAATTTAGAAGGTCAAAAGGAAAGGTCTGTCTCACTGGAGTGAGAGTAAAGCATAGTCCAACAGGCTTTGCCAGCTCAGGTCACTCCACAGCAAACCAGCAGCTGAACTTGGAGGGGGTGACTGAATGGGTTGTGGAGGCAACTTTTGGGGCTCTCAACCCACAGATTGTTAGGGGGTCAGACAATTGGTCAGAAAGAGATTAGAAGGGATACTTTGCTGGCACTGAGAGCAGGACTCTGTTGCATTGCCCATAGGCAGTTCCAGGTCATAGTCCCAGGATGAGGAGGAATGTTAGCAGAAACAAGGACACTGGATATTGTTCTAGGGTGGAAAAGAGCACTACTAGTCACTCACAAACCAGAACACAGGCCCAAAGAGCAATGACTACACCTCTTCTTAGATCATAACATATTGGAAAAAGTAAAAACTTACATGCCCTCAAAAGGAGTTCTGAAAACAGCAGCAAAAAAAAAAAAAAAGCTTAGGATATGCATCCTCCAAACTGGGTGCAGAGTCCAATTTTTACATAAAGTTAAACATCAAGAAATAGTCTGAGAAAATGAGCAAAAAAAAACAAAAACAAAAACAAAAACCTGACCATAGAAAGTTACTATCAGGACTGAGAAGATCAAAACACAAATTCAGAAGAAGACAACAATGTAAAAACAGCTACATGCAAAGCCTCAAAGAAAAATGTGAATTAGTCTCAAGCCCTAAAAGAATTTCTGGAAGAGCTCAAAAAAGGATTTAAAAAATGTTTATTCATTTTGAACTTTAATATAAAAAGACATTTCTATGCATATAGCATAACACAAGAGGAGAATGTAATATAAGACCATGAATTTCCATTTCACACTATTTACTTTAAAAAAAACCCTATGTAATAAATACTATACATCATTTTCAAAGCTACCTGATTTTCTGTGCTTCCTTCTAAGTTTTATTTTGTTCTCTGCTATGCACTTTTTTTTGTCACTCCCTCCCCAACCCACTATAGAGAAGGCTATCATTAGACACAAATATGTGTGTTTGTATGTATGTGTATATATACACCACACTTTACACACTTATATTTATCAATTCTTTTTCTGTGTGTGAATAGCATCTTCCTTTATAGGTCCTTTCTAGTTGATTTATTTATAATACTCAAAATGACTTATTCATTCAAATTTGTTCTTAGAAAAATATTGCTGTTACTGTGTACAACCTTCTTTTGTTTCTGCTCATTTCACCCTTCATTATTCCATGCAAGTCTTGCCATGTTTTTTTCTAAAATTAACCAGCTTATCATTTCTTATAGCATAGCAGTATTCCATTACAATTATATGCCATGACTTGTTCAGCCATTCTCCAATTGACAGGCATATCCTCAATTTCTTGTTCTTTGCCACCACAAAGAAAGCTGTTATAAATACTTTAGAACATATAAGTTATTTTTCTTTTTCCTAAATAACTTGGGAAATGGACCTAATAGTGGTCTTGCTGAGTGAAAGGGAATATACAACTGCATAACTCTTTGGGTGTAATTTCAGATTGCTCTCCAAGATGACTGGATAAGACCACAGTTAAAAAAAAGAATTTTTAAAATCAAATAAGATAGAGGAAAAAATTAGAAAAAGAAATGAGAGTGATACAAGAAAATAATGAAAAAGAGTCAATAGCTTGGTAAAAGAGGCACCAAAAATACTGAAGAAAATAACACCTTAAAATACAGAATAGGCCAAATGGTAAAAGAAGCACCAAAAAAAAACCCCAAAAAACAAAGAAACAATGAAGAGGAGAATTTTAAAAAAAAATTGGCCAAATGGAAAAGGAGGCACCAAAGCTCACTGAAGAAAATAATTCTGTATAAATTAGCATTGGTCAAGTGGAAGCTAATTACTCCAAAAAACATCAAGAAACAATAAAGTAAAATTTTAAAAATGGAAAAGAAATATAAGAAAATGTAAAATATCTCATAGGAGAAACAACTGACCTAGAAAATAGATCCAGGAGAAATAATTTAAGAATTATTGGATGACCTAAAAGCCATGATCATCATTCAAGAAATTATCAAGGAAAATTGCCCTAATACTCCAGAACCAGTGTGTAATATACAATCCACATGTAAGAAAGAATTCACAAATCACCTCCTGAAAGAAATTTCAAAATGAAAACTTCCGGGAATATGATTGCTAAATTCCAGAGCTCCCAGGTTAAAAAGGAAATATTACAAGTTGCCAGAAAGAAACAATTCAGAGACTGCATAGCCAGTCAAGACAACACAAGATTTAGCAGCTTCTACACATAAGAATCAGAGGGACTGGAATATGATATTCCAGAGGGCAAAGGAACTAGGATTATAACCAAGAGTCACCTACCCAGTACAAATTAGTATAATCCTTCAGGGAGAAAAATTGATATTTACTGGGAAGAGTTTCAAGCATTCCTGATAAAAAGAGTAGAGCTGAATAGAAATTTTGAATTTCAAATGTTGGACTCAAGAAGGGCACAAAAAGGTAAACAATAAAGAGAAATCATAAGGGATTCAATAAAGTGAAACTGTTTATATTCTTCATAGGAAGATGATACTTTTAACTCCTAAGAACTTTATCATTATTAGGGCAGTTAGAAGGATTACAGACAGAGGGCATAAGTGTAAGTTGAAATGATGAGATGATATACAAAAAAATAATAAAATGAAAGGGTGAGAAAGAAGGATGCACTGGTAAAAACAGGGGGAACGGAGAAGTAGAATGAGGTAAATTATCTCACAAAAGAGGTGAAAAAGAGCTTCTATAGTGGGGAGCAGATGGGGGTGGTGGCAGGCAACATTTAAAACTTACTTTCATGGGAATTGGCTCAAAGAGGGAATAACAAATACATTTATTTGTGTATGGAAATTTATCTTGCCCTGCAGCAAAGTAGGAAAAGGGGGGATGAGAAAAAGGAATGTGGATTGGGAGAGGCAGTGGTCAGAAGCAAAACACTTTAGAGGAGGAGCACATTGAAAGGAGAGAGAGAAGAAGAAGCAGGGTGGACAAGTATGATGGAAGGAAATACACAATAATCATAAGTGTGAATGTAAATGGGATGAATTCAACCATAAAATGGAAATGGATAGCAGAGGGGATTACATGATTTAGACATAAAGGATGATACTTTAAGCAAATTAAGGGAACAGGGAATATTTTACCTGTCAGATCTATGGATAAGAGAAGAATTTATGACCAAACAAGAAATAGAGAGCATTACAGGCTCTAAAATGGATAAATTTTACTACATTAAATTAGAAAGTTTTTGCACAAATAAAACCAAATGAAAGTATGATTAGAAGAAAAATAAGGGAAATTATTTTACAGCAGGTCTGTCTGACAAAGCCTCATTTGTGAAATGTATAGAGAACTGAGTCAAATTTATTAGAATAAAAGTCATTCCCCAATTGATAAATGGCCTAAGGATATGAACAGCCAGTTTTCAGAAGAAGAAATCAAAAGTTATTTATAGTCACATGAAATAAATGCCCCAAATCACTATTGATTAGAGAAATGCAAATTAAAACAATTCTGAGATATTGCCATATACCTATCAGATTGACTAATATGACAGAAAAGGAAAATGACCAATGTTGGAGGGGATGTGGGAAAAATTGGACACTAATGCATTATTGATGGAGTTATGAACTAATCGAATCATTCTATAAAGCAATTTGCAACTATGTTTAAAGAGCTATAAAACTATGTATATCCTTTGACCTAGCAATATCACTACTAGGTCTGTATCCCAAAGAGATCTAGAAAGAAAGAAAGAAAGAAAGAAAGAAAGAAAGAAAGAAAGAGAGAGAGAGAGAGAGAGAGAGAGAGAGAGAGAGAGAAAGAGAGAGAGAGAGAGAGAGAAAGGTACCCATATATGCAAAAATATAGCAGCTCTTTTTTTTGGTGACAAAGAATTGGACATTGAGGGGATGCCAATCAACTGGGGAATGACTGAACAAGTTGTGGTATATGATAGTAATGAAATACTATTGTGCTATAAAAATGGTGAATAGGATGCTTTTGGAAAAACCTGGAAAGACTTTCATGAACTGAAGTAAAATGAAGTGAGCAGAACAAGGAGAACATTGCACATAGCTTTGCAATACTGTAAGATGATCAGTTGTGAATGACTTAGCTTTTCTTAGCAATATGATGATCTAAGACAATTCAGAAAGACTCATGATGAAAAATGCTGTTCACCTCCAAAGAAAAACATGATGGAATCTGAATGCAGATCAAAGCATATTTTTTAAATTTTATTTTCCTTGTGTTTTTTTTTCACAACATGACTAATGTGGAAATGTGTTTTACATGACCACACTTGTATAACCTATATTAAATTTCTTGTCTTCTCAATGAGTGGGAGGGAAAGAAGGGAATTTGGAACTCAAAATTTTAATAAGCAATTATAAAAATTGTTTTTATATATAATTGGAAAAAAGAAAATACTAAATTTTGAAACATAAAACAAAATCATATGACTTTTTCAACAGTCCTACCTGATGGTGTTTTATGTGTCATTTAATATTGATAGTAGAGAGATATATGCTTGCTAAGATCTTGGTCACTCTTCAAGATGATGTCAAAGTTCAAGTAGAAGAAAGATTCCCTTTAAATTGTGACCTTTTCCATATGATTTTGTTATGATTGTATTGAGCATCAGAAAACTAAAATCTCTTCAGTGAGAGTCATAGTTGCTCAAAAATAATAGTTTACTAATCTTGCATTAGGGAACACAGGTGGATGCACATCATTAAGTTATACTATCATGACATATATCCTGGATAGGGGCTGCAGAGGGACATTGAGCTAGGATAATATTTCAGTAGGAAGGAAACAAGCATTTCTCTATTATTCACCTAATCTGTGCCAGACATTGTGATAAGCAGTTTATAAATATGATCTCATTTGATCCTCACAACTGAGGCAGAGATTAAGTGTCTTCCCTAGGATCATATAGGTAGTAAGACTAGCTTTGAATTCAGATCTTCTTGACTCCAGGTCTAGTATTTTATCCACTGTGCCACCTAACTGCCTCAGGAAGAAAGAGGAAGAGGAAAATATGATATTTATGAAACTATGCATCACATTCAATGTTCTCAAGTTTCTTCCTGCTACCAAAGTCTACATTTTTAACCTTAGCATTTTCCAAGTGATTCTACAAGACTGAAAAAAAATGAAAAGCCATGCTCTCGGAAGAATTAAATTATAAGGTCACCTAAAAGGCAATGGAAAAAAGTCAAATAGTGATGAGTGTAAGTAGGTGGCAGCATATTACCAATGATGGCTTCTGTATAAGAAGTGGTGTGAAAGATATCAAGGATATGTATGATATAGAAGGAAGGAAGACCAGTCATTTAGCAAGAATGAAGGACAACAGCACAAATATGGCATCAGTATCCACAAAACATTAATAAGATCCAAAAGCAGGGCTCTAGAGCATTGTGTAGAAACACTTTCATTGAGGGATCTATACAAGAATTGCACAGTATAAGAAGATATGACTGAGTTGTTATTTTCATCCATGGAAAGAGTACCTGCACATTTATGAACCTGAGTAGTATCCAGATCATAGTATCCAGAATGGAAATTATCCAAAATGGAAATTTTACAGATTTGTGATTATTTGAGACTTAACCTATTTTAGAAGTGATGTAGAAGTGTGAAGATAATAGATTTTTCAATTTGTTATATCATCATCAAAATCATTTCTTATGTACTTACATATGTGTGTTAAGCATTACACAAAGCAGGTTAACTATACAGGGCTTCTATTTATTTGTTTTATCTGGACTCTTGATTTCATTGATGTAAGAAATTCTCAGTGAGAAAACTCCCTCAATCAACTTACATCACCAACTTCTTGGCAAGATAGTATGAGAATTGTCTTGGGGCATAGAGGGCAATTTGCCCAGCATTACATATCAAATATGTGCCCAAGAGGGGCCTTGGACCAAGTTCTTCTGGACTACAAAGTGAGATTCTTCTCAACTCTCTGGGATATATAGTTTTAAGGAGTCATTTGGAATCATATACTTTTATTGCTAATCCTTATTGCTTTAATGAATGTAAATAGCAATTGTTTCTGTTTTGGCCAGTAACCTAGAGAGTCTTTCCTCTCCCAGTTCTATTTCATTCATTCATTCAATTTATTTATTTACTTTTAATTTCTGACTAGATAAAGAGGTCATTCTCTGCCTCAATTTTTATTAAACCTTAATCACTGAAAGAGTGTTACTCCAGTCAAACCTAGACCTGTTAAAGACCTTAGCTTGAAAAGGCCAATGTCCCCCATTGCATGCTGGGCCATCTCCAGTTGTCCTGATCTATATCTGGCCACTGGACCATGATGGCTCAGAAGGAGAAAGTGAGGTTGGTGACTTTGCACAGCCCTCCCTTACTTTAATTCATTTGCTTGTCATAGCATCACCCCCCAGATGTCATGGTCCTCTTCCAGAACTAAGGACAAACAACAACAAATTGGTACAAAACATGTCTTCCTCTGAGTCTCTGATATATTATCCCACCAGTACATACAGAGTCCAGGGAAAAATAAGGTCAAGTTTAGGTGCACATAATGTGGGAAAAGGGTTACTCAAAACTCATGGAAATATTTTTTGTAGAAGTAATCAAGATAGTTCTCTTAAGTGTGATATAGTTTTTTTTTGTTGTTTTTCATTTGTTTATTTGTTTTTACCGAACTCTTTGTGGAGCCTGTCTTCAGTGTAACAAATCTATTGCCTATTCCTGATGCAGACACCAGCCACTGTTGTGCTGGGGCCAATGGATAGTAAGTAATGCTACCATATGAAAGAAAAATCCAAAACCCTCCAGACAATTTGAAATTTGCATGCACTTTCTCCGGACTGGCTGAGGGCAGAGGGATAGGATGCTGAGACTAAATCCAAGGTGCTAGGTGTCCTCTGCCTTCCCTCTTCCAAAGTAATTCATTCTCAAATCTTCCATCTTAAGTTTTCATACTCTCAAATCTCTTGGGATCTTAACTAACTCCTGGTTTTTATACAACTTCTTCCCATCCCTTACTGTGGCATTAACATATTCCTCAACCAATCAGAATGAACTGCCTATCCTCATCACTCCAGTTTATCCAATGCCTCACAAGGATTTTTCACAGATTTAGTATAAAGTCTTTGATTTATTGATTGAGGAATATTCTCACCTGGTTCAGCTATCAGGCATAGTACCTTATCACTGACTATAAGTGGGTTAGGAGTAATTCCTTGACCAAATCAATAACCCCCCCCCCACACACACACATTTACACTTCTATTTTAGAAAAAAAACTATCTATCAGATATGGAGGGAAAAGTTGCATGTTTGTTTCACGTTTGTTTGTTTTATGATGCTACAGTAGGAGAACGCATTCAAAAAGGAAATGTATAATCTTACCAAGTCATTAGACAGTTATCTAGAATTTGGAAATTTGAATTTTGCCCAGCATACTCAAATAGTTTTACTGAGGAAAGCAAATATTAAAACTGTGTGGAGAGTGTAAGTGTGGACTTCAATTGCTCAATCACCCCTCTTTAGCTCTGATACCTTTATCAAGTGAAAACACACCATGACTGAATAAATCAAATCAGAGGCATAAACAAGGCCAAAAAATTTCTAATCAATCAATGCTAGGCTTTAGATTAAGTACAAAAAGTACTCAAAAACCATTAGATTAAGTGAAATGACACCACATAAGAAGTCTTTTGGGACTGGTTGAGAAGAATTGCAATACCCTATGGTTTTGTAGAAAATAGTACAGGGGATCTGAGTGTCTGATAGACTGAAAGAAAGTGATCTAAGTGTTAGGGATTTTCCTAATTCAGGATTCTCAATAATTGTGATTGTGCTCCTAAGTTTTGATCTAATATAACTCCATTATGCATTAGAGGGATTTACTTGCATCTGTGGTGTCATTATATTGCCTGTAAGCTAAAAAAAAATGAAATAATCGTTTTTAACAGTGTGACTGTTTAAACCTCATGAGACAAACTGGATAGGAAAGAAAAGATAGTGAAGACTATCTTTGATCACCATCATCATCTGAACTAACAGCCATATCCACTGGTGGATAGAGTCAACATGGCTAGACCAATGTTCATCTGAATAAGATCTGGGGATTCCAGTGAACTACTAGTTGAGAATAAGTTCACAGTATGATATGGTATTATAAAAAAAAAGTTAATGCAATATTAGATTCCATCAAGAGAGGAACAATGTACAGGGATTGTCTCCCTGTACTCTGCTTCTGTCAGATGACATTTGCATTATACTGTTCAATTCTGGGCACCATATTTTAGAAAGACATTGATAAGGACATTAAAAGATTTGCAGATAGCTACTTGGAATAATGGAACACGGGACTTGGAGTTCAAAAAACCTGAGTTCAAATGCTATCTAAGGCACTTACTAGCTGTGAGATCGTGGCCAAGTCATTTAACATCTCTTGGACTCAGTTTCCTCACCTGTAAAATGGGATAATAATAGTAGTACCTACCTTACAGGGTTGTTATAGGGATCAAAAAGACATTTTATGCAAATTGCTTTGAAAACCTCAAGACATTCCATTAATATTATTATTGATGATAGGAAAAACATAAATGGCTCCAAATCATGATGACTGGCTGGAGAAATGGGGAATGTTTGACTGGAAAAAGAGAAGACATTCGGGGAGAGAAAGGGCTGACATGTGATAGCTGCCTTTGAGTACTTGAAGAGTTGTTATGTGGGAAGAGGGATTATACCTGTTCTCTTTTCCCCTCAGAGGGCAACACTATGGGGGGAAGTTACTAAAAGATGAATTCAGGCTTGATTGAAACAAAAACTTCCTAATAATAGGAGCCACCTAAAAATGAAATGGATTATCTCAGGAGGCGATAGGTTCCCCTTTCATGCAAGTTTTCAGACAAAAGCTAGATGATCAAGCATGTGTTAGGGGATGTTGGGTACCTGCTGTAGATGATTCTTGTTTAACATGTGAGCATGTTTAACATGCTTGGTCTCTGCACTCCCTTCTAAGTCTGGGATATTGTGATTCAGAATTAAAACATATATTTAGGTAACTTGCTCTGAGACCACACACAGAGTAAGTGCTCTCAGAAATGCTAACACCTAGTTTAATGGTTAGGTATTTATAGAATTAGCTGCTGGTTTAGGAATAAAACTTCACCCCAAAGTGTGAGCAATGTTCATTATGTGTCATATTTTTTCTCATACATTTTATATGTAGGGTGATATATAGTTCGTGGTTGATATGTAGTATATAACTTAAATGTCACCAAAAGTGTAGATGAAAATAAAAGAGCCAACAGTTGAGGCAAAGATTTGTTTAGTCATGATGAGTGTGGATTTTACACATTATTAATCATGTCATTGTGGACATTAACATGGAAAATAAACTTTCTTCCCTCCCAGAATCTACTTGGGGCTAAAGGAAATATCCAGAATTAGTAATTGATGTCATACTGACCTGTGGGAGGGTAAGACTGTGGTTTATCCAATGATAAATTCTGAGAATTCATTTTGGCTCCAAGAGATAGTCAGGAAAAAAAATGCTTCTGCTGAACTTTTAAGCTGGTGTCTAATACTTATGTCGATTTTTTAAGGCTGTGTTTAGAGGAAGAAAGTATACTCATTTAACATCTGGAAGAAAAGAGGAATATATGTCAGGCATCTACATTGAATGATATTCCAGGTGTAGTGAATGACTTGAACAAAGGCATAAAGGAAGAAAAGTACATGACTTATTCAAAGATGCTGAATAATTAAGCTTGGCTGAAAGACAGATCATACATAGAAGAATATTATCAGATAAAACTGAAAAGGTAAGATGGGGTCAGAACTTGGAGAACCATAAATGCCAGCCATTGGAGTAAGAAATTTACTTGATAAAGGGAACCACTGAAGATTTTTGAGCAGAGTGGTATCTTGATTACAATTAGGCACAAAGAAGATTTCAAAGTGTTATGAAAGAATGGAATGTCTTGTGAAGGATAGATTGGAGATAGAAGTAGATGGAAAAAGGAAGACTTGTTAGGGTATTAAAATATTATAGGTGGGTGGGAATGTGAACTTGTAGCAGTGGGAATAGAGAGGATGGAAAGAATGAAAGAGATATATTGGAAGTATAAAAAGGACCTAGTAATTCATTAGATTTGAAAAGTGAGGGAGAAGAGTCAAAGATAACATTTAAAGTTCAAGCAGGGGAGACTGGATGAAGTGTGTTGATACTGACAAAAACAGTGTCAGAAAGAGAATCATGTTTGGAGTAGGGGGTGGTGAGGATTGGAATTTATTGAATTTATGGTACTGGCAAGACATCTAGGTGGAAATGTCTTGGAGGCAGTTGAAAATTTAAGTAAAGGTCTTGACCTGTGTACCCCTGTGTAAGTCCCAGCAAAACCACACTCTTTTGTAACCTTCAGTTATTAGTGTTAGATCATTTGGAAACCATGCCTCATTTATAAAATCATAGATGAGGACCAGACACTTAGCTGCTGGTGAGTTTCCTTTATTCTGATGCATGAAGCTTGAAGGGAATTGGCATTGGTATCCCATCCTTTAAAAAGCCAAGGCAGGAGGAAGAACTGAGCTGTCCACACTGTGGACCCAAACATCCTACACATTGACTAAGAAGTGCAATGGAGAGGTTAATAAAACATGACAGTTTGTCCAAGGCCATTGTTGATTTACCTCTTACTTCTCTTGCTGTGACCTGCAGACCATAACACCATGTTCTGAACTTTTTTTTTTGAAATTTACACTGCTACTCTCAAAAATAAGGTAAACTATATTCAGTACTCCTTTCTTTAACTTTCACAGACACTATGGTGATGTGATTAGTGTCTCCTGAATATATTGTCCTAATTGTGGTTCCAAATCTGATGCCATGGATCCCTTAGAGCCAGAAGGTTCAAATAATCTTTTTTTTTTCTAAAAAAATGAATTTAATATCCCCAGGCAAACATAGTTCCCAAGGCAGTTAAAAAGTAGTTCATGAAAGTAAAAACAGATAAAAGCTTCCAGCTAAGAGGTTAAAAGCAGTTAGCAAGGAGGTTTCCTGGGGTCTCAAGAGCTCCCTGTCAAAGTCATAAAAATTGCTTTTATATTCTTTTTGCTGAAAGGGTCCACAGCTGGGTCCCAGATCAATCTACCTGGGGACAAAGTTAACTCAAACTGATCCAGGTCTGAACAACAGCTTCCTTCCTCACAACAGACTTGGATGTTTTTTTTTTCCCCTTTCTTTTTCTTTTGCTAGAGGTTAACTTAAATGTCCCCATTTCCACTAGTATACTGTCCCACAAGAGTACCTGAAATTTCCACTTAAATTGTCAGTTTGTCTACTATAGCCAGCTTTAGGATAACAATTGTTTATATTGTTTCCATCTGAAAGATGGAGTTATCAGTAAAGCAAGTTAAAAAAATATCAGATTATCTCCTCTTAGGAAAGATACAGTTCTAACAGACATTTGGATAGTTGAAATTCCAATAACAGCAATGTCTTGCCTCCAATAGCTTTGTGAGTGATGAGTCAGAGCTCATCACTTTTTAAAAATGATACAGTCAGGCAGTCTGAAGTCCCATCACAATATCACCTTTATTTTTCCTTCCTATAACTCACACCCCTATATTTTCCACCATGTTTCCTCCAGCAGGTTCACAGATTTTCATACAGGCATGTATTTTCTTGAAATAAACTGAAATACATCAATCTAAGCTGTTCTTTTAAAGCAAGTTATTCCTTTCAATTGTCACATTTCAGTTATAAGTCCCATTCTACTGGGCATCTACATGGCACATCAGAGAGGGCCTCATCTGGGCCTAGAGTCAGGAACACCTGGATTCAAATCTGCCCTCAAACACTTACTAGTTGTGTGACCCTGGGCAAGTCATTTAACATCTCTCTGCTTCAGTTTCCTCAACTGTAAAATAGGGTTCAAAATAGTACTTACCACCCAGGATTGTTATGAGGATCAAATGAGATATTTGCACAACAATTAGAACTGTACCTGGCAGATAATAGGACCTTAACAAATGCATATTCCCTTCTTCTAGTAATTCTTGATGTTATGTTTACTTCTTTCAGTTCAAATCTCAAGCTTACTTTGTTTATTTTTTTACATATACTCTGTGGATTGTCATAAAGATACATGCTTTTCTTTCTAGTAATTTTCTCTTGTCATTCCTGGGTACATCATTGCTGTTGTTTATATAATCACCATCAACATGTTACATGTTAATACATAATAAAATAATTATCATTAACATTTATATAGTGCTTTAAAGTTTTCAAAGTTCTTTACATGCATCATCTCTCATTTTATCCTCACAACAAACTTGGGAGGTAGGTGCTATTCCCTATTTATAGGTACTTTCTATTTTAGATAATACATAGGGAAACTGAGGCAGAGGGGTCAAGTGACTTTCCCATGGTCACACAGCTAGGAAATGTTTGAGACTGGACTCAAAATTAGTTACTTCTGAATCCAAGGCCAGAATTCTATCCATTACATCATCTTGTTAGTCCATATTGAGTATGTCTGTCATACTTGTTAGCCTTCATGGTATTTGGTTGAATTACCTTTTTTATCTGCTTTTCTATATTCCTTGCATGCCAAACTCCATTTTCATTTTGAGGCCCTCCTGACTATTCATTAGCAAGTCTTCAGGAAAATAGACACTTCCCACTCCTCTTTAAATATAATTCATCTTGATCTAAAACCTCTGATCTTTCTTATTAAGGTTCCAAAGACAAATTTCTTTGCCAATCATTCATCATCCATATCCAAAAGGAGTAATGAAAGCACAAATCTGTATCCCTAGGTCCTTAAGTTTCCTTCTTGGGACTTCATTATCTCTGGAGACTCTTTCTAGGATTCTTCTTGGCTGTACCATTTCGTAGATCCTACCAACACTTTCAAAACTATGTTCTGTAGAACCTTGGCTCTCTGAATAATGCAAATAAGTGTTCTTTTTGAAAATTTTGATACTACTGATATTTTCCTTTTAAAATACTTAATGTAAAATTATGTGCCTACCAAAATACAACAATTTCAATTTTTCAGTACGAAATAGATCAATTTCCTCAATTTTATGTTAATGTTCCATTACCTCCCTTACCTCAAGGGGATTCCATAATCAGAGTCTCTAGGTATTTATTTATAGACTGTAAAAATATTTCAAATCCCAATTTGTTCTCTGGTCAGATTACTTTTAGTAAATATGGATTCAGTTTAATTCACTGATAGTTTTAAAGCCCCTTAAAGTTACTGAAATTATAAATATATATATAAATATTATGTATAATTTTCGCAAAGAAAACATTTCAAGAATAATTACCCAAGAGTGATAATAACCCTACTTTACAGTTGAGGTCAAATTTCTCTGCTAAAAGAATGCCCAATGAAATAGAAATCGTTGTTTAACAACTTCAACCCTTCTAGAAATATTTTGTAATAGTTTAAGAAGCCAATGAATGAAGGCAGATAGGCATCATCACACTCATAGACATTTTTGAGGGGTTCTAATTATTAACAACCAAAAGCTCACCTTTATTTAAATAGAAGTCTGATTTTGCCAAAATGCTGCAGTTCCCAAGTTACAAATAGTACTATTTTATGTGTTTCCAAAGCAACTCCTATTTTCCAGCTAAAAATGGTAGGACAAATTTTCCCCTAGGAGAACATTTTATTTTGGAAAGTGTGATTTCTTTTTCAAATGATAATTTAGGAGCTTAAAAAATTAATTTCTGTGTTCTGAGTAACAAACATCACAGTGACCACATAAACAAATTTAAACTGAAATCCTTCAGCATTCACTTCCTTGTGACATTATGAGGAATTGTAGTGAGAGGCGCTACTTTTCACATTTGGTCTTAATCTTAAAGCAATATTCTTTAAAAGTTGAGAAAAAAACTAAGTTATTTTTCTTAAGTAAGACAAATCATATGTAACGGTGAAAAAAAGTTTACTTTGAAGTTAAGAACTTCCTTAAAATAAAAAGCAAAATTAAAAAAAAAGTTTCTTTGTTGAGTTTACACAATTAACAACTTATACTAAATAGATGAAAATTTATTTTGCACTTGGATGTATAATTTTCATTTATAGTTAAATAACAATCTGTGATCTGTGGGGTAATGAGTTGCAAGTTGTGGTTCTCAGTATCACAGATACTTTGGTTGCTGTGGTTTTGCAATATCATTTCCTGATACTTTTTCAACTGTGGTTTTCATAATCATTATTTGATAGTGATGTAGCTGTGGTTTGATGCTATTTCCATCTGGACAGAGATAGTTGCTTATAGGTTTTGCTCTCTTTTTATACTATACCTTTCCAGTAATTAAAAATAAAAGGATGAGAAATTTAATGTTAAATGGTATTAATGTTCTCATTAAGATAAAAAGATGAGGAAATTCAAAATCTAGTAGTCTTACTCCATTTAACTCATCCATAGTTTCTCTATAAGACATTAAAAAGGACACGTTGAACTTATTTGACTACATATACTATTGCACATAATGTTCTCTACAAAATGACCGAGAGATTCTTGACTTTACATTTCTTAACTTTAACATATTCTGATTTCCAAGTAGAATATCATATGAAAATATTTGTTTCTTCTTGGCTTTTCTTATTTAACCATTTCTAGGGCCAAAGGCAGGTTGCTAAGTGGTTCAGTGGATAGAGGGCCTAGCCTGGAGTCAGAAGACTCCTCTTCCTGAATTCCAATCTGGCATCAGACATTCACTAGCTGTGTGACCCTGGACAAGTCACTTAACCTTTGTTGCCTCAGTTCCTCATCTGGAAAATGAGCTAGAGAAGGAAATGGCAAACCCCTCCCATATCTTTGGCAAAAAAACCCCAAATGAGGTCATAAAGAGTCAGACATGATTGAAATGACTGAACAACAAGGGCCCCAGGCAACACTTTCATTTATGATATTTTAATTCTAGGGGACATACTTCTATTCACTGTTATCAGAAGTCAACCAGTTTTCTAAGATCTTCAAATCTCCTGATCCCTAATACATCCAGTCTGAAGCAAACCAATTTAGCTGAAATGACTTGAAAATGAAGAAAGAAAAAAAAGTCATCTGTCTCATTTATTCAAGAAAACAAAAATAGCCCTGCTTTTGAGAGTGCTTATTGCCTTAATTTGTTGGCTCTTTAGGGGCAAAGACTTTGCCATTTATTGCATCTTCTGTTAACAAAATACTATGACACCACCTCACATAATAGTAATACTAATGATAATTTAACTAATTGCAAAATTGATCTTCAATTCCCTTGTATGTACCACTCACAACACAGCCTTCTTACACCTTACCAGAAGGTATCATTCTGAGGATATAAATGACTCTTATGAAATTACCCCCTGCAAGATTCAGGGCCTGAATCCATGCTCAATCAATAGAGGCCATGCATTGACCCCCAAGCCCTTTTAGGGTATCAAATTTGGTAGGACTCATACCAACATTAGTAAATGGACCTAGTAACCCAAAACAACAGCAGTGTACAATCGAGAATCAGCATGATTATCTTCAACAACCCTCTAGGGACACAAATCTGGGGAATAAACCTATCAACTCAAGTGGAGTTTAGTGATCACACAAAACAGTTTGCTCCATTCCATCCCCAAAAGATTTCTCACCAATAAGAATAATTTTCTTTCTTCTTCTAGCACTCTGGAGAATATGTTTAATAGTAATGAATATAAAAAAAAAAACTTTACTTGGTTAAAATCTTGATTATGCAAGGGGGTGAGGGGCTCACTTAAAAAAAAAATTCTTCTTCTTGTTCCTTGTTTGCAACATGCTTCAGTTATCTCAGACATCAACCAAAAGGTCAAGGACCCAGAAGTCCAGAAATCAGACACAGGATCTACTTGGAAAATTATAGTGAGATAAAATCTTTTATTAATTATGTGCCACTTCACAGTCACAGAGGAACCTAGAGATGAAAGAACCAAAGAACAGGTTTATGGAGGGAGAGGGGGGGTGTTGGGTCAGACAGAAAGATAACTTCCCCAGAAATCATTATAATAAATCCTCTTATATACCATGCTTACTTGAGGTTAGATGCCAGAAGTGATTACATTATAAATGGCTCCTTGTATAGGAAATGTCATATTTCCACTTAGGGCCTAACCATCTAGCAAAACCATCCTTTGCCTTGTAGAGTGTCTGTCTCACACACCCAGGCACCCTTAGAGCCAAACTGCTGAATATGACTTTACTATGGAAAACTTTAGGTGGGCTGGAAGGCCTTCCAAGTGCTCCTTGGACCACTAACCATCATCATTAGATCTGACAGATTGGGGATGGATGGAATCTGCGTCTGCAGCAGTTGCCAGGAAGCGTTAGAGAGATGAAGTAGTCTCTCCTGAGATTCAGGGCAGATGAGAAGAGTTAACTCTTCCCAAGAACACACAATTGGCATTTGTGATCATCTAGCTCTCAGAAGACTTTGCCAATGGCCTAACCTTCCTGCCAAGAAATGGAAGGGAAAAAAAAAAAACCAAAAACGGGGAGGGAGGAGGGGACAGCCACAGAGGTGGGAGGGTGGGGTGGTATTAGTGAAAACACTAAGTTACTGGGCGATTTGATTTCCTCATCTCTTTGTGTTTCAGTATACAGATAGGGACTGAGGAAGGGGTGTTGGGGAGAGCCAGGAGGAGGCTGTTTGGAAGAAGTTTCGGGGTGGGGGGCGAAGAGGAAAAAAAGAAAGCACGGGTGGAAGGTACAGTGATTGCACCATCCCAAGATGTGACGCCCGCAGCCTACGGCCCACCGCCCCATAAAAGTCCTCAGACCCCCAGCTCCACTCTTCCCCTTCCTCTTCCCCCACCCTCCACACCCTTCTCCTCAGCGTCCCATCCCACCCTTCCTGGCCCAAACTGGGGTCTGTATTTTGCATCCGGACTGGCTTCGGACGCAGCCAATCCTCCTTTGGCTGATGGAAAACTCTCCCCTCCCCACGGCCTCGGCGAGCCCCTCCCCTCCCGCTCCTCGGCCACCTCCCGCAGTCAGGCAGAGTGGATCGCAGCCGCGAGAGCTGCGGCGGCGGCGGCGGCGGCGGCGGTGGCGGCGACAGCATCTGCACAGCAAAGCCTGGGAGAGAGAGGGGGAGAGAGAGAGCGGGCGCGCTCCTCCCTCTCCCTCCCTCCCTCCCTCCCTCCTTCTTTCTCTCTCTCTCCTCTCCCCCTCTTCTTCTCTCTTCCTTCCCTCCCTCTTTTTTTCTTTCTCTCCTTCTCTTTCTTTCCTTCTTTCCTTCTCTCTCTTTCTCCTCTCTCTCCCCGTCCCTTCGCTTACTCATCCTCCCTCTCTCCCCTTCTTTCGCATCTCCCTGTCTTCCTGTCCGTCTGTCTGCCTGCCCCTCTTCCCCTCCCCACCGTCCCCTGTCTCAGCCTTTCACATACTCTCTCCTCCGCTCCCGCTCCTTGGCTGTTTCGGCACCTCCGCACGTCGATCAGCTCATCTATGAACCCAGCCCATTGATCTCTTGTTCCTACTCGAGCACCTGGAACCAGGCGGCAGCAGGAGACCGCGGTGCCAGCCGTGGCAGCTGCTGGGGCAGCGGCGTCCTCAGCCCAGTAGCAACAGCAGCAGCAGCGGAGGCGGCCGCGGCAGCAGCAGCAACGACAGGGGAGGCGGCAGCAGCAATGTCCCGAAGGAAACAGAGCAAACCTAGGCAGATCAAACGTAAGTTTGAGCGCTGGACTTTTAGTTTCTTGTGATTTTGGGGAAGGAGGGTGGGAGGATACTGAAGGTAATCGGCACAAATTAGCTCACTGTATGGTACGGGGCTGAATTGTCAAACTTTGTCCAGCCTACTGAGCAGTGAAAGGAAGAGACAGGACAGACAAACAGACAGACGTGTAAGCCGGCAGGAAAGCATTCAGGGAGGAAGAAAGAGCGCCCACCGACAAAGAGGAAAGAGAACCAGGACAGGACAGGCGAGACTTCATGAGAGCAGCTTTCTCTTCTTTTCCTTGATTTATGTTTGGGCCGCTGCGGACCCCTTGTAGCTCAGTCTTGAAGGCTGCCAAACTTACGTGTGCATTTGTATAATTATTTTCTTTATCATTTTCGGAAACTGTTTCATGAACCAAACGATGAGTGAACTTAAGTTTTAGAATAGCTAGTGGAGAAATTAACTCGAGCGAAGCAACTTTCTGAAAGGCAGAAAGAAAAAGGGGGGAAAAGAGAGAGATATGTCTGTACACTTATCCTGAGCCGCTCAAGAGCGTATCTGAAGCGAAACAAAAAGTACAGAATGTGCAAAAGTTATTACACCCCCCCCCACATGCCCCTCTGCACCCGGTGAAATCTGAGGAACAGGCGGATCGCAAAAGGTTCGCTTCTCTTTATTTATATATCCCGCTTGTCGCTTCGGTTAAAATATGCAAAGCTGTGCACCTCTCTGTGGGATTTAGTTTGCATCTAAATCCCAAGCAGCTCATTGCATTGCCATAGTTGGGAGGAGCAGTCCTATAATTTCCAAGTGGAAATGCTCTTGATTT
>NW_020948739.1:12398805-12404468 GCF_900497805.2 Vombatus ursinus
CTGCTGCCTGAATTTTGACCACTTAAATTCTAATTAACAAGTCCAACAAATGATTAGGAAAATAAAATAAATAAGTAAATAAAAATAAACTCCAATTGGTTCAATTGTTGCTGCTGGTTATTAAAGTTGATAAAAGACTTGATGGAAGAAGGACAACTTTACTTTATTGGCTAAAATGAAGTATTTGGGATAATTGAAAAGATTTCAATTATCTGGGTTTCTTACAAGAATAGAGCATCAAAGATTGTCTGTTTAGGGCATTTAATTTCAGTTCTACTTCAAATATTTACATCTTTATTAAGTATAGACTTTTCAATGATGCTTATTAAATGAATACAAACATTATTTATCCCAAATAAAGTAATTAAGGAAAATTAATATTTTTGTCAAAATACTTTATCTTTATAAACATGATCACATGTTGCCAAACTTTAATTGCCAAAATTGAGAGCATCATGTAGTCAGATATAGTGAATGTGTGAACAAATAATGATAGAGATAAAAAGTTTATTAACATAGTAATTTAGTTATTGACACTTCATTTTTAGCATTTATGTGACAGCTGTAAGTCCTTTTTTTTTTACAAAAAGCAATAATTTTATTTTAGAGTAAATTTTTTTGGTGTGTGGTCATATTGAAATGGTAGATTTTTTTTTTTACTTTTGATTTTATTTAGTGCTAATTCTAAAACTGGTTTTGTAGATGAAGGAAATAAAAACACTTTTCAAGAAAGATGTTCTACAACAATTCAGCTTTTCTGAAGTAAAAGCTTCAGTGAATATATTGTCATTGGAGTTTTGCTGAGGAAGGATTGTATGCCCCTACTTATAATTTTTACCTGTTAATTTTTCTTCCGGTCCTGAAGAATGTGATTCTCAAAAATAACGTATTTGGCAAAACTGCTATTTTGATTTGCAATATAGTTTTGTGACTTCAGTATTTTAAAAGCAATTAGCCCAGTTATGGCCTTATTATCTTCAAAGTAATAAGAGCAAAAACCCTCCATTGCATTCCTCAAGGAGAGCATGATGCGGCCATCTTAAAGGACATATTAGCCAGTGTTGACATGTTTATTTTAAAACATATGAAGTGTAATTAAAGGAATAGGGGTGAATTTAGAAATATTGTGCTCTCTAGAAAGAGAAAAATCCCTTTAAAGGTATTAGCATAAAGATAGCACATTTGTTTATTATGTTTCAAAATCAGCTCCTAGTATCTCTGCCACAGGTAACAATTGACTTTTCAGGCTTCAAGTTAATAGCCTTGTCTCTTGCTTGTAGGGATCAATATTAGTATTAATTAATCACCATTATCGGCACTGGGATCTGGTTCTATTTGTTGTTACATCAGCAAAATATCAATATAGAAAGTGGACTCTCTGATCGTCATGGCAACTTCATCTCTTGGGTCAAAGAAAGTTTATCTTATCTGTGCATGGAGAGTGGCAAACTGTTTAGGGATCTAGTTTGAACTCTAAGAACATCGATTGAGTTTTTGTTTGTGAATAGAGGCTGAATTCCAATCACAAGGGATAGGTAAGATTTAAATATTAATGCCCAGGGGCTTGTCTGAGAGGGTGTCAAAGCAGTACTGTCAGATTGTCTTTCTGAGATGACACATAGGTAGAGAAGAATTGTGAAGTAAGGATTATTTAAAGCTTAATAATTGGTGCATTTGACAAATACTTCTTACAAGGAAAGTATGATCATTTCATTGAATTAATAAAAGGCAATTACTTTGGGTCTGAATTTTAGGTTTTAAAATAAAAAGATACAGTTTCTCTGTCTCCCTCCTCTTTACCCTTCTACACTGAGGGACCTCTTTTCCAACAGCCACTTCCCAAAAGAAATAAGATCTTGGGAGATTCCATCTATTTTTAAATTTTCCTTGACATTACTAAGGGGGATTTGATTTTTTGAGTGTACTAATATGGATATTATTAACTCCTACAAATGTCTAAAGTCAAGATTTTTTTCTTAATTTTTTTTTTTAAATTTTGTATCTTCCAGTCTTGGGAAAGAACTCTGTGGCTAAGAAGACCATAGAAATGAAATCTTCCCAACATTACTTACCTATCAGACCATTCCAAAATACAGACAATCTCTATGTAACAAACTCATCAGTTAAACTTCTTGGATATTTCCCATATATTACAGGAATATGTGATGCATCCATTAAGATAAAATTTGTAAAGTGTTTTATAAAACTTTTAAGTCTCTTATCATTAATAATACAAAGTAATTTTGCTTAACGCAGTAAGATGTTACTTAAAATTTCAATATATTTAGTATTGTGAAGTTTAGTACATATTTAAATATGTTATAATGTAAATACTTTTACTAAGGAAGTTTCAAGACTGGGTCCAAGGTCTCCTACATGACTTCAAAGGGAAAACATTAAATATATTGAAATGAACTTGTATGTGTATAAACTATATATGTGCTTAAGTTAACAAATTTTAGAAAAGTCTTTTGAAGAAAATGTTGTGATGAGTCAGGTCATGTTTATTTAAGTATTTCTTTGCTTCCACAAAGTAGATGGAATTCATTTTTATACAACACATTATCTAAACATATAACTGACATTGTACACTATTATATAATCCAAGAATACACACACATACACACATTTACAGATGTACTAAAACAATGGGTCTGAACTTGTGAAAAGCACTAGGATGACAATTATGCTCTCAGTAGAACTCACTATTTCATACTGGTGCCAGCTACTGACTGGTTAATTTTCTTTTATTCTTGAAAAAGTGACAGCAACATGAATTGGTGATAGATTTTGGATGCATTATGGCATATTTTCGTTATGGGGGTTTGTCTGTTCTAAATATGTATCTACAATAATCAAGTCCAGTAAGAAAAATTTATTCCTTTTTATTAACTCTAAAATGTATCAGAAAATAAGCATTTCTGTGTTTCTCTCTAATATACATGAATATGTGTATTCATGCATATATGATATATGTGTATTTACATGTAACACAAACATATAACTTTTCAGTTCATTTCATGTTAGGAAAATTGAGCTCTGAAAATTACGGATTCCTCTTATCTCTTCTATAAAAACTGTTGCAGCATACATTGTGCATAGGAAAGAATAAACCAGAATCTTTACTCATAGTTAACATCTCTATAATTTTGTACCTGATGAATTTCTCATTTGTAGTAATATAGCAGCTTTGATATTTATCAGTCCTCCCTTAAACACCTTTGCTTTTATGCCTCCTAAAATACCTTAATGGAGTAAAACGTTCAAACAATTTTTTTTTAATCTTCATACACAAATCTTGTTCTCTAAAGTCCTTTTAAACTCAAAATCCTATAGTCACAAGACCAATTAACCAGTTAATGGTTAGGAATATGTTTGTTTTTCATTTCCTTTTGGCCAGAATCTTTTAAATTTTACTTTCATTTATCAATTTTTCTTTAGAAAGTTAAGTAATGATCTGTTTTTTTGGGGAATGCCTTAAGTTTGTCTTACTCAAGGGATGTCTTCCAGCTATTGGGGAAGCTGAGGTTAGGTGTGAATCCATAAAGTTGAAAGTTTGTGTAATTAGTGGGGAGCTTGATGTGAAGAGAAGTTATATAAGGTTTTGTTTTCCACCTCCTTTGGCATACTATCTAGTTAGGGTATTGATACAAATGAGTTTAGATAGATAGATAGATGTCTATGTATGTATCTATACATACATAGACATCTATCTACATGTCTATTTATATATATGTGTGTGTATGTGTGTGCATTTTTTTCCCAAAAACCAATAAAGACAATAAGGAATAACCAGATTACTTGAGTCCTTGATGCTGTTCTTAAGATACTTCCCCTTACCTTACATACTAAGGCTGGTTAAATTACAATTAGTGTTTAAATCAACCACACAGTGAAGCTTAAATATTTCATTATCCATGATTAACAAGTGCCAGAGGTTTTTTTTTCCTCCCTTTGCAGCATATTAACAATATCCTGAATTCAGAATGAGAGACAAATTTAAGATGTTCCAAAATATTTTTCTTCATAAAATAATATAAGAAGAAAATGGCCTTTCTCTCCCTCCCACTCCAAATTACTAGTACGATCCAGCTCAGTTCCACATATCAAATAGCATGCAAAACATAAAATTTCATGTGGGTAGTGATCTTCTTGGCTTATGTAGCGGGCTGAGAAATTCAAAAGACTTTGGCACTATAGAAAATTTGATGAATTCAGTAGGAATCTTTTGAATGAAGTGATACTCATTGTATGCAAATGTTTTTTTCATGACATGGATTTTTAAGTATGCCACTGTAAAATTTTGTGATGTTTTACAGCCTTAGTTTTTTTATGGTCAAAGTATGCATCTATTTGACAAAATTATATGGATAAATTTAATATTGCCTTTTAAAAGCACTACTGCATTTATTATAGAGAAGTCAATTATCTTAATGAGAGATGGATGAGTTATGCCCCATAATACAATATTTTATATTCTTAAATGTTAATTGAAGAAATCTTATATTCATCATGAAGATTCCTTTTTTGAATTGAAAGAAACTTTAAAAATGGAATTTATTGCTGTTTAGTGATATAGAAGGGAAGGCAAAGTCCAAAATGAAACTATTTTCTGAAAGTTCTTTATCCAAGCATATATAAAACATACATTTATCTTGTTAGTGATGAATTTCATGTTTGTTTTAAGCTCCTGTGTCAAGAATTTATTATAGATTTCAAAACTTTCTAATTTAGACTTAATCTTAATCAACTATGTAAATCCTTAGCCTCTTCTGACTTCTAACTAGTTCATGTGAAAGAGTATTTTCTGCAGCATTTCACCAGGGCAGTGAGCCAGCAAACACAGATATGGCAAACAAAATTCAAGATTTTAAACAGTAATTTTCTAAGACTTCATTCAACAAGTTTAAAGAGAAAGATTCTAATTGTCCAAGCTTTTTTTTTTAATAGAACATGGATAAAGTATTTGGGAAGCTTAAGACTGAAATGAGATTGTGCATATTTTATACAATTAGATCATTTTCCCCTTGTAGAGGGAACATCGTCATATAAGCTTATACACAACATTTCTGGTTAAATTGGCTAATAAATGCTATGCTTCTGAAAGAGTACTGATTTGAATGTAAATGTTCTTTATAATTCTTAATTTATCAGGATTTCCTGCTTTCGCTTTAGCCAAAAATAAACCCTGAATTTTCAGAGAATATTGACCAACATAAGTTTTATTATTTTATTTTAACCTGAAATATGCAAGAGTTCATTTGCAAATATATTAGCTCACTTCTAAAAATATCGCCCCACTTCTTAACAATGTGCATCTTGGGCAAACAGACGCATATTTTGTCATCAAGTTGCTTAAGCTTCTGAAGTCAGGGCTACAACTGGGTCAGATGATAAGATGAGCACAACAGAAAAACGAAGAGAGCCTCTGATAAAAACTGATTGATTGATGTCTGGCTTCCCCACCATCACAAGCAGTTGACAGTTAGTTTGGGATCAGATGATTTGGCTTTTGCGATAGAAGATGGGGCCTGGTAGGCAAGCCTGAAGGACAAAAAGGTCGGTTTCTGTGTAGTGTCAAGTAATGCCGACTTCCTGTAAGGTGGGGCATCATTATTTCTTTCTTTCTTTCTTTCTTTCTTTCTTTCTTTCTTTCTTTCTTT
>NW_020948739.1:12404478-12655195 GCF_900497805.2 Vombatus ursinus
TCTTTCTTTCTTTCTTTCTTTCTTTCTTTCTTTCTTTCTTTCTTTCTCTCTCTCTCTCTCTTTTTTTTTTACTTGCAGACCTTAACTTTTCACAGTCAGTGGAAGGCCAGACATGGGCCCCTAAATAGAAGTTCATAAATAGCTTGCAATTTCATTTCAATAGAATATCTTACCTTCTTTACAAATTCCAAGAAAGGCAAGGATTGTCATATAAATGCATATGCACACATCTATTATATCACACAAGATAGTCTACTTTCATAAAAATATTCCTTTGAAAAAATTTAAAAAAATTAAAAGTGTAAAGGAAAAGTTAATGTGGGACAGTTTGTATATGTATGCATATTATGTATATATATATGTATTCATAAAAGATGTATATATATATTTATGTATATATATATTCATTTTCATTCCAAGCATTAGCAATGGATGCCTAGGGAGTTTTAGGTATCAAATGAATTATATTATACAGAAGAGAATGCCTGTGTTTAAGAAAATTTCAGGACATATAACAAGACTAATGCTACTCTTTGAATCTGTACTAAAGTTTTTTTTTTTTATTCAAAGGTAAAAAATAGTTATTGTATTTGAAAAAAATCTTTAATCCTGTTAGGACCAAAACAGATCTTTACTTCTAGGGGGAAAAAAAACTGTTGAAATATCTTTGATTTAACCAGTGTATATTAGTACTCCTGTTCTAATTGAGAGAAATTCTAGTGGATTTTTGAGGTGAAAGATGACATTTATTTTCAGAATATATTGCAATTTACACATAGAATATCCTCTGTAGAAAAAAGTATAGAAAAACAAAATGGAATTATAATAATTAGATTTTAAATGAAATGCCACTCATGGTGAGCCATGACAATGTGGACAACTGCTACCACACAGGAATTTGGAATACTTGGATTTGAATTTAGATTTTGAACAGTTTGATACTCTCTAGAAATCCTTTATGATGTATCACTTTACTGAGTTTTAAGGGTCAGATCTCCAAAGGACAGTTGGGTCTAAGTTAATGCTTTTGGCTTAATATCAGTAAGATGAATTCTGCAAGGTGCTGAGTGGCTGATAGTATAACTGGAATGCTATGTGAAAGCCCTTACAGTATAACCTGGAGTGCTACCAGTAATAAGTGATCAGTACAGGTGAACTACTGGTCACTTCAGCAGTGATTAGCTCTACTTCAAGGGAAGTGTACTGTAAGAAAAATAATCTAGGGGGACTCAATTTGTTCAGCATATATTTGTACAAGAATGACACAATTTTATCATGGATCTTTTGCTTAGCAAATAGACAAGCCTTGTTGGAGGCATGGTTTAGAGAAACTATTTAAAGATCTAAAAACCTCATAGAGAAGTGTGTCTTATGTGATAGCATGTTGAGATAGAAGGGGAAGTTTCCCTGAAGTGCTGTTGTCTAATGACCATATTGCTAATGAGGAAGAAAATGGATCTTCTTGGAATATGCTCTTGTTGGATATAGTTTCTATTGTGCCGTGAAAAGCAACATTGTGGCAGTGGAGCAAAAGGGAGCTGTATTGGCATAATCAATTCACAGGTATATAATATATTCATAAATGTTTTTGAGAAGGGATCATTTTTTATACTAGAGACTATTATTTTTGTTGTTATCAAATTGGCAACTAATGTATACACAGCTCTTATTTAATAACTATTTTTGAACTCTATAAAGTTAAGGAATCTGCTTTTCTTCCTAAATATGTATTATCCTATTAGAGATAAAGTAAAGCTCTCCCATCCCTTGCCTTCCCCTTCTCCTTCCTTCTCAGATCTGTCCTCTTCTCTCACCCACCCTTTGTTAATCCCCCCTCCCTTTTAAACATGTTTAAAGAACTGATATTTCATATGTGGTCAGAGACTCCCCAGACCACCCTCCCTCTGGTTTGGAGTTGCATTACTCCAGAGTATGTAATTGAGAGCCATCTAATTATACATTGAGGAAAATTGGAGTTGATGAATCAAAAAAAAATGTCATGTCATCAAAATAATCAAGATCAGCAATTCTTAGAAATGGAAACTAACAATCAGCTACTAGACCAGCTAGATTGTGCAATTTTATGATTAGTCCTGCAGCTTAGGAAATCTCATTTAAATGGGAGTATGCATCTGGGGTGTTGTGACTGGACTGATTAGCCTGACATTCACTTTGATGTTCTTTGACTCTTGGTTCAGAAGTTTTTGTTGTGAAGAAGGAAGAACAATGGAGTTCAGGTATGGAATGCTACTCATGGAAATCTTTGAGGATGCTTTTCTGCAACAGTGATTAATAACCGCAGATTTTCTTTGGAACGTATGACCTCTCAAAGTACCAAATGAAGGGAAGAAAGATGTTGAATATATCCTGTCCTTACTGACTTTACATGGGAAAGGAAAACTCATTTGTACTCTTTAAAGAATCTTCATGGCCATTCACCTAATCATTTGGTGCACTTAGAAAGTGACTATATGAAATTAGTTCAGGATCTATGGTATCTGAATTAAAGTTTTTTTTTTTAAACCTGTATCATTCCCCCCCAAAAAATAAGTTGTTATTCTCAGTTTGCAAGGTGACACTGGAATGTTGCATTGTGTTATTAAAATCTCCTTCAGAAAATTCAGCATCTTAGAAAAATAAGATAATTAACCAGATTGCATATTATCATGCACAGTTAGGAAGACAAACACTTGAAAGTCTTTTTTTAAGTCTTCTTTACTTACCCTTGTGAAGTAAACATTTGCCTAAAGATGAATTCATATGAAATAGTAAAGATTCTGAATTATAGTAATATTCTAGGAAACATTTATTTGGAAATTTAGGAATATAAATTATCTCACATGGAAGTTTCTCATCCTTCCTGATAGTCTCTAAATTCTTGACACAAATATGGTAAAAGGGCAGGGTTGGATTTTATAGAAATAAAATTAGCTCAAATATTTATTCAATTCATTCAATCATGAAAGTCTTACTTTGTTAGGTTGCATCTGAAAAAAAATTAAAAAGCAACATTCTTGGTTTTTTTTTGTTTTGTTTCTTAAACCAAGTTATTTTTGTTTAGTTCATGAAATTGTTTATGGGATCAGCTATCTTTATCATTTATATACATTACCGTTGAAATGAGCTAAGAGAGAGTGAGAGAGACTGAGAGACAGAGAGACAGAGAAAGAGACAGAAAGAGAGAAACAAACAGAAACAGAGAGATATGAACAGAAAGAGAGTCAGAGAAAGAATGAGACAGAGACAGAGTTATAGATGGAAGGAACTTTTAAATGTATCCTTTTTATTCAATCTTATAACTAGGAGAGTAAAATGATGGATGGGAGTGGGGCAGGATGGGGAGAAGAAAATGCAAAATAATGTGTTATAAAATTCAATGCAAATAGTACATTTCAATGAGTTTTAAGTCAAAAAATTTATATGTATGGTTATACTAAAATTTAAAGTACTAATTGCTGATATAAGCAAGCTTCCCTCTTTTGCTGCCCATGACATCAGACCGAAATAAAAGATTAACTTCTGTTTTTCTCTAAAGCAGGAAATAGCTCAGAAAAGAGTTTTTAAGACTATTCCTGCTTAAAGCATAATAGATTCTCTCTTCTCAGAGTCAGCAATCCTTGTGTTATTAACCTTATAATAATCATATATATTTTGGTCTTGGAAACAAGGACTATCCTTTAGAACTAAGTATTGCTATTGCAGCAACAAAAAGAAGTTTATCCACCAAAGTTGTTTTCCAGAGTTCAGAAATTTTGTCTGGCTCTGAGAGAAACAGTTCATCTTTCATATGTATCCAGTGTTTTAAATCCTGAGTGATTTTAAGATGCTTCTCATATTTTTATCCAGACTTTTATATCCAAAATGATTTAAGCAAGGAGAAAAATATTGGTTTTGGGCCAAATGTATTGCTCTTTTTTGCACCTTATTAAGGATGTTATATCCTTGAAATGCTTCCAAGATCTCTCCTGTATTTTCTTGTGGTAGGGGACAGGGAGGTGAAGAGAATGGGAAGAAAGCTCACTTCATGGTCTGGGTTGAAGCTCAGAGTTGCAGTGGGAATTCAGAAGGAAGCCTCAGAAGAAAACATGAAGGCCTCATTTGTAAAACCACCATAAATCTCTGCTGATAGTAATGACATAGTGGAAGGGAAAATGAAGTATTTTGAATCTTTGTCAAGTAATTTGAAAGAAGTCGAGATAGGAATAAGATGCAATTAGCATATGGAAGTGAAGGAAAATATGGCATGGAAAAATGATAATATTTATTTTCTTTATGGTTTGAAAGAACTTGAGTCAGTCTCTAGAAAAAGCTAACACATTTCTGGAAGTTACTGCTTCTGGATTTGTTTTGTTCAGTTACTTCAATCATGTCCAACTGTCTGAGGATTTCTTGGCAAAGATGCTGGAATTGTTTGCCATTTCCTTCTCCAGCTTACTGTATAGATAAGGAAATTGAGGAAACAAGGTTAAGTGACTTTCCCAAGATCACACAGCTAGCAAGTGCTTTAGGCCAGATTTGAACTTGGGTCTTCCTGACTCCATTCCTGGCACTCTATCTACTGTGCCCTGAATTTGGGATATATCATTTATTCTGAGACTTGTAAGCATACTGTATACCATTTTCATATCAGCTGTCCTTTTAGAGTGTAAACAAACTCAAAATTCTAATAAACCTTGAAGTTTAACTGTATCTATCCAAACACAGACAAATAGTCACAATGCGGTGAAGTAGTCTACAAAAATGGCACAAGCAGGGGAATTTCCCTATGATTCCATGCAAATTGAGGTTACTAGTTGCTTGAAAGCGTGGCTATGTGTCTTGCTGAGGTATTTCTTGCCCTTAAGAATCCTAGGCCTATAAGAAAAAGTTTACCTAAAAAATCCATCATTGACTTAGACTACACATAAGAAGATTCTTTAATCCATTCAGATATTTATTTTCTAGTATGTGTCAGAATCAAACCCTTCCCAAAAATGCAACCTCCTCATATGCAAACAAGTTAGCCAGTGCTGAGTTTCCATACTTTCCATCTTTTTCAAGATGGCAAAGGCAATGGTGAAGTAAAAATAGAAATATTGTACCTGAGAACTATAGGAAAAGGGAATATTGGAGCACCAACGAACCAGATTGTACGCCACGCAATGTGTTAGCTGTGTAAATTCTCGGAGCCTATAGACCTTGTTCTTGTTGCTAGGGTCTATAGTAAGGATTGGAGTGTCTAGGTGGCACAGTGGATAGACCACTGGCTTTAGAATTAGGGAGACTCATCTTCATGAGTTCAAACCAAGCATCAGACACTTACTAGCTATGGGACCCTGGGCAAGTCACTTAACCATATTTGCCTTGGTTCTTCATTTGTAAAAAGAACTGAAGAAGGACATGGCTAGCCATTCCAGTATCGCTGCCAAGAAAACCCCCCAAAATGGGGTCATGGAGAGGCTGACATGACTGAAACAACTGAACAGCAACAATTACAAGGATTGGTTGGAGCACTGGAAAAATTCCAGGATAGCCCCTATCACCACTCTCTCTACTCTCCCCTCTATAAAAGGGTGAACTCTTCCACAGGATTGGCCAGTGTCTGGTGAGAACAAAATCATACTGCAGGTGAATTTACCAGAAAATTCATATTTGTCTCAAGGCGAATTGTGAAATGTATGCTGATCATTATTATTAATATTATTATTATTATTACTTCTATCTAAGTGTAAGATGCAAAGAAACACATTTTCTTTTTGATGTAAAGAGTCTGGGTTAAACTGGTGATGCTAGCCAGTTTATAAGGCAAGTTTTACCTATACACATAAGAGGAAATACCTGGCAAAAACTTCATCTGTTCTGTAAAGCCCAAAGCCCTCTGAAAATCCACAATTCCATTCAAAATATATTGTTTCGCATATTTTAATGCAAACAAATTTGAAGTTAATTTTTTAATGTTTTTTTTTCCGGATTAGAACCAAAAAATTAAATCTGTTCCCCTAAAAACATTAATTAATTAATGGCACTATTTTCAAGAAAATATCTAGATATCTTTAATGTTTCAAATGTTATGTGCCTAGGAAGAATAATTATTACTTCTCACCTTAAAGATTTTGGAATATAAAATACATTTCATTTATTTACTCATTATTTAATGGGTTTTATTTAGCAACTTATATGTGTGGATCAATGAAACATAAAAAGAGATACATGTTATGATTCTGAAGTTTGCTGCAATTCACTTTTGTTATAATTAGGGAAGGAAAATGCCTTTGCTCTGAAGTAACAAATGTTGCTTCAGTGATCTCTACCAGAGGAAAATGAGTTGTGAGTTATTTTGAAAGACTATGGAATAAATTCGCCAAGTTCAAATAAAATGAGTCAAACAGAGGTCACTGAAGAAACCAATGGGTTAAAACATACCCAGATGACCTGAGCGTACAGTTGTTGTGTCTTTAAATCCCAGACATACTTTATTAGGACAATCCAGCTGGATTGCTGTTTCTATCTCCTCATTATCAACACGCTTATGGTATGGCCTCGTCCCCCTCACTTCCAATGCCAAGAATTTGGCAGAGACACCATGTGAGGAGGTCAGAGACTGATTGAGGGAGAAAAAAAGAAGTCTGTAATATGGGAAGTACAATGATGGAGAGCTGAGCAAGACTTGTGCTTTTATTCTATGGGACTGGTGATTGCCAGGTAGGAAGTTACAGCTCTGAATCATTAAATACTTAATTTCCTAATGTTCTGTTTATGGGAAGATATTGAAGGAATTCTAAAATTTCACAGCACTCAAAGAAACTTTAAAAATGAATGGCTTTCTTGTAAAAACTTATGTGTGAAGAAACTGACCCTAAGGATTCAAAGTACCAATTTCCACTTCACAATCACCCCTCACTTCCTTCCCACCACCCCCCAAAATCATGTGAATTAAACAAAGTTTGAAGAAAGAAGTAAGGGAAAAAAAGAACCATTTCCCTAGGCTATATTTCAAAGTTCATCCATCAATACTTATGACACATTAACTGAATTTAAATGTAACAGATTTGACAGTTAAACAGTTTTATTAAATGGGAGAAGTAAATCCTCTCTAAAAGAGTAGACATGAAGAATTTTCTCTTTTTGGCTGGAGAAGACATGGGTTTTTATAAAACAAGAATAGCATCTCACTTCATTAAGTAATTAATAAAACTTCAATGGTCACATGAACTGTTTGCTCCACTCAGTACAATCATGTAAGCTCTAATCATGTATAATAAGTTCCTTCAAAATTCCTAAGAACTGACATAAAATGCTCATTGGAAAACTTTCTTTGACCACCATTTTGTTTCAAGATGTTGAACTGAACCATTCATCACAACCAAATTGTATCTTGCCACTCTTTAATAAGGCATATATTTTTTTTAAAATTGAAAAGTTGTTTCTCATGATCTTTGAATCCTATATGCTTTCAGCTAAGATGCAGATTCATAAAGATGATGAATTGATGTTTTTGTAATCTATACAATTTTATATTGTTATAAGTTTCATAAAATTTATAACTACTTGACTTTAAATTTAATTATTTCATCAAAACAAAAATATATAAAACATTTTATATTATTGACCATGCCATTAATTCACATATCGCTATCTAATCACAACCTTGAAAAACCAAGGCCTGACTTTTATATCTGGTCATTATAAAGCAGTAAGAGATAATTCTTGATTTCTATGAAAACATAGAAATGCCTCGATATTTGTATCTGTATATACATATCTCATATAGCTATCAATCTATATTAGTAGCATTAAACTTTCCAAACTATTTAACACTTAGAAGTATAAGTAATTTCTAAACTTTGTAGACTATACCAATACATAGATTGTCTAGTGTCAGTGGAAACTTAAGAATTTTGGTAAATGGATCCTAGGAACAATTTTTCTCTAGCACTTTGATCATATTGGCAAAACCTACTTCAATACTCATATTGTGCCTATTTAACCTAGGGCAGTATTCCAAGGCTCCGTGATTCCATTGTCATGGCCATTCCCTCCATCAGTGCAGATTGCAATACCTCTTTGCCTTAGCAGGCTATCTTCCTGACTTGCTATGTGGCCAAAAATAATTTTTTTACACCAAGTGGCAATCCTTCTGGAATTTACTGATTCCTATTCTCAGAGTGTAGACATATGATCCATTTCTAGGTCCAAGGTCAAAGCCTTCCATGTTTGGTAGAACCTGCCACAGCCAGAGTTCCCTTTGAGAACTCATGGCTGCAAGCCATGGGGCATTGAAGTAGGATCCCAGTGGAAGTTTGTTCAAATAAAGCAGAGCTTTCCCTGGTTTCAGAAGTGTAGCAACAATAATAAATGCTAGAATACTGAGAAAGGAAAATTTAAAAAAAGGCATGGACTTGGGATAGTCACTGGGAACTTTGTGTGGGGAATGGGAAACGGTACTGACTTGGAAGTCAGAAGATCTGGGTTGGAATCCTGCCTCTCTTTCTCACTACTGTGTGAATCTGGGTAAGTAACTTCATCTCTTTGGCCCTCAGTTTCTTCCTTTGTAAAATGAGGAGGTTGGGCTATATGATCTCTCAACCCTCATGTTGCTGCAGATCTATGATCCTGTGAACCTAAGATTTGCACAAATATTTGAGTTCAGTGTTTAACCATTAGTATATGATCCACAAGTTCCCAGGAGAATAGTTATTTTATAGAAAATTGCTTCACACTGAAGGAAGAGAAAGACGGATGGCAGCTTCAGTTTTCTTTCACACAAAACTCCATGTGCATAACTACAGGGTTATAGCAGAGCCAACACAGGCCCATGTAGGAAAAGAAACCTGCAACTAAAGAGAGTTAAACTATAACACAAGACAAAACAACAAAAACAACTGTTGTCATAGGTGGATGTGGGTACCTCCTTAATTTATCAAGAATAAATTGAAGAGTGAAGCTAGTAGACAAAGGAAAAGTGAAGGGACTTTTCTTGACCACTGTTAGAGCCTGTGAGGGCTTATTTTAAGGATTTACCTTGGCTAGTGACAGAATTAATATGCACAACAAATCTGCACCCTTAAAGCTAGTTCTACAAGCTTATAGTCCTTCTTTGTTTTCAAAAAGTACTTTTATGTTGTGTGATTTTTATACTTTTCATACTGTACACTTAGGACATTTCTGCCCCCTCACTGTAGAAACCTAACAATGGAGCTGCTTCAATTAAGAAACAGAAGAGCAGCCCCTGGCATCTGATTTTCTTGTTCCATCCTTTTTTTTTTTCTTTTTTTTCTTTTTTCTTTCTTTTTTTTTTTAATAGGGAGAATTCATTTGTTTCTTAATTAAGAAAAATACCAATAGCATGAAAAATCTGCTTATAGTACCTGAATGGTAATTAGGTGAAAGGTAAAAAAGAAACCCCCACCTACATTCCTCTAGCAACCAAAATGAACTTGAGCTGATAAAAATGAACTGGACTACCCTTGCATAAATCGAGGCGGAGAGAAGTGTACAGTCATTATGCCTAAGACAATATGCAAACTATCTTCAAAGAAATCAAATTGCTAGAGTGTTTTCATTTGCATGTATTAACTATTAACATAATGAGGAGAAGTGACATTGGACCCGGATGGTGTGTCTGTTCGGATTGATAACTCTACTCTATCTGCAAACAGGCATCCAAAAATCACGCGAGTTGTCAGATCAGGGTTGAACTCTGGAGTGGAGGTTTTTAAAAAATCTGGAGCCCTGAACAAACCTGCTGGGGTATTGAACACAGGCCATCTCTCTCTCTGTCTCTCTGTCTCTCTCTGTCTCTCTCTAACTCCTGGTTTTATTATAACTTTTTTAACAATAACATTTGTATTGGATAGGATAAGGGATATTTTACAGAAGCTATATGGTTAACTGAGATCTGTTAAGAGGATGCTTGTTTCTTTGTTTATTACACTTAGCAAACCAAAATATAGATGGTGTAGTGGGGAAAGAACTGAACTGGAAGTTAGGAGAGAAACATTTTAATCCCATCTCTGTCAGGATACAGCTATTTGACCTGGAGCAAATCATTTAATGCCTGTGTCCCTAAACTTCCATGTTTGTAAAGTAAAGGGGCTGTTCAATATGATTTCTAAGGACCTTAAATAGATTCTGTTTTCATTTAAACCTTCAATATTATTTTTATTTCTGTGTATATACAGTTTAAGGATCTTTGATTTTTCATAGGCTTTCTAAACGACCATTTCAAACAAGGAATGAAAATGAATTATCTTATCTACTTATGATTACATAGTGGATTAACACAGAATAGTGGATAGAGGTGGCTTTTAAGCCAGGATGACCTGGATTGAAGCCTTGCCCCAGACACTTGCTGACTGTGTGATTCACCCTGGGTAAGTCACTTAATCTTTGTATTCAGTCCATGGTTGTGTTGTGGTTATGATTTGTATTTCGAAGAGGACCATGACATCAGGAAGATGAGGACATGACATGCAATTGGATTGGATTTGAGTGAGGGAGGGCTGTGCAAAGTCATCAGCCTCACTTTCTCCTTCAGAGCCATCTGGTTCCAGTGACCAGATACAGATTAGGACTATTGGAGATGGTCCAGAATGCAGTGGGAGACCTTGGTCTTTTTAAGCTAAGGCCTTTCTCATCTTGAGTGTTCTCATCTTGAGTGTGGCAATGCCCATTCAATGAATAGGTCTGTTTAAGAAGTGAGTCAATTAATTAAAAAAAAATCTAACTGGGAGGGGAAGACCCTCAGGGTTGCTGGCCAAAAGAGAAACAATTACTATTTACATTCTCTCTGAAGCCTGGAGGGCCCAAAAATAACCATTAAGTGGTACTTGGGCAGGGACCTTTTGTTGTCCAATCAACAAAAGCCAGAGAGAATTGAGTTTAAGGCCTGGTCTTTAAGAAAGAAATCTAGCCAGTAAACCGTAAAATAACTAGATAGGTTTCAGCCATCAACATTTATCTTCCCTTGGGCAGAGCACCCTCTGGTAAGAACTTGATACTAGGCTACTCTTTAATGCTACAAATTACAAAGTGCCTGCCTGCGTGTATTGGTAGAGGGAGTTTCCTCATTGGGGGGGGGGGGTGTTCGCTATAGCAATGAAAACATAGATCCCTTCCCTACATCTAATTCTACAGGTAACTTGCATTTTTTGAGAAAAAATAAATATTCTATACAAATGTTTAGTGTATTTCTGTATAGGTAATGTCCAATTATCATATGCTCATCCACCGTATTTATCAGTATTATGAAAGGCATGTCCCAAATAAAAGATGGCTCCCTCATAGGTGATAGGATTCTACAAATCTTCCTGTTTGCATATTTATATCTCTGGACCACAATTTCCCTATTTGTAAAATGATTGTTCAATTAGATGATCTCTAAGATCTTTTCAATGACAGCATTTCATAAGTCTATATGTGCTATTGGCATTTTTCTTATATATTTTTATTTTCATTAAACTAATATTTCTTTCCATTGACTATGTATTATATAGGCAGTCAAATAACATATGTAAAGTACTTGCAAACCTTCAAGGCTCTAGAAATATAAGCTCTTATAATTATCTAATTCTTCTTTTTATATCATCATCACCATCATCATCATCATCATTATCATCATCATCATCACCATCATCATTGTCATTGTTGTTGTCTTGCTCTTATCTTTTTTCTTTGGTGTTCAAATAGAGATAATCCTGGGACAAGTCATTATCATCTTGTTTTCTTTTATATAAGTGTCCCATGAAATATTTCACAGGTAGATAAAATGATTTCTTTTTGTAGTTGAATAAAAATGTTATGATGCAAACTTATCTTATGTATGCTCACTGAATGCATCCTTGACACAGCTCCAATACCAGACGAGACAACAGGGATGGTGTGTATCCCATCCTATTCTCACCCACTTTTGGTCTACTCTACTAGGTGATGTGGATGAGGGGAAGAGATTAAATAAAAGGAGATCAATGTGAAGACTAAAAGCACTGAGGGCCTGAATTTGGTTGGTTGTGCTGTCAGTGGAAAGAAGAGGACATATTTGAGAGATGTGTCAGATACGTGTATTAGGAAAATTATTCTGGAAACTATATGAAAGATAGACTAGAGAGGTGGGAGACCAGAGACAGGGAAAATAGTCTAGGTGAGAAGTAATGAGGACCTGGATTAGGGTCTTGGCAATGTGAGTACAGAGCGATTAACAAGAGAACTATTGAGGAGGCAGAATGGACAAGATTTGACAACGATTTTGAGGACGGAGTGGTGGGGGAGTGGGAAGAGTTCAGGATTAAGGTAAGGTTTCAAATCTGGGTTCTTGGAAGTTTAGTGTTGCCATTAACAGTGACATAGATGTTAGAAAGAGGAGAAAGTTTAAGGGGAAGGAAAATTAGTTGATTTGATGCATATTGAATATAAGATGTTCAGCAAACTTTGAGAAACACCTTCTTGGAGGTAAATACCATCTGTTCCAGAGGTTACTAAGTAATCTCCTTGGACTCTTCCAAATGAACTAGTTGGCATGAATTAGCAAACTGATTTTTGTAGGGGCACTATTTGTAAGAACATGCAACACATGCTACACAAAGGTAGCTCTTTCATCATCATTTGTATGTGACAAAGAGATAGCCTCCCAGAACCATCAAATCCTCCACAGTAGTGGCATAGAGAGAAGATGCATTGTGGTGTGTTTTCTCCTAGGTAGGTTGTGGGTTGACCAATTCACATCTGAAAAGAAAACCGACCATGAGATGAGTAAAATCTCCCTTTGTCATCCTTTCTTTCTATATTTCCAATTATGTTAGGCTTGTGATTGTTCACATTTGTTAAAGGACTGAGTAATCATTGGTAGCCATATTCAGGAGGAAAGAAAACACAAAGGTATTGATTATGTTGTTACCTTTGGGCACCAGTACACTACATCTCTGCAGTGTACAGTAGTACTGATGGCAGAATTACCACTGCAATCTGGTCACTTCCACCACCCCCAATGGGCATTTTCCATATTCTTTAATTGTATTCTAGACCTGGCTAGACCTCTGAACAGTGGTGTGACTTCAGTCAAGTCACTTTACCTTCCTGAGTCTCAGTTTTCTCACTTTCAAATGATGGTGATGGACTAGATGTGGTGTGTTTGGTCTATCTGCTTCTCTTACACAACAGTCCATCTTCCATGTGTGGGCCTTGGAAGAGATTTTCTTACGTACTTGGAATGCTCTCCTTCCTTAGCTCTACCTCATGATATTAAAAGATAGGTTTTTGCTACAGTGGGTAATTAGGGTTATTAAAAGCACCATGGAGTTCCAGATGTGATCCTGTCTAATATCTTCCTCTTAGTTAAATCTGAATATAGATCATTTATACAGAACTTGCCCAAGATATGTATTCTGATGGAATAACTTCTAGATCTGTCTATCTAGGTATATATTTTTCCTTCTTTTTTGTTTGTTTTGTTTTTGTTTCTATTTTTTTCCTTTTTCTTACTTGATGCTGATACTCAGGGAATGATTAAACAAAATCATCTGTCAGTTTGTACTTGTCATAAGATTTTGTGAATGGGGGATGATTAGTTTTAGGAGATCTTTTCAAAGAAACTTTTAGACAATCAAACAGTAAATCAACAAGCATTTATTAAGTGACTACTATGCTCCAGGTTTTGTGTTAGATGATGGAGATACAGATCATAAAATGGAAATAGAAAGAAGGAAATAATTTCTTCTCTCACAGGAGTTACATTCTAATGGGGGAGACAAGTACATTATCATACACAGAAAAAAATACAAAGCAATTAAATGCAAATAAATAAAAAAATTATATATAAAGTAGCTTGGGGGTGAGGATCAGGAAAGAAGACTTCATATAGAAGGCTGTTCTTGGGCAGCCTTTTGAAGAAAGAGTGATTTTACAAGTTAGATGTTATGAGGAAGTCCATTTTGACCTGGGGTGCTGGCCCAATGAAGAAACACAGAGATAGGTGATGAAATGCTATGTGTGAGCAACAGAGAGAATCCTAGCTTGTCTGAACCATAGTTTGAGAGTAACATCCAATAAGGCTGGAAAGATAGTTAGGAAGTGAGGTTGAAGAGAGGTTTACAAGCTAAATGGAGGAATTCATATTATGTAGAGGTAATGGGAAGCCTCTAGAGCCTATGGAATAAGGGAGTGAAATGGTAAGATCAACATTTAGCAGTTATGTGGAGGATAATTTGTAGTTGCCTGTTTCCTACTCAGTGCCTAAACAGACAAGTCTCAAAATTATTTCACATAGGTGAGAATGTACACATCTAGGTTGGTACTTACTCTTGTATTTGATTCCCTTTGAGGGGAGGAATAAATACACTAGTACCTGTGTGATATTCTCCCCTCCTTTGGAATTTTCCCTTCTTCAAGTTAACTTGAAATTTGTTTCTTGAGGAATTCAAATTATTTTGCCTATGTCATGTAAAATTGTGCTGGGCACACCAGCTTGTCCCAAATTCAACCTCTTAAGTCCTTTAGTTATTTGCTCACATAGTACACTGAATACTGAGGTGGTAGATTTCAAATGTGATGGTTCCTTTATTACAACTAATAGGTTTGTTGCATTTTGATTCTGTTTATTCACCTTCTATTTTCATCTACATACACTTTTGGGATGATTTAATTTAACATCTCACACCATACTATTTCTAGGTTTATTTTCTAACATATTGCTCTTCACCAGCATTCCACCAATACCAATCATTACTGCCTTCTCTCATCAAATGAGATAACATATGTTAAGACTTTGCAAAACTTGAAATGCTATATAAAATCTATCATTATTGTTATCTGTAGTGTGTTACAAATGCTCTTGTCCTCTAAATTGACATAGCTTTAGGTTCCCATGTCTTGCTGAATGGTGAGGGTACCAACTGCCTTCTGGTCCAGGTATTTTAGTTTAGTTTAGTTTTGTTTTTTAAGGATTATTGCTCATTGTAGTGACTGTCACTAGGTAAATTTTTTGAAGAAAAAGTGATAAAGTAAATATTTTTACCCTCTCCATTCCCTATTATTTTCTGATTTGATAGCTTTTTTTTTACATGCAATGGTTTATAGTTACTCTCATCACACAGAGTGTCTAAATCTTGTCTTTCTATTGGTTCCTTTGATATTATGGACTTTTTGTTCTTTCAGGTGATTTTTGTTATTGTTTTTTCTAACTTCATAAAATAAATTTTTTGGTATTTTGATTGGTATGGCACTGAATAAGTAAATTAATTTGTGTAGAATTGTCATTTTTATTATATTAGCTTGGCCTACACATGAGCAACTGATATTTTCCCAATTATTTAGATTTGACTTTATTTGTGTGAAAAGTGTTTTGAAATTATGTTCAAAAAGTTCCTGGTTTTGTTTTGGCAGGCAGACTCCCAAATATTTTATAGTGTCTACAATAATTTTAAATGGAATTTTTTTCTATCTCTTGCTGCTGAGCTTTGTTAGTAATATATAGAAATGCTATTATTTTGTGTGAGTTTATTTTATATCCTGCAACTTTGCAAAATTTGTTTATTATTTCAAGTAATTTTTTACTTGATTCTCTAGGATTCTCTAAATATACCATCATATCATCTGTAAAGAGTGATAGCTTTGTTTCTTCTTTGCCTATTCTAATTCCTTCAATTTCTTTTTTCTTGGAGGGCAATTTGGAACTATGCCCAAAGGGCTATAAAATTATGCATACCCTTTGACCCAGCAATACCACTTCTAGGTCTGTATGCCAAAGAGATCATAAAAATGGAAAAAAGATCCACATGTACAAAAATATTTTTAGCAGCTCTTTTTTTTTTTTGTGCTGGCAAAGAATTGGAAATTGATGCCCATCATTTGGGGAATGGCTGAACAAGTTGTGGTATATGAATGTAATGGAATATCATTGTGCTATAAGAAATGATGAGCAGGCAGACTTCAAAAAAACTTGGAAAGACTTACATGAACTGATGCAGAGTGAAATGAGCAGAACCAGAAGAACACTGTACACAGTAACAGCCACATTATGGGATGACTGACTTTGATAGACTTGGCTCTTCACAGCAACACAAGAATCTAAGACACCTCCAAAAGATTCATAATAGAAATTGCTATCCATACCCAGAGAAAGAAATATGGAGTCTGAATGCAGATGGAAGCATACTATTTGCTCTCCTTTTCCCTTGTTGTTTTGCTTTATTGCTTCATTCTCATGGTTCCTCCCATTAGTTCTAATTGTTCTTTACATCATGACTAAGGGGAAAATATGCTTAATACAAATATATAGACAGAGGTTATATCAGATTCTATGCCGTCTGGGGTGGGAGGGGAAGAAGTAGGAGAGGGAGAAAATTTAAAACTCAAAATCTTATAGAAGTGAATATTGAAAACTAAAAACAAAGAAATCAATTTAAAAATAAATAAATAAATAAATACATCTTGTCTTCATCCATTCTTATAATCTGGCATTTACTATGACCTTTGGTTTAGAGAGTTTATGGTTTGAGTACTTATATTTATATTATAAATGGTTATCATATATACTACGAATAATTTTCTGTCTGTTAAGGCATAGACACTTTGTTTTTCTTATGATGTCATTAGGTCTTGGCCTTATCAATCACCTTCTCATTGTCAGAGGTATGAGGCCTCTGAATTGTCACTTTATCCTCTTTCATTTCTTTGTTGTTCCAAATCATATTATCCAACTTTTTTTTCCTCTCCTGGGGCCACCTTACCTTTGAAGCAACCAAATATCAAAATACATAGACTTAGTTTAGATCTTATCAAATTCTTCATATGCTTTTTCTATGATTTTATCCTTCAAAATGGATACTGGTTCAAAACTTCATTTGTCTTCCTGATATACACAGAAGGTCAGGATGCTCAACTGCTTTGTGAGATGATGTTTGTTGTTGCTTTGAAATGTAGCATGAAATCAGCCTCTCCTGGACCTACCCCTACAACACCCCCCTCCCTGGTTCCTTCATTTCCCATAAAGATAAGAAGTTGTAGCCCATGCCTCCATTTACCTGTACCACATATAGGTGGTGCAGTGGGTAGTGTGTTAGACCTGGAGTCAAAAAAAAATCATCTTCCTGAGTTCAAATCTGGCCTCACTCATTCACCAGCTGTGTGACCCTGGCTAAGTCATTTAACCTTGTTTGCCTCAGTATGCTTATTTGTAAAACAAGCTGGTGAAAGAAATGACACACCATTCCAGTATTTTTGCCAAAAAAAATCCTAAAAGGGGTCATGAAGAATTGGACATGACTGAAAACAACTCAGCAATAACACATATGATGCCAATATAGATGTGATTCAGCTCATTGGCTATTGAACCAAAATTATAATTAAGTATAACAGATATTCAATTAGTACTTATATATTTAGGCACTTCAATAACTTGAAAAAGTCATTTTGAAAGCATACAATGCAATGGAAACTGTTCACACTAAAGGAAAAATATGTCACATGCCACCTTTGGGTTATAGTGTATCACTGCCAGCTATAATAATCTTTCCATTCTACTCCTCCACCTACTACATGCCACAAGTTGCAATCTATGGTCCTTTTGGTGTGTTAATTTATTACTCTAGGAAACTCTTGGTAAAGAAACTATTTTCTATCAATGGATATTGGTACCTTTTCTATGACTTATAATCTGAAAATGTTGTCTGGTTTAGTGAAATGTTAAGTGATTGGCCTAGGGTAACACATCTAGTACATGTCTGAGACAGGATTTGAAGTTCTCTTTTAGTCCTGAGTACCATATGAAACAGTCAAGTAACACTGATCATTGTGATTGAGAGTGTAGAGTAACAGAAAATAGATTTACCATTTTTGTTGAAAACTAAGTTTTTCTTTTCATCTTCCATCTTCAACTTTATTTACAAGAATAACAATAATAACAATAGCTGACATTTATGAAGCATTTACTAACTGCCAGCACTGTATTAAGAGCTTTAAAATTATTACCTCATTTGGTACTCACAACAACCCTGAGAAATAAGTGTTATGAGTATCCTTATTTTATAGATGAGGAAATTGAGGCAAGCAGAGGTTAAGTGGCTAGGTTGATGATGATAAAGGACAATAGTCCTATTTCAGAATAGATTAAGAATGTTTTTAAAAGTTATTAATGTTATCACAACTACAAAAACTGATGTCTAGGAAAGTAAAGTTAATTTCTTAGCAAAATAAAGATTGTCATTAAAAAAAGTCAGCAATTTTTAATAACTATATGGGGTTTGCCTAAAGTTTTAAAACAGTGCTTACAGTCTATGCCTTGAACATAGTATCTGATTAATACCTTTCTACTGAATGAAAGAGTAGATATCAGAAAATATGAATGATGAATGTGAAGAGTTAAATTACCTTGAAAGTAGGAATTATGTAAATGTAAAATATGCCATCATTGCTAATTTATGTACTTTGAGCAACTTAACTCCCTAGGATTTAATCTCCTTCCTACTCTGGGAGCTTCCTATGAGAAAATCACATACTGGCATCCCTTGTCTTTGAACTGGAAATGCTTACTTGAAAGAAAAGTTACAATAGTAATAGGCAAATGTGAACAAATGTTCAGTTCTAAAGAGTTCAGCTTTCTTTCACATGATCTCACAGATCTTTATATTTTTGTGGAATAGGTGGGAGACAAAATGTTATTATTGTCCTTTTTATTGATTTTATTGAAACTGTTTTATGTGGAGATGATAAACAACTTTTTCCAATCAATGATAGAATAAGTAATTCAATTCACTGCTGGGAACTGATTTAGGTATAGAAATACTCCTTCAATGCCATCTCATGGCATGGAAGTAACTCTGAATTGTTATAGAATTTCCTAGTGATGTCTCTAACAGATCTTATCAAGCTGGAAAGGCTTTGAATCAGAATCAGTGATATATATCTGTCATCCAAGGACTGGGTGGCTTGAGCGTATCAGTTTGTTAACCAATGCAACAATTAATCATTCAAAAAACATTTAAGCTCAGACTGAGCCAGACACTCTGATAGTAGTTGAAGATACAAAGACACTTTTACAAATACGAAGTGACACATTTCCTGCTTTCAAGGAGTTTGCATTCTATGGGAGTGGAAAACAGTATGCACACACAAAAATGTATGCAATATACATACAGAAAAGATGCAAGGTAGCCTTGTAGGGAAGGGACTAGCGCAGGAAATGCTTCATGAGTCTTGAAGGAAATCTAGGATTCCCAGAGGTGAAGAGGGTGTACATTCAGAGCATGGGAGAGAGTCATTGCAAATTCATGGAAACAAGAGATGGAGTGTTGTGTGAGGGAAAAGAAAGAAGGCCACTTTGGCTAGACTATAAAATAAACAGAGAGCATAATGTATAAAGATATTGGAGAGATAGATTGGGGCCTACTTGTGACATGCTTAAAATACCAAATCAGTTTAAATTTGATCCTAGAGGTAATAGAGTCACTGGAAATTATTGATTAGGATTTTAGTAAAATCATTTTAGTGGCTGAATGGAGGATAGATTGGAGAAAGACTTGAGGCCTTTGAAACCAGCTCTCTATCCACTGTATCACAATGCATCTCTTACCAATAACAATAGTTTTTATTATTAGCCACCATGTTGTTTGTTTGTCCTTCATTTTGAAGAGGACCAATGATGTCACCGGATGATGTCTTATGAATTGTATTGAAGTGAAGCAGAGTTGCACAAAGTATTCAGCCTCATTCTCTCTTCTAGAGTCATGAAAATACAGTGGCAAGACAAAAGTCAGGATGACTGGTGATGGCCCTGGATGCACCTTGGTGTCTTTGATGTCTGACCAAGCTCTAAGTGCTCCACAGTGCCTGTTTCAGCTTCCTTCATGGCTGTTGGAACAAATTGTTCTCATCCACCCATTCCACCAGGAATAGTCTTCCCATGCTTGTGGTAGACATCTCCTAAATCATCACCAGGTTTGTGGCCTGTCAGTTACTCTCAACCTGGATTAGCCTGTCTGCCAAGATGCTTTAACTGGGTGTGGTCACTGGGAATTTTCCCACAAGGTCATCCACATCTTATTTAAAAGTCTTCTTATCCAGTGTTCGTTGTCTTTATGCCCCTGGGTCACTCAGCTCTGACAGATGAGGTTTTTTTGTTTTTGTTTTTTTTTTTGTTTGTTTGTTTTGTTTTACTTAACTTGTTACAGACTGATCCTCTACTCCACTTCCAGATGGACTCATATCATTCTCTCCACTTTCTGTATTGTCTTCCCCAATTTGAATGCAAATTCTTTAAGGTCAAAGACTGTCATGTTTGCTTGTATTTCCATCCCCATCATTTAGCATAGTGCTGGGCACATGGTGCCTAATAAATCTCTTATCTATCTATCTATCTATCTATCTGTCTGTCTGTCTATCTACCTATCTCCTTACGTATCTCTGTAAGTACATATCTATCTAACTGTCAGTCTTTCTGCCTATCTACTTATCTCCAAAATAAATTAATGCTTATTTCCACATTTTGAATCATGACTACACAATAGGAGGGACCTCAAAAGCTGTCTAATCCAAATCATAGACAGATATGATTTTATTTTGATTTTATGGGGTACTTTATTTTTACTTTCTTGGTGTCCCAATACTCCAATGGCAATACTCCTGTAGCAGAATGACATGGGGAAAGGATGGAAGATATTCCAGGCATATGAATTTTCCCAATAGAGCAGCACTGTTCCTTCCACCAGGGGAGGCTGAAACTTCCCCGGGAGGTCATAGAAGGTTCAGTAGGCAGTTGGCCAGCAGGCATATCTCCCTCAAAGGGAAAGTCTTGGGGGTAATAGAGTACTGCACAGCTTGCCCAAGAAGTATACAACAGCTGTGAGAAAGAAAATAGGGTTAAATGGAGTTGATACCATGTGTCACGGTATAATAGTTTAGAGCTGTTAAGAGAAAATTTAAATGCAAATGTTATTTAATAGGATTGTTAATCATTATCAAAGGATGAATTATAACCTGAGTTTGGAGGCCTTTTCCTATCTTAATATGTATTTGATTTTTTCATTATTTTCTGGGTTCTTTTCTGCATTTTCATCCAGTGAGTAGATATTATAAAACTAGTTTTGCCATTTTTTCAACATCCTTTCTTTCTAAATGGTTCTCTTATTTGATCATATTTCTATTTGTTGATCAAGTAGTTGGTACTTCCAAGCTTATCTTATGTTTGTGGATTTAGTATGATTTTGGTGTTTTAGCTTTCAAAAATGGCATTGTGCTATCCTGTAATTCTTTGTTTCTAGATTTCTTTTGAGAAAAGAGGAAAGACAAAATCACATGTGTCTATATATATCTATATATTTATATATATAACATATATGTATGTATACACACATATAACATATATGTATGTATACACACACACATATAGCATATATGTGTATGTATATACACACATTACATATATAAACACATACAAGTAATAAACTAGAATCAGTTTCTTCACTTGGGATTTATGAACTTGGTTTTTAGGAATATTTTGATAACTGTATTTCAATTGAATTGGTTTTCTTTATAATCCTATGTATTTTCTTTTATGCATTTAAAAACATCATTCTGAAAAGAGGTCCATATAGGCTTTACCAGTCTGTCAGAGGGGTTCATAACACACAAAAATATGTTATATGGATAAATTTAGGTCTTCTAAAGGAGTTTAGAATGAAATCTGGCCTCAGACCAAACACTTGACACATACCAGCTGTGTGACCTTGGGCAAGTCACTTAACCCCAACTGCCTTACCAAAAAAAAAAAAAAAGGAGTCTAGAATGGTAAAATATACTTCAACCTTATAGAGAGGAAGAAGATAAATAATTCATGAAGAAAATATTCTGATGTAGCTTTTTAAAAAAATATGCTTTATGTTCTATGAAAAACATCTATGAATGCTTTATAAATTCATGGGAAACTTTAGAGAACATCTGATCTATCTCTCTGACTTTAGGAGATTCATCCTTAATCTCATTAAGGGAGCATCTATCCTACTTTTAGATTTTTAGAGGAAACATCAACTTTCCTGTTTTAGTATTCACTGTAATGGGAGAAAAAAAAGCTGATAGTTAATCTTAATTACTCATCTGCTAGAAGGAAAGATATCACTGAAATTGTTAGGCTTATTTCCATCCATTGAGATGGATATAAGGGAACTGTAGAGTGCTGAAAATTTGCAGGAAGTTTTCAATGTTATTTTTTGGTGTTATTCAATTCAGTTGAAAGAACATATATTAAATGCCTGACAAAAATAGGTCTGTCACACAAGAGAGCTTATATTCTACTGGATGAATAAAAGTCCCTACTTGAGAACCTCAGTGAAAACCCTCCATGTAAAATTTCCAGGAAATATTTAGTATCTATAATTGTGCACTTCTTAACATCAGATGACCTTATTTTTAGCTAAATGGTTATTTGTTGGGGTGGATGATGGGGGAGGAAATAAGCATTTATGGAGGATCCACTATGTTCTAGGTACTGTGTTAAGAACTTTTTTGCAAATATTATCTCATATTATCCTCATGATAACCCTGCAAGATAGGTGTTGTTATGATCCCCATTTTGCAGTTGATGAAACCAAGACTGATAGAAGTTATATGACTTGCTCAGGGTCACTGAGCTAGAAAGTGTCTGAGGTCAGATTTGAATTCTAGTCCACCTTATTCTAGATGTAGAGTTCTACTACTGTGCCATCTAGATGCCATTGTTATTTAAATGACTAAGGAATCAAGTATGTTAACCCTGATGGCTGAAATCCACAAATACCTTCCTAAGTCTCCACATTCTATGAAATCTTTACTAACAGTGATGGAATTTCACTAAAGTCATTTAAAGTATTATTGTCCATATTGTAAGTATAAGACCATAAACTTTAATATTAAAAAAAAAAAGCAAATGACTATTCAACATGAAGTGTTTGAAAATGAAGTTGGTGAAATCTTGAGTTCACAGAGTTCTCTGATTCATAACATATTGTGGTAGATGGTAGGGGATGGAGTAGAGTGATAAGCTTCTCCTAGCCAACAGAGGAAGACTACAAATACCAGAGTGTCTTGGGATATGTCTCTAGCATTCATAGACCTGGAATTTTGGGGGAAACTCACCCTCTCTCACTGCTTACTTATAAACAATTTTCATTCTATTATGTTCTTTCACATATCATGTGTGTGGTTTTTTTCCCAGGTTATTCAAGTGTTCAAAATTTAAATTAGCAGCTTGTTTTTAATCACTTATTTTAGGATTGAAGGAAACTATCACAGCCATTGGGTGTATTCATATCTTTGACAATAATAACAAAGAGCAACAACCTATTGGTAAAGTATTTTGCTTCTTAAAGTCAATGAACAAACTAACCCCAATAAATTTTCCTAAAATAGCATTGAAGAAATAATCTAATCTGCTCTAACTCTGATTAAAATAAAAAGAACCCGCACAGGGTATTTTATTTTAAATATAAAAACAGGGACCTTTTGAAATGAGTGGAAATAATTTTTTCATTGCCTAACTTACAGACTTCAATCTTCCTGTCTTCTATCCAAAGGGCTTTGTATCACCTCGTGGATCTAAAAGAAAAAGCAACATCATTAATATAGTGCACTGAGTCCCTGGGAAGGCCTGCATTCAAATTCTGTCTACTTGTATATAGGCAAATAAGTCACTTAATCCTACTTGACCTCAGAATCCTCATCAGAAAATGAAGAGGTTGGACTGGATAGACTGTGATGTATCTTCTAGCTATGAGTCTATGATAATCAAAACACCCTACAATTAGTCCTAGAAAATAGCAATAGCAATGTTGTGATTTGTAATATTACTCTCTTCCATCAATCATATGTTTTTTTTTGAAGCAGCCATGGAGAATACTGATGTATATATTCTTTCCTCCTTGTGAAAAACAACACAAATTTAAGATAATCCAATATGTTAAGGGTGGGGCTAAAACAAAATAAAATCACCTATCTGTTTGGGCATTAGACATATAAATTAGTGTCAATTTGCAACAAGTGTTAACCAACTAATCTGAAAAAAAGGCTAACATGGGTTGAAGAGCTTTGAAGTGGTTTTTTTTTTAATTACTTAGGGCCTTAGGGCAGTTAGACAGTTAATAAACATATATCAATCCTCTACTTAGGCATTGTGCTAAGTCCTGGGGCTACAAAGGAAGGTAAAAAACAGTCCCTCCTCTCAAAAAGCTCACAGGTTAATGGTGTGGAGGAGACAACATGCAAACAAGGAAGTACAAACAATATATATGCAGGATAAATTTAAGAAAAATAAAAGAGAGAAGACACTAGTATTAAGTGGGATTAGGAAAGACTTCTTGAAGAAGGTAGACTTTTAGTTAAGACTTGAAAGAGGCCTAGGAAGCCAAGAGGAAAAGATGATGTGGGAAGGAATTCCAGGCATATATAATTTTCATTCTATTATATTCTTTCACATATCATGTTTGCGTTTATCACACATTAAAATTCAGTCATTTGCATTTATCACACGTTAAAATTCAGTCATCATAAATTTCCAAAGTCCTTAGAAAAGGTTGGTGCTTTCATATCTAACAACAATTAGAAGTATTTATTCCTATGAGGATATCTTGTGAGCAGTCTTTATTTCCAAAGCCCCAGATAGGAGTATACTTTGTTTGTATTTAATTAGTGTACTAGTCCGGAAAACAAGGGAACGGTAGATTAATGATTTTTGGTAGAGAAGAATTGAAGGGTTTTGATCAGAGTCCCAACAACAATAACAACAACATGACCAGATCAGATTGATACAAACTTCAAGCATTCAAGATTTCTTCAGTGTTGAGTATTCATTCTCTCCACTGACTCATCGTCATGCCTCTTCTATCACTTCATGGATGGATGAATGGTCTTTGACAGATGGAATAGCAAAAATGATATCATCATCCTAAAGTCAGCAGGGTGATGAGTCTCTTTGAACTTAGGCTAGTCCGGAACTTAGGTTTGGACATCAGGCAATAGTAGGTCTATAACTGAAGCCATTTGAGTGTGGAAGAACCTGCCAGGAGATATAGCCCTAGGTAGGTTACAGGCTGCACCTTTTGGAAGTTATATCCATATTGATAAGATGAGAGATACATCCAAATATTTGGAGTGTTATAGGCCTCTCTGTTCTGATGTTATATACCTATTTTGCCACAGCCTCCATGAAAACAGGATTAAATCCAGCCCCAATGATATGTTGGTAGCATTGTAGTGGAAGATTTGTGAATAATGAGATATTGGTATAATTAATATTATTATATAGTAGTGTGAAAGATTGGAGCGTGAAGAAGCCATTGTTGTAAACCAAGTGGGTGGTCACCAGGGCCTTTACTAGGGTAGTTGCAGTGGGAATTAAGAGAAGGAAGTCAAATGTAAGAGACTCAGTGGAAGTAGATTTCATAGGACATGACAGCTGATTGGATATAGGAGATATGAAAAATGGAGGAGTCAAGGATAATTCCACTGTTTTGATCATAGGACACAGGATGAATGGTATGCCACTGATGTAATAATGAAATTAGAAGGAAGACTTTTGTAGACTTTTGGACATGTTAAATTTGAGGTGCCACTGGGACTCACAAGTAGACATGCTGTAACTAGTTAGAAATGCAGATGGAGTAGTACTTTGGGAGAAGGTCCAGTCTAGTGGGTGCCATCTGAGTAAAAGTGATATTTGAAGATGTGGAAGTGAATGAGATTGCCAATGAAGAAGATGTGTTCAAAGAAGAAGATAGGGCTCAGGGCAGAATCTTGTGGAAGTCCAAAATTAAAAAAAGTCGGAGAGATGTAAAGGAACCAGAAAATGAATCAGAGGAGTGATTAGAGAAGTAGAAAGCAAACTAGGAAGTTCCCTCAGAAGCCAGGAAGATGGGAGTTGTCAAAATATGAAATGTTGCAGCAATGTGAAATAAGACAAGAAATGACAAGGCCATAGAATTAGAGAATAAGGAGGCACTGGTGACTTTTGAAAGAACAGTTTCCAAAGAGTGATGGAATTTGGAGACAAATTTTAAGCGACTAAGAGTGTAAGTGGTGAGGAAGTAGAGGAAGTAGAAGTATTTGCAATAGCAAATACATTTTCAAGGAGGTTTGATCATAAAGAGGAGCTTGGAAAATCATGATAGCTGGCTGGGAGAAAAGAGTTGATGAAAGACTTTTAGAAGTTGGGTAAATCAGTATATTCTTAGATAGGAGAGAAGAAGCCAATATAGAGGAGTGATTAAAGGAGAATGAATGAAGGGAACTGATCAATGAGATGAGGTACTGGAATTGAGTAGAGATAAGTTTGAATGCAGAGGTAGAAGGGTTAGCCTTTTCAAGGACCAATTGGGAATTGAAATGGAGATTGTTGGAGTTGGGAGGGTTGAAAGATTCTGTGGTCAGAGTGTTAAAGTGTTGTTCGACATGAGTAGTCAAATTCCTGAGGATAATGGCAGTGGATAGGATGCTGACAAAAGCTGTGAGTTAGAAGCTACATTTGGTTAAGAATTTGAAAGAGATTTATAGTTCAGTAGCATAGAGCAATAAGGATCAGGGAAGGTTGGTATACTTGACTCAAATGAACTATCGTTTGATACCATTACAAAATCATTATGTAAATATGAGATACAACGTATTTCAAGGGACACTTCAAAAAGTATAACATTAGTTTTAGAGACTAAAGACCTCTAACTAGGATCATATATATTCATTATGTAACTTTTTTCCTATTCTATGTCAAAAAAGTAAAATAGAGAATTAAGGAAATTATCCAGATAATTCTGTTCTTATTTAGTTATTCGCAAAAATGTTTTTTCAGTAGGGTGCTGTGATTGAATTAAAACCTAAGAAATCAATACAGATTTAGTTTTGCCTCCTGTCTTTTCCCTTGTCTGCCCTCTGCTGGGCATGAAAATATGCATTGAAATAATGAAAATATGGACAAAGTAGGGATAGAGCTGAAAGGAAGAACAAGCTAGAAAAAAATTTACACAAAGAAGTCAGAAATAGGAATGATTGGCCAAATTTTTCTGAGCATAAATGTTTAGAAAAAATGTCTGAAATTCAGAATTTCATTCTGAACATTTCCTTTGAAATTTGAATATTTTATTTCATTTACAAACTGTCGTGGAACTCAGTCATACCCACTGTCCTTTATCCAGGGTTGTGTGTTCTTATGTGATCAACATGGCTGGGATATTTGCTTTATCTTCTGATAAGTAATTTTTAGAAAGTTCACAAATATCTGATTCTTTGAGATCCATTTCTCTTATTTCCTGGTTGAAAAAATTAAAAACATATTATTCACACAGCAGGATGAGAAATGTTATTGTTCAGTCATTTTAAACTCATGATCACACTTGAGGTTTTCTTGGCAAAGATTCTGGAGTAGTTTGTCATTTCCTTCTCCAGCTCCTTTTACAGATAAGGAAATTGAAGCAAACAGAGTTGAGTGACTTGTCCAGGGTCACACAACTAATAAATGTTTGAGGCCAGATTTGAACTCAGTAAGTTAAGTCTTCCTGACTCCAGGCCCAGCACTCTATCCACTGTGCTACATTGATGCCCAGATGAGAAACAAGCTTGAGCTAAAATTACTCCCATAAAATATTGCATTATTATTTAGCAGACTAAAAAAGTATTTGTAAGAGCTACTGTTGGAGCAGCTGGGCATAGTGAATAGAGCTCCTGCCTTGGAGTCAGGAGGACCTGAGTTCAAATCCAACTTCAGACACTTGACATTTACTAGCTGTGTGACTCTGGGCAAGTCACTTAATCCTTATTGCCTCACCAAAAAGCATAAAGAGAGAGAGAGAGAGTGAGAGAGAGAGAGAGAGCTACTGTTAACTGATTAGGTTACTGGAAACATATGTGTATGTATGTACATATATAAATGTATACATATGTGTGTATATATCTTTACGATGATATATAATAAAACAATATAATACAAAATAATATAACATAATATGTTATATAATGCAATGTAGTATGATACAACAGTATATGATATAATACAAGACATTTCAATACAGTATAACAGAATATAAATATTATATGGTATGATATCATATGAAAAAATGCCAGTTTACCAAAGAGGAAATCGCTAGTCATGCAGTTATTTGCTTTTATTTGTCTATGTTTTGGTTCAGATGAAAACTTAATATAATATAGAAGAGAAATAGATAAGACATTTTCTCTCAAAAAGCAATGGATTGTATTCTAGCTTTGTAACTTCCATTAAATTCAGTAGTCCAGAGTAGAATGTCTTGCAATAGTATATATAAATATTCTCATAATAAAAGAAATGAAAGAAGGTCATACTACTTTTCATTCTTTTATTTTTTTTTTTGTAAAATAAAGCTGAGATTTACTGGAATGCTTAATTCTGTATTTTGATTAATTGAATTTTCAGGTAATTTTTTTTTATTACAAACCCTTTCTTTTGGATTTACTCTTCCTTGAAAATTTCTACGTTGGAAGAAAATTTTATGCTGTCCCACTTTCATTCTCTACAACCATGCCCATTGTTTCATATTTTAGGACTTCAAACTTTAGTAGATTTAAACGAATTTGTCTTGGTCCATGAAGTTCCCTGGATGTTTGTTGCTTTTTTATGTAAGTGATTAATATTAACTTCATCTTGTTTTATGGGCATTTGTTCTTTTTCTCTGGAAATTAGTTATTATAAATATTTTTTTAATCCAGAGGTCTGGTTGAATTCAAATTAATTGAGATTTTACTCTATTTTAAGTGAATATATGGAGATTATTATTTCAATGTGTATATATTTAAATATATGTATATAGAATTATAATTTTCCTGTACAAAACAAAATTATTTTTCCATTCCAAAACCTCCCAATATATATTCAAACATTCTACTGAGCCTGATAGGATGCATATTAAAGAAAGAGAATATATCATTACAACTTTCACAATGCTGTTTTGAGGAAGTGTGATATAGTGCAGTGGTCTTGAACTCAATTAGAAATGCAAGTAGAAGACTGCATATTGACCTAGAAAACCACGAGTTAATATTATCTATTTTGTACTGTATTTTTATTTATTTTGTTAAATATTTCACAATTATATTTTAATCTGGTTCTGCTGTACTTGGAGTTTTACAGGTTTCATGCATTAGGGGCAGGAGTTTGACACTGGTATAGTATATACAGAGTTGGCTTTGGATCCAGGAAGACCTTGATGTAAACCCTACCTCTGACCCATATTGAACATGTGACTCTGGGTAATTCACATCTCAGTGTTTTGTTATTGTTATTTTTCAGTTATTTCAGTCCTATCCAACTCTTTGTGACTCCATTTGTAATTATCTTGGCAAAGATACTGGAGTGGTTTGCCATTTGCTTCTCCAGCTCATTTCACAGAGGAGAAAACTGAGGCAAAAAAGGTTAAGTGACTTGCCCAGAGTCACATAGTTATTAAGTGTCTGAAGTTGGATTTTAACTTGTCTTTCTGACTCCAAGCCCAGGACTCTATCTGCTGTGCCACTTAGCTACCCCCCGGTGCTTTCTCCAACTTGCCAAGAGTATAAATTGGAGAAAAAGGTATCAGGCTGCATCAGTAGAGGATGGAATCACAAATCTAAACCTATTATCTTGGATTTAGAGCTGAAAAGCACCTCACGGCCATTTAGTACAACCCCCTCATTTTGTAATAGAGGAGCCAAGACCCAGATGTGTTACCTCCATTGCCTCTAGTCATATGAGCAGTAAGAAGCAGAGGTGAAATTTGAACCCATGTTCCTGGCCTCCAAGGGGGGCCAATTTGTACTGTACCACTCTGTGTCTTAGAGTCTTTATCTCAGGAAACTTAAGTATGCTACAATTATGAAAAAATACTATAATCTTTTTTATATGCAACAAAAATGTAAAGTAATGCAATGCCAAATCTAAACGGGGTATGAATTCAGGATGGAGAGCAAAGAAGAAATTTGAATCAGACAGAGAAGAGGTGAATGTCAAAGCTGTATTTGGAAGGGAGGATTTGGTTTTTAATAGTTTTGACATTAAAGAACCATTTTTGAACACCAGGGTGACATAAGTGAAGCAATATCTACATTGGATTATTCTCATCACTGTGTAGGAGATATGTTAAAAGTGGGAAACGACAGAAAGCAGAGAAGGGAGCCCATCTCAGAATCTATTCTAGTAGGCCAGATGTGATGGTCTGAGCTACCAGAAAAGGTAGAGACCATCTTTCAGTAAGCATTTGAAGCTTGATGTTGCCAATAATTTAAGAACTTAGAAGTAACAATACTCGAACCAATTAATAGTTGAGTGGTCAAGATATGAAAAATATATACATATATAAAGATATATGGATATAGATATATTTATAGACATATATGAAATAACTAGAGAATGTGCTTTGAGAAGCAGAGAAAAGGTAAGAATACTATAGGGTAGGGCTAATCTAGGAAGGTTTGGGGAAGAGTCAATAAAAGTGCCTGGAAGGAATTATAGGCTTTGAAATGGTAAAAAGAAAGATGTTGTGGGCATTCCACAATGGAATAAAAAAGAAAAGACATAAGAAGTCATTTGGCCATTGAGAATGAGTACAAATGAATAGGTTGATGCCTAATTTAATCAGAAAGCAGAGAAAAGATTGCTTTTGTCATTTGTTCATTCTTTCTTTTTTTTTTTTTCCATTCAAAAATACTACTGACCCCTATCTTGTATACAACCCTGTGCTAGGTCCTATGAGGGATACAAAAATGAATAATATCCTTTATCTCAGGGATTACTCTATCATTTCATCTCACATTTATCGCAAAGCAACCAGTATTAAGGAATACTATACGGTATAGTGCAACATCATAGCATACTGTTTAACTGTGCTTTTGGCTGAGAAGTGATAGTCAATGAAATCCCTCCATTGGCGCTGGAATATGATTTAAACTGCCTGTTAATAGAAGAATTCAGAATGAAAAGTATGGATCAGGCTGTATATTGATGTCATTAAGAGGATAGCTTTGAGTCATTTAATTAATAAGGAAATCTTTATATGTTGACACAAAAACATATTTTTCTTCTTTAAAACTTTTTCAGACAAATAAGAACCAATCATTTCTCTTCTTCACTACCAGGTCACTCTGAGAATAAATTAAGCACTTGCTAAGTAAGGTAAAGCTGAAAATATTGCAAAGAAGGAGGTAGAAAGACAATTTCATTTTTCACCAGACTGACAGCATTGTTGTATTAAGCACATGGAGCTGTCAATATCTAGTTAATCAATATGTGTAGAGAGTTAATGTAACTAGAGAGCTAGCAAAATTAGATTTGAGTTCATCATTTAAATGGCCCTATTTGTTATGTATATTTCCTGGCAATTTACTCCCATGCATCGGTATTTTCTTTGCCCCAAGACTGGGACTGAGAATGAGGTACAAAATGGAAACCAGTCAGTCAGTCTTTTTGTCAACAAGTATTTGGTCCACAACTGTGTCTTTGCAAGAACATTTAAACATTGACTTTTTCAAATACTATACTACAAAGCTCTTAGTCGTCAACTTCTAAAATTCCCATTCAATAGCCCATTTTCTTCTACCATATATTTTGCCATTTGATTTTTTAAAATGTTAACTATCTTAAATGTATTAAGTAAAATTATTCTTATGTCATTTTTATCAACTTTCATCTGTTGGAAGTTGTATCTAATTACAATTTAGAGCATTCAAGTTATCATAGTAACTGTGTAGGTTGTGTCAATATAATTAGCTAAAAACATAGCTTTCATTTAGAAATTAGGTTGGCCATGTCTACTCTTAGTAAGTTTACATTACAGGAATCTGTTCATTCAAAGTTGTATTTTCCTGATGCTTTTATCCTCTGTTCTTTCTCCAGTGATTTAACAGATATGGACAAGTGACTCAGAGGTAGTCATGACTTACCTTGGGGTGATTTGCTTTCAGATTCATTCTTTTGATACACATTTCTCCACAGATGGTCACTATATCCATTATTTATTACACTACAAACTATAGTCAAGAAACCCCAACTTGTAACTTCCCATTGTGACAGTGATTTCTCCATTTTAGGATCAACTATTCAAATATTTACTTCTAAATATTCTAAATAATTCTAAATAATCTACTATTTTGATAACGGTGAAATATTACAATATTAAAAGTTGAAAAAAACTGAGAAAACAAAATTATAGTAGTTCTATAGAGCTGTGGACAAATATCTAGTTGTCAAATGGCTAGAATTCATTTCATTTGTAGAAAGGTTTATTAATCACCTTCATTATACAAAACACTGAATTGTACAATATTATAATATTATTGTGCTGTTTTCTAAACAAGGCCCGGTAATAAATAAAGTCCTGGCCCTGCCCTTAAAGAGTTTAGTATCTAGTAGAGAAGGAAACCTATTTACACAGATAACCATAATACTCATATCTTTTAAGAATGTTGAGGTACTTTACTTAATATCAAGGAAAGGAGTTTCACACTGGGAAAGAAGAGAATGAAGTGTAATGCTACGAAGATAATGGGATGCAAATAATGAATGTGACTGGGGGTAAATTTACATTTAGAGAATGTAATTAATTCCCTTTGGGAAGTAAAACAGATGTTATTTGGGTTGACAGAACCCCCATCATTTGCTGTCAGAACTTTAAAAAAAATTAAGAAAATATCATTAATGATTAACAGTCAGTTGTGAGAATTAGTGTGAGGCTTGTGGCCTGCAGGCCAGAAAGCCTAAGGAAAAGAATGATTGAGTTCCAAGCCTTTCTTCCTGTTTTCTTTATGAGATTTAATTTTTCCCATATCTTTAATATTATCATTTGTCAAATGTAGGAACAGTATACCTTATCTATAATGATAATATGATAATAATTTCAGGTATATACAGTGTGTGTGTGTATATTCATAGATGCATACATGTGTATGGATAGTTATAGATACTCATTGAATGGTTTTGTGTATGTAAAAGCTTTTAGAAATGACTAGCCATATATCCTGAGCAACAGGATGTTCAATGTAGTTTAATGGTGAGTTGTGTGTTCCTATGCACAAACACATGCATGTCTTTGTTTTTACTAGATTAGAAGATTAATTTAAAATTGTGATATATTTGAGTATTTGCGGTAAGCAAAAGGACAACCCAATAGTTAAGGAATTTGACTCCTTCCATATGTTTTTTAAGTATTTTAAAAGAAATATGCAGAAAATATGTCACTGGTTTTAGAGGGAAGGAACCCCTTACTTATTTCTTGAAAATCTAATTTGAATTTTGTTAAATATTCAGAACATCTTTTTTTTTAAAAAAAAATCTATTCACTGTGACTTAATGGAAAGGAAACTATAAAAAGTTGGTCAGCTGCATGGTCTAGTGGTGATAACTACTTACATCCTCAACCATTGCCATCAAGATATGATAGCAGAGAATACAAACAAACCTGAAAATGTAGACCAAACAAGAGAACTCAAATGATAAAATATTTCAAGATGAGGTCCTGAATTTAAATATGGATGATGACTTTGAAAAAATTATAGGAAGAAATGTGATTAAGATATACTAAATGGAAATCCATACAAAACCAGTGAAATTGTTAAAATATTCAAATATGCCATATTGTAACAAGAAAGCAATGTAATGCACTGAAATCAGCAATAGAACAGCTGTGTTTTAAAGGACAGTACTTTGAATGTCACTTGACAATTTGCTTTCAATTAGAAGTAATTTACAGGAAGATGCCCACAAGCTAATCTTTACAGGATAATTAAGTTCCATTTTCTTTACTTTTAATTAAAAAGCAGAAAAGATTTAGCTGATCCATAAAAAATGTTCTGTTTAAACATTCATCAGACTTCACACTCTTTTTTTGTTATTTGTTGTAGCAGATGTTATCAAAAGTGCAGTCTGCTCTGTTTTAAACCATGAATATTTGGTAAGTGAAACATGAGTTTCAATAGGCGTGGACTACTGAGGTATGATCATCTAACATCTGTATGTTCAAATAGCCATAAAACAGATACTGCAGCTTTTATTCCTTAATTTTGTTCCTTATATTTAATTGGCATATAGAATCATATTGCGTTAAATTGAGAAACAGTGGAGTTCTTCAATACCTGTGAACTAACTATTTTTAAAAGGAAAAATTTATTTGAAAGTTTTATTTAGTTATGATAGCATCAGACTGCTATGTTTTCACACTTCTTTCACTTGGATACTAATATTTTGAAATGGCACTGTGTAAGAGATTTTAAAGATTGAGAAGTCAAAGAATACAAAAAGAAAGGACAAAGGCAACTAAGACTTTTCATCTGTGTGTTATAATTAGGGTATTTGGCATTAAAATTCTATACCTTTATTTCTCTTAATTAAAATGTGCCCTATGGACTATGTTTGCTCAAGATAACTGAAATACAAAATTTGAAATGTCCATTGGATGCTGCAATTTACAAATTACAAAAAGAATTGGCTTCTAATCTAGCAAATACTAAAAGATTAGATTTGCATCAGATGGCTATGTTATGAATTAGGTATGTCCTTCAACAACTGTCACCATAATTCCTTAGGTGTATTTTTGTTGCTCCAATGAAATATTTCTGTTATTGTTGACTAGTGCAGTTTATGAAAGTTGAAGATGCTAGAAAATTTCTGTGGCTTGAAAAAATATCATTATACATTGTTTTGTAGAAGCAGATTTGTGCTTTTGCTTATTTTTTTCTACTTTGTATTTGCTTGTTTGCATACCTGTTGAATATGCTCAGAAGAATATCACCTCTTTCAGGACAGGAAAGTTCTCTCTTTTTTTTTTCCTTTGTGTATATTATACTAAGCAGAGTACTTTGCACATAGTAAATACTTAATAAATGTTTGTTAGAGTCAATAAAATGGAAATAAATTAATTATCGTTATTTTCCTTTTAAATATTTTATATTTTGCATATAATATAGATATTGAAAGGTATTTTTGGCTGATGTATATGATTCAATTTAAAAAAAAGGTAATTTTACTTGAACAATAAATTCCTAGTTTTAACATTACTGTAAAGATTACCACATATGAACATGACTTCCTTACATGTTTTAACACATAAATTGAAACCTGTATGTATCACACATTGATTTAAAATTATGCCTCCTTTTGCTTCAAGGATTTCATGGGAAAATATCAAACTGCCATCTATTTTTAATTTTCCCTTTAATTCTATGCCTAATCTGTTTGCTTCTTTTGAACTCTGAGTTTGACTTTTCACATATGTTCATATTAGAAACAGGTTTTCCAGAAAAAAAAACACCAAAAAACTAATGCTTATAGCTTTAGCATTTGCAAAATGCTTTACAAATATCAACTTTTTTACCTACAAAATATCTCTGGTAGGTAGGTGATATTATTATTTCCATTTTACTGATGAGGAAACTAAGATAAAGGTTAAGTGACTTGCTCAGGGGCATCCAACTAGTATTTAAAACTGGTTTTGAGCTCATCTTCCTGACTTCAAGACTCACTACTTTTATCTACTGTAGCACCAAATTGGACCTGATCATACTCAAGAAAATTCTGTGGATAAATTTGCATCCTGTTGTCATTGTGCCATTCAGCTGTTTCTTTGTAAAAGAGAAAGAACTTTGCTGATTGGGATGTCATTATGTGGACAAAATTAGTGCTGTATGGTTCATAGCTATTCTCCATGGGTAGTTTGATTCCTTGTTTATTTATTGAATCTTATACACCTATGTGTTTCTAGAACCTAGTACCAAACCTTGATCATAACAGTTGTTCAAGAAACATTTAGTGAATAAATGACTGCACTGTAACTTAGTGAAATTCCATTTACTTCACTTATCCAGTGGATTCCATCTTGCCATTTATCTGCTCTTTTCTGTATAAGACAGAATATTGGTATCTGAACACCAAACAATGGATTTCCTTTTGATAGTGTTCTTTTCTTTTTTAAATAAGAATATAAGCCCAGAAACAAGCTTAGAAAATAACTCTTTTTTAATGAGGTAAACAGAAGTAGACCCCCATGTTGATTCTTCCAGCGATTGTAACCTTTATGTTCTAGACATTTGCCCTTCTAAAATTTGCCCTCATCCAGTATGTCACCAAGTCTTGTCCCCTTTCTTCTTTAGATTGTTTCTTGGAGTCACATTTTTTCCTTATCCTCCTTGCCACCACTCCAGCATTGGCCCTTAAAACCTCAAGTCTGGTGAGATTGTTGTCCTTGCAGCTGGTCTCCCTCCAACAATAGTGAAGCCAGACTGATTTTTCTGAAATAGTATTTTCATCATATCAGTCCCTTCTCTGCTACTGAAAATTCAGCGTGTTTTTCCTGATTTTCAGATCCACCCCATCACTATATTTTCCTACTACATTCAACTTGTATCCTCTACCCCAGTTAAGTGTATTAGATCTATACCAGTAAGGGTAAAATGCATTGTGAAGAGACTGATGGACCTGGATTGAGGAAGTCCTGGGTTTGTATCCTGGCTCTGACACAGTCTTGTGTGGCTTTAGGTAGGTTATATTTAAACTTGCTGAACCAAACTTTACTAATCTGCAAAATGGGGCTAATAATTCACATGCTCAGAGGGTTGTTGCATTGAAAATACTGTGTAAAAAATCAAGGGCTATATAAATGTGAATTATTATTGTCCCTCACGTATGCTACACACATTTCTTGCATCTGTATCTTTGTTCATACTTCCCCTATAAGAAATTTTTCCTTCTTTCCTCCCGTTAGTTGTCTTTCAAGGCTCAGCTGAAGCCCTACCACCTTCATGAAACCTTCCCTGTTTACTCCTTCTCAAATGGATTCTGCCCTTTTCAGAATTCTAGTTATACATATAATCAGTTCCTCACAGTGTATCACTCGGATGTTTTCTAATTGTTTTATGTCTGTGAATTCTATATCACTAGTGAGAGTATAAGCCTTTCAAGGGAATGCCTTCACCATGTCCTTTGTATCTTTTGTATCCCCTAAACATCTGAAAGAGTGTTAAATAGATGGCAGACACTCGATGGGTACTTTCCCATTTGACTAATAAAGCACATGTCATAAATATGATTTATTAAATACCTTAACCATGTAAATTAATTGTTCTAACAAGGTTAGGATATTTTGTTTTATTTTGGCAAGACAATTGAAAATGTTACTTTTTCCATAAATAATTTTCACTGGCAAAGAGATAAACAGAATTCCACAGATCATCATATGACAAAGAAAAATAAGTTTAATTGCTGAATGGTTAATTTTGTAGGGTGTTACTATTAGGAAACTAGGGTGTTGCTACCATTGGCATTGCTGGGGCCTGGGTTCACTAAAGTCTTTTAATATTTATAATTACCCTTCGTGAATAGTGTTTAACTAAGCTATAGCATTGTGCCGTAGTATTGAAATGTGGCACAAGGTCTAAGTTAAAAGCAAAATACTTAATTAATTTAACAAAATTAAGCACACAGCTTCAGGTTGTAAGAGCAGAATTAATGGATTCAGCTATTCTTTACTTTCACTACAACCAACAAAATCTGGACACATTTTCTAGAAATGGACCTTGTTAAATTAAAATGGATTAGTGCTAATTTTGTGGAAACTTTACAACACCTCCTGAGATAATTAGAGATACTCTTTTTACCACAAGACCAAGTCTGGGGATCACTAGGTTGAAAGTTGACTTTAGCACTTCTTTTGTAAAAGGCCTCAAAATTAACCATCTTTTAAGATATGAAATAGTTGTTTTCAAATAGATGACTGTAGTTGAGAAGTAAAGGCTGGATGGCCACATTTTAGTGGTATAGAAAGATTCTTCATCAGGTATGGTAAAAACCAGATGGCCTCTGAGTCCTTTCCAGCACAGATATTCCGTGATTCTCTGATAGACTGTGTGGTGGTCATGGGGCTATAGATAAACACAGCCTATCTTTGAACGAAAGCCAGTATGTGAAGATCAAAATCCAGGCCAGGGTATTTAAGTCCCAGGCAGACTTATTAAGGCTCTCACTCTTGCCTAGGTTTCTGGTAGAATCAGCTATTTCTCCTGCTGCTAATGTTCTGTTTACTTTTAAAACTGAAGTTTGTCATTATAATAGCAAGATGTTTTCCAGAGCTGATCATTTCAGAGCCAGCTAAATGACGCAGTGAACAGAGCACTGTTTTTTGGAGTCAAAAAGACCCGAGTTCAAATCCAACTTCAGACAGTTACTAGCTGTGTGATCCTGGGCAAATGACTTAATGTGTATCTTCCTACATTTCTTCATATTTAAAATGCTGATAATAATACCTCCTACCTCCTAGGGTTGTAGTGAGGATCAAATGAAGTAATGCTTTGCAAAATTTAAAACACTATATCAATGCTAGTTATTAGTATTTTTTTTGTTGTTCTTATTATAATTTCAATTATTCCATATGATGTCTATGAACTTAAAACTGCTGATGTAATTTAAATGTTGATACAGGAGCTGGACAGAATTGTAAGCAATATACATTATAGGTTAATTTTTAACATAGAAATGTCTGCATGCTAGCTCCATTTCAACATAAGTTCCTTTGCTGGATCTGTCAGAATTCCTTATATCTGAAAGGCATTGATTTAAAAAAATATTATGATATGGCAACTCAATTTTCTTCTATTTATCATTTTCATATACATATGTACATATAAATCTATCCCAGCACTGACTTGGATGAAATCTAACTTAAGTTAGATTTCAATGTTATGAATATTTTCTCCACTGATGGAGATTAAATTGTCTAATCCTTTGTGATTCTTGTTAAGTCTAGTCAGCAAGCATTTATTAAGACCCCACTAGGTGCATGGTGCTAAGTTTTAAAGTTTAAAAAAAAAAGGCAAAAAATAGTCCCTATCTTCATGGAGTTCACATTCTACTGAGAAAGACATGTAAACAATTATGTAAAGCATGATATATGCTGGATAAACTGGAAGTAATCTTTGAGGGAGGATAACAACATGAAGGATGATGAGGAAAGGCTTATTACAGAAGGTCAGATTTTATCCAAAGGATATCAGGGGAACCATGGGGTAAGGGTGAGGAGGGAAAGAACTCCAAGTACAGGGAACAGTCACTGAAAATACTAAGATCAGGGAAGGGGAATATCTTGTGGGAGAAATAGCAAGGAGACCAATTTTATTGGATCCTAGAATATGTTGAGGGGAGTAACGTATAAGAAAACTGAAAAAGTAGTAAGGGACCAGGTTATGAAGGACTTCAAAAATCCAAATACAAGATTTTATGTTTGATCCTGGAGGTAATAAAGAGGCAATAGAGTTTTTGTTTTTGTTTTTGTTTTTTTTAAAGAAAGGGTTGATATGGTCAGAACTGGAAAGCTAGGTGGATGGAGTTCCAGGCCAAAATTCAGGAAGAAACCTTCCTGAGTTCAAATCTGGCCTCAGACACTTCCTAGTTGTGTGACCCAGGACAAGTCACTTAACCTTTTTTTGCCTCAGTTTTCTCACCTGTAAAATGAGCTGGAAAAGGAAATGGGAAACCACTTCAGTATCTTTGCCAAGAGAACCCCAATTGGGGTCACAAAGAGCTGCACATTATTAAAGTGACTAAACAACAACAACAAAGTTTGAGGCATTTCAGTTTTGGAACTCTTTGAGTTTAACATGCCTACATATATCTAGTTAAAATGTATAATAGGCAGTTGGAGATGTGAGACTAGAAGGCAGCAGAGAAGTTGGGGCTAGAAAAGTAGATTTGAAAATCATCAGGTTATAGATGAAAATTTAATCCATGGGAGCTGGTTAGATCACAGAAAAAAGAAGGACACCCACCATTGGCAGGAGTGTCCTGGGTAGAGATACAGTAAAGGAGATTCCAATGGCATGGTCAGATAGCGAGGGGAAGAACTAGGAGAGTAGTGTTACATAAAACAAATAAAAAAAAACAAAACTAGAGTACATCAAAAAGAAGAGAATGATCCAGAGTGTCAAAGGGTGTAGAGAGATCAAGAAAGACAAGGGTTGGGAGAAAGTTATTAGATTTGGCAATTAAGAGACTGTAAGTGAATTTTAGACGGAGCAGTCTTGGTTGAATAATGAGGTCAGAAGCCATACTGAAAAGAATTAAGAAGTGAAAGAAAAGGAAGTGTAGGCATCTGTTGTAGACTGCCTTCTTGACTAGTTTAGCTGTGAAAGGGAGGAGGGATATGAAATGATAGCTAGCCGGAATGAATGAATCAAGTACTTTTTTTGTTTGTTTGTTTTCGAGGAGAAGACAAGGCTATATTTATATGAAGGAGGGAAGCATCTAGTAGCCAAGAAGAGGTTGCCTATAAGAGAGATTGTGGAGATGACAGAGAAGGCAATTTGCTAGAAAACATGGAATGGGATCATTTGTGTATATAGAGGGTTTTGCCTTGGCAAGGAGAAAGCAAGACAGTCAACAGTTGCTAATGTGTTCTTGGTAACATTTTTTTTTCTTTTGATAAGAACATTCTCTTTGTCTCTATTTTATCATTCCTTTGTATTTTTCTCTTTGAGACAACTTAAAGTTGATTCTAGAGTGTTTTTTTAAATTATTATCTTTTATGAATTTATTAATTTGGTTAGGTTCACTTATTCTTCCTGATTTCACCTTTTTATATACACTTTCTCACTAGGACATCAGGTACAGGGCTTGGTGAAGCCTAAATGTGGCTGTTCTATTATGATAAACAATTAGAATAGACCACTATAAGGTTGCAAGCTTATCTCTACTATTTTATGGCTATTTGTCTTTCTCCTAGTTTCGCCAACTTAGAATGTAGCTTAAGTGGATTTTGTGACATGTTTCCTTTGGCTCATTTTCTGCCTCCATTTTTGGTTGTCATACTGTTTACCACTTGAAGGTATGCTGTTCAAAATCTTCAATCATTATCCTCAATAATATTTTGCAAATGAATCTATGCTTGGAATTCTTGGCATTCTTGCTAATCTTGTCCCTCCATTTGACAAGGAGATTGAATATCTTCCAGTTAAGGCTGTTTCTAGATTCTTTCAGCCTTCACATTTTCTTGACTGTTTTATGTTGGTTAAAATTTAAAGATATGTTGATAGTATCCATATCTTTATTTTTGCCCATTAACATTTTAAAAAATAGCTGTTTCAGCAGTTAGTGTTGTAGTTATTTGAAGTCATACAGTCTCATCATTTTAATCACAGGTATTATCTCTATCTCTTATTTTAAGTGACTTGAATATTTAAGCAAGGAAATATGATTAATTTTTAATGATAACATGAATATATATATATATATGATCATTCTAACCCCATTAGAATATATATGTATATATATATTTTTTTAAAGGACAGATATTGTATTTGTTGTTTTTTTTTTCTTTCTTTCTCCAACTCTTAGTCTAGTGCTTAAGACATAGTAAGTACTTAATAAATATTTGTCATTTGATTGAATGTTGTTTGTGTATCTACTGGTCTTTTCAGCCTTACCCACTCAAGTCGATAACAATGCCCCCATCAATGTCATTTTCAAGTGCAAAAGAAAGCAATATCAAATATATCAATTGGGAAAGTCATTGAAAACCAAAAATTAAATTTTACAAACCACATTTTACATGTGGATTTCTTAACTCAATAAAGTAGATTCATGACAGAAAATGAGTTACTGAATACATAGTTGCTTTAAGATTGACTTTATCTACTGCTGATAAATTGTGACTATTTTGTCTGTGATTCTAAATTAAGAATCTTACTGTAAACATTTAGAATCTAACCTTAAACCTTGGTACAAGTTCAGGGTGTCAACTGCTTGTAATAGGAAAATGTAACCTAGAATACAGTCATGTCTATCTCTTCTTAGGTTTAATAGAATATCTCAAGTAGTGCAAAAGCTGAAATACTACATCCTCACTCTGGTGCCATGACAGTATTCATCTATTACTGATTGTATTGAATTTGTGTTATGCCAGATACCTACTGAAAAGTGATGATGCCCTGGAGGGTTATTGCTATTAGTGATACTGTTAAGATAGTGAGTTATTCTTTTCAAAAGGGAAATTCCTGATGCCAGTGAGTTTTACTTCATCAAGTACTCAGTTTTCTTTATTAGGTGAAAATAAGCAGTGAGTAATATTTCTATTAAAATTCCCCCATTAGTCATTTTCATTGTTATGCTATTATACTTGAAAATAGTTTTAAATAAAGTTAATTTGGTATAAAGTAGGGTGAAGCTACATAGTCTTCTGTCAAGAGAAAAGAAAGCTACCTTCTGTCTTATATTCTTTATTCACATTTAATCTACTTGTCAAATGTTTGTGTGACAGTATTCAGGTGTGAAAAATGAGGATCTATCTCTTTGTTTATTATGACCCTACATCTTGAAGAATCAGGCTTACCATCACTTCTGGTTTAAAATGACTCCATTTTATAGCCTGAAACATTGAAATCTTTTGCAATTTGCTGATTACTAGGTTTAAAGCTATATTCTAAATGTTTACAATAAAATTCTTAATTTAGAATCACAGTCAAAATAATCACAATTTCCCAGGAGCAGATAAGTTCAACCTCAAAGCAACTGCCATTCTAAAATATATATTCAGATAGTAACTCATTTTCTGTCATGAATCTACTTTATTGAGTTAAGATAATGAACTGATAAGTTGATTATCCATAACACACAAAATGCCAAACATGAAAGGAGAGATACGGATATTTAATTAGCACAAGTCCTATCAAGCATAAAATAAAGTCTACTTTATTTTTAAAATATATTTTATGGGTATCTTCTATTTTTATATTTTAAATTTTCCTCCATATCCATTCACCCTTCTGGAAATCCATCCTTTAGAACATAGAGATAACAGAAAAATTTAAAAATCAGCAAAACTAATAGAGGCATCAACAAAAAAAATAGATATTATACATATTGTTCCACCTGTGGACACCCTGTATATGCAGTGGAATGGGGGTAGGTATCTTCTCATATATTTCTTTGGAACCAAGCTTACTCTCTTTAATTCTGAAACATTCATTTCCAATTATTTTGTGGTTATTTTTTACCATTTACATTGTTAATCATTGTGCATATCTTTTTTATCTTTGCTTACTTCACTCTGTATCAGTTAATATAATTTTTTCCATGCTTCTCTGAATTTATCATGTTCTTAATTTCTCATGATATAGTAATTTACATTGTATGCATGTATCACAATTTGTTTAACCATTCTCCAATTGATGGGTATCTACTCTATTTCCAGTTTTTTTGTTACCACAAAAAAATCATCTGTAAATATTTTAGTGTATATGGAGGGTTTTTGTTTTTGTGTTTTGTCAATGATCTCCTTAAGGTGTATGCCTAGCTATTGATCCTCTGTGTAAAGAGAAGGAACATTCTATCCACTTTTTTATAAATTCAAATTTATTTCCAGTATGGCTGTACAATTGCTTTAAGCTTGATTTTATTTGCTTCTAATTGGAGCTATTTTGACTTTAATTCTAAATTTGAAAATTTCTTGCAAATATTTAGAATCTATCCTCAAATCATGTTTCAACCTGTTTGTTGACTACCTGTAGCAGGTAAATGTGCCTTATACTAAATGACAATTTGTCCAATAAATTGTCTATTTCCCCTTTGTTCCATGATCCAAAGCAATACTCAGGCTTAAAGACCTGCAGCTCCATCAAAAATGTACTTTAGTGTTTCTGTCTTTCCACAGTCACCTCAATATTGAATCTTCCTATTTTTTGTCATTCCCAATTTAGTGGATGTGAAGTAAAACCCCAAGGTTCTGTTGATTTGTGCTTTTCCTATAAATGATGATTTCAAGAATTTGTTAATATGGTTAACTCTTTGAAGTTCTTCTTTTGAATACTGTTTTTCATGGTCTTTGAACAAAATGACATTTACTTATAAATATTACTGTTAAGTGTGTGTATGTATATATGTACATATATGTGTGTATGTGTGTATATCTACATAGACATATACACAGAGAAAGATAGATATAGCCATAGACTATATACACACACACATATATACATTTATCTATCTATCTATCTATCTAAATCTTGTATAACAAATCTTTCCCAAGAAATTTGATGTAATATTTTTGTAGTCAACCACTTCATTTTTTATCATGGATCCATTAATTTTGCTCATGAAAAATAATTTACAACCTACATCCAATAATCTATGATTGTATCTTGTAATGAATGCAGGGCCATCCAGCAAGCCAAGAAGACCTTTTCAATTCCATGTATTCAAAATTAACTGTTTTCATAGCATTTTATAATTTCTTCTATTCCTTGTTTCTTTAAGAATTTATCTCCTACACATAGCTGTGAAAGGTATATAAGTTCTTTGAATTTTTTATGAAATGATCTTTAATATTCATGTCACATATCCATTTTGAATTTATTTTAGAATAGGGTGTAAAACTTTGGTCTAAGCCTAATTTATGCTAGAATACCTTGCAGTCCTCCTAGCAATTCTTATAATGCAGAGAATTTTTTCCCATTTAATTAACCCATAGAATATCAAAGAGTTTTTCAGCTCAATACTAATATATAAATCTTGTTTTAAAAGTCTATATATTGAAGATATAACCTACTGGCAGTGTGTTTTAACAAATAAAGAGCCAGCTAATGGACCGAGAAGACCTGAGTTCAAGTACTGCCTTTGACACATACCTTTGATATTGTTTAGATTATCTGTTGATATCCTAGCCATGTGAGCTTGGGCAAGTTATTTAATTTTTCAGTGCCCCAATAAGTCTTGAAGACTGCAAAAAAAAAGTGAGAGAGGACTATTTTCTAATTATCAGAAAGTGTTTACTTTCCTTGTTTTTTTGTTGTTATTGCTGCTATTCTTTTCATTGTCATTACTGTAATCATCATGTATGTTGTTTTTCTAGTTTTATTTTCTTCACTTTGCATCACTTAATGTATCTTTCCATGCTTTTCTGTATCTTTCATATTGTTTCTTAAAGTAAAGTAACATTCCATTATATTCATATACTGTGGTTGATGGATTACTACCTTGATTCCATTTCTTTGACACTAATAAAAGTGCTGCTATAAATATTTTCTTATATATGAGAATTTTCTTTTACTTCCTTATTGCATATATGTCTAATAATGGGATCCCTGGGTCAAAGAGAATGTCTATTTTAGTCACTTTCTTAGTGTAAATCCAAATTACTTTCCAGAATGGTTGGACCAAGACACACCTCCACTAGCAATATATTATTATTCCTGTTTTTCCAACAACTTCTCCATCATTAGATATTGCAATTTTTTTCATCTTTACCAATTTGCTGAGTATGTATTAGGAATATATTTTCATTTATCAATTTAGATTAACTCTAAAATCCTTCCTAGCTCAGAAATTCCTTATGTGTTATTTTACATGTCCAAGCCATATTACGACAGAACCCCACTGTAGACATTGTCTAATTATTTGGTTTTAATTCAATTTCACATTATATGTTCTAAGAGGCTCTTTTTTTTAAATTTCATATTCAGTGATCAAACTTTACCCCTTCTCTTCTATTAATTATATTCTGGAAGATATATTTCTAGTAATCTAGAACAAGATTAATAGATAAATATTTCTCAGCACCACCAAGGAAAAGAAAAAGTGAGTGATACATTTTGAGGTGAAAGTAGTAGTGCCAATTTTTCAGTCTAGCTTTCCCTTGTACTAGAAAAAATCCGATAGGGAATTGATATTTAATGACGTTTTTTTCAACATTTTGTGAACAGAAATAACCGTGTATTCCCATCCCGAGTTTTACGAACCATGTCTTTTGCTGCTATTAGTAATAAACTTGTACTATTGACTCAAAAGGAAGAATCTAAAAGCAGTGAGGAAACTTGCAAAGTGGCAAATTTAGGTTCAGCTTAAGGAAGAACTTCCCAACAATTAACGGTATTCATAAATTAAATGAGCCCTTTTAGGGAGGGGAAGCAGTGGATTCCTCCTTATTTCCAGTAGTCTTCCAGCAGATTCTCATTGCCAGCATGTTGGCTGCATCATAGTGGGGGTTCTTTATGGTTTACAATTTGAGAATAGATGGCCCCTAAGATTCCAGGCAACTCTAAAATTCTTTCATTCTCTGATTATGTTTTTTAAAGATCATTAGGTATTAATAGAAAGGGATCACTGTATAAGGGAAAAATGTTTTTCTCCAAATAAGAGAAAATCATGGGTCTACTTGGAGATAAATAGGCTATTGAAAGAAAACACCATCAATGGAATAATATTAAGTTTATTTTGAAAAAAACTTTTTATCTTAGTCTTAAAACAGATATTCCTGAGACGTACATAGTACAATATTAGCACACAAATTATCTGGAAGTATGACTTGCCAGGTTGGGGGAAGGAAAAGCTAATGAAATCCAGACAAGCAATAATTACAAGGCCAAGAAAAAGGCAATTAAAATTGAATTATGGCAATAAGAGTAAGATATTTATAATTCTGCAAATTAATTATGTGATTTTAAAATTTTAAATTATGAGGACAAAGTAAAAGTGCAGAAAGAGGAAAGAGGCTCATGGGAAATTTTACATAAACCAATCTTTACTACAAATGAATAAAGATCTTAGATTTAATCCATGTATGAGAGTATATTACAGAGAATGAGGAAACATTTCCTAGAGACTAAACTCTGTGGATTTTTTCATGTCTAAACCTATATGTAATCAAATACTATTAGATATCCTCTCTGACTTCATGAATCTACTTAGCCACAATGTAAGAACCCAAAAGAGATTGATACCTGATTTCATAGTTGAAGTTATTATGTGTTCTGTTAACCAAAATAAAACCCCTAAGCCTTATTAAAATTTTGCCTTAATCTGTGAGAAGGTAATGAAAAATCGTATTGTTTCAAGTGTATATATCTAAAGAAGCATAGTGGCTAGAGTTCTGGCTTAGGAGTGATGAAGACCTAAGTTCAAATTCCTCTTCTGACATTTACTAACTGTGCTATCCCATAGCAAATCATAAACCTCTAAGTGACTTAACCAGCTCCCTTGGACTTATTTATTTTGCTTCAGATTGTAGGTGGAGGGAGTTCCCACAATTATAGTTACTCAGATTTATGAAATCACTGATCCTGTACTTATAATTCTGAAAATATAGTGTCTTGTATACCTTGGAGAGACAGTGTGACCTTCTTTGTTCTTGAATACTCAACACTCAGCACAGTGCCAAACATTACTTAATACATTTTTGTTGATGAATTGATTGGTTGAGTATTGGATTCAGAATAAGAAAAACCTAGGTTCAAATCTTGCTTCTGACAGTTGCTTAACAGTATAACCATGAGAACTTAACCACTATGACCCTCAATTTTCTCATCTATAAAATCAGAATGATATTATCCCTAGTACCTAACTCAGAGTTGCTGTGAAGCTCAAATGAAATGAAGCTCAAGATGTAACCAAAAATCCTTCAAAACTGAGCCTAATATGATTTTTTTTTAAAAAAATAGACTTTCAACAAAAGAGAGAGCAACTAAGGTATCCCTGAAAGAAAAGAAACTCAACAAATGAGAACATTTGTGCTATGAAACTACACATAAGAGAAATACAAAAAAAAATTGGAATAATTATCAAGAAAAAGCTGTTCAGTGAAATTAATCCTCTCATATTTTATAGGCTGAAATATTCAATGGGATCTGTGATTTCATTGATTTGTATGTTTTTTCCAAGGATACAAATAATAACCCATTAATGACTGCAGGTATACACATTACAGGTATACATATATTTATGCATGTATGTATGTATGTATATACATATGTAGTATGTGTACATATATAAAATATCTGTATCTCTCAGCATCCATGACAAGTGCTTTGAAAACTTTAAACTGTCAATATCAATGCCAGTTATTTCAAGTCTTCATACCTTTTGCTGCTTCCACTATTGTTCCTTATCTAAATTTATCTTCTTTAATACTGCTCCATAACCTGAACTCCCTAACCCCTTTTCTTTCCCCATTCCCAAGCAAATTCTACACGTTATTCAGAATAAAGTCCTTTGTCTTCCAAAATACTTTATCATTTTCTTATCATATCCAGGGATAAAAGAATGGTGACGGATAGTTGCCCAAAATGAAACATCTGAGCAGATATACCAAGAAACACTTCAAAATTATTTATAAATGCACCTTTTTTTTTATTCTAGAAAATTCTATTACCCATGTCACATAGATTTTAAAAAAACTGGGCAAAAGAAAAAAGTATTCATACTTAAATTAAGGAACATGACCTTATTATATGTTTCCTAAGATATACAAAGGCCTTGTCCCATCTTTGATCTTATAAAGCAATATGTTTTATGGATGCTAACATGCTAATGATTCTAGCTTGCCTTTTTTCAGGTAATCTATATTTTCATAGTGACCTCTATACTCCTTAACTCAACAGAGTAACTCTCATTGGAATTTCCGGTTCAGTTATGTGACAGTAGAGATATCTGGGAGCAGTATGAACTTAGATGAAAAGTACCTACATGCCACACCCCTTGTCAGAAACTCCACTTGAAGTATAGAGTTTTCAAGAAAGCACAATGCTGTAGTAAACAGTGATTAATTGTACTCAGGGTGGCTGTTTTTGAATAGTACCTCAAATATTTGTTAGTTGTATGTCCCTGGGATAGTGACTTAAAGAATAATGATCATATTTTCTATCTCATAGGGTTGCAGTGAGGCAAATACTTTGCAAATCTTAAAACATTTTGCAGCACACATTATTGACATCATGCTTTCATTAAGATGATAGAGTATTTGTTATCCCTATGATTCCCCAACTTTAAAACCTCCAACGAAATATATGACAGATTGATAGTAACTAAAGCTGAATCCATAAAATAAGAAAACAGAAATACTGCATGGAAAACTTGAATGCTTAAAGCTCCCAGTAACTTTTCCCACCAATAGACCATTCTGTTTATTCAGTATGGCCCATGCAAACAACATCTTGAGCTTGTGTTTCAGGATCTGGTTAAGGACGTTCTTGCTCAGTTACACCATGAGAGTGACTCAGTCTAGTCCCCCACAAAGTTTGGAATATGTTGATTTTAACCAGCCACTCAAAGGAAAAAGAATTCATCTGGTGGTAGTAATTAGGGGAGGGAATACAGGAATACACAGCTGGCTAGAAAGAAAGGACTTCTATACACAAAGTAGAGGGGAATGACAAATTTCATTAAACTGAGTCTTTTCTCTATCTCTATCTCTATAGGCTTTTTACTCTGGGAATAACAGTAGTTGGGCCTATATACATCTTAACTCAAGGAGACTGGGAACACCCTTGGATGTTAGGGGAAAAGTGCCCATCGTAGGAGTGGAAGGAGAGGTGGTTAAAGAATGAGGAGAAATGACAAGCTATTATGATTACAAAGACAAAAGGTCTGAGAAATAAAGCAAGGTATAAGCTTACCTCCCAAGCAAATATATCAACAGTAAGACTCATAAAAAACAAAGGTGAGTAAATATTCAAAAAGGGCCATTTCAAATTGAATAAGTGACATAGGAAAAAATAAACCCCAAAAAACTTATTTAAAAAAAATTAATAACTTCCTTAGAGATCATAGAAAAACATAAGAAAATTCAAAATGTTTCAGAAGAGAAATACAACTTGTGAAAGAAGTTACTAGTTAGAGCTATCAGAAAAGAATTTATGAAATCAAAAAAGGAAGTAGACAACTTAGAATGTTTAGTGGAGAATATCTCCAAAGTGGTAGAAGTTCTAAAAAAAAAAGAGAGAGTGACAAAGTTTAAAATGCAGAAGAAAATTTGGAAGAAAACTAAGACAATGCACAGCAGTGGTGTAAGGAGTATAGATCACTCAGAAAATATGATAAATTAAAAAAACCAAATATATTTTACAAGAAACAATAAAAGAAAACATCTAGATTTTTAAAGTATGGGTAAACAAAGTACTGATTGCTTAAATTCACTTATCACACCACACCAAAACAAAGCAAAACAAAACACCCTGCTTGAAACTCCAAATCAAATGATGGAAAATTTTAAGATTTCAATGACAAATTGAAAATCTTGCAAGCAGTCAGAAAAAGGGTCTTTCTCTTTGAAGGAGCTTTAGTTATAATAAACCAAGATTATTCTGTCCTGTGAGACAATATTCAAATAAAATATTCTAAAAATCAATGAGCTCAAGATGTAACCAAAAATCCTTCAAAACTGAGCCTAATATGATTTTTTTTTTAAAAAAATAGACTTTCAACAAAAGAGAGAGCAACTAAGGTATCCCTGAAAGAAAAGAAACTCAACAAATGAGAACATTTGTGCTATGAAACTACACATAAGAGAAATACAAAAAAAATTGGAATAATTATCAAGAAAAAGCTGTTCAGTGAAATTAATCCCCTCATATTTTATAGGCTGAAATATTCAATGGGATCTGTGATTTCATTGATTTGTATGTTTTTTCCAAGGATACAAATAATAACCCATTAATGACTGCAGGTATACACATTACAGGTATACATATATTTATGCATGTATGTATGTATGTATGTATATACATGTGTAGTATGTGTACATATATAAAATATCTGTATCTCTCAGCATCCATGATATCTTTCCAAAATAGATTATGTATTAGGGCACCAAAAGCAATTCCTTATTAAATAAGTAGTCAAAGAATTTGAACAGTTCTTCTTAAAAAGAACCATAAACTATTAACAGCTATATGAAAAAATTGTCTACATCACTAATAATTAGATAAATCCAAATCAAAACAACCCTAAAGTTCATATCCTGAACATCAATAAAGATGATAAAAGATGGGAGTAGTCAATGCTATATGGTTTGGGAATATAGGCACACTCATGCATTCATTGTTGGTGGAGCTGTGAATCAGTAGAGTCACTTTAGAAAATAATATTTAATGATGCAAACAAAGTAAATAAATGTGTATACCATTTGACCTAGAGATTCAATTCCTAAGCATATACCTCAGGGAAGTCATTAATAAGGAGAAAGTTCACATATATAACAAAAATTTTATAGCAGCATTTTTGAGGTAGCAAACAACTGGAAACAAAGTAGATGCCCACCAATTAGGGATCGGCAAAACAAAGTATGGTACATTTGTATATTGGATGTAAAAAGTCAAATATGGTGAATACAGAGAAGCAGGGGAATATTTATATGTTCTGAGAATGAAGTAATGGAAGCCAAGAAAACAAAAAACACAATGACCAAGACAATATAAATTGAAGGAATACAAACTAAAACCAAATTAAAACAAATGTTATAAAACTACAAAGCAAAAACATGGCTTTAAAGAAGGGATGTGAGAAGACACCTCTTGCCTCATTTCTTTGAAGAGATGGGAGGTCCATGGATGTGGAACATAGCATGTATTTTCAGACTTCATCAATGTAGTAATTAGTTTTGTTAACTTTTCCTTCTTTTTCTTTAAAACTATTACTTGTTATGTGTACTGTCTCTCTAGAAAAGAAGAAAGAGAAATATTCTGGAGGATTTATGGGGATACAAAAATAAAAGTTATCAATAAAATATATTTTATAAAATTAAAAACACTCATTAAAGTAACTGAAATGCATAAAATATTGGTGAGGATATTAAGATACAATAAATACATCAACTTTGAGCCTGTCTATTGGCCAGCACCATTTTGGGAGACGCCCAAACCAGGAGTCTCTTCAAATTTCAATAAAGGATCTCTCCCCTTGTTTCTCTCCTCTACACTTAGTAATCATAACTTTGACTTTCTACTAGGAGGAGAAGATGGAAATCCTTTGCCCTCCATGACCCATTGATGGAAGTCCTAGGAGGAAACTATCCTTGTTTGTATTCTAAGACAGAATTTACATTCAAAGAGACCATTTCTCCTCATTCTTTGTAGCCTGTGATGATAGCTCTTCCTGTATCAGTTTCCAATCATTTTTTTGACCTAGCTTCCAGTCACAAAGACACACATAGACCAGTTTGGGGCCCATTGATTGTATATGTCCTTTAACAAAGTCACACCAGATGGGGTCTGAGAGAATGGTTATCCTTATAATTTTTACCATAATTCTTTACTGAAAAGGAAGATTTAAATAATTAGAGAGATAAATTAACTGCCCTTGGTTGGGGTATGCCAATATATTTTTTAAAGATGATACTATATACATTAATTTACAAATTAATGTTATACCTTATTACCCCCGATTACTTTATAAAGTTAGATAACCACCATAAGATTAGTCTAAATGGACAGAGTAATGGAATCTCTATGGAAATAATGAAAAAAATGGGACTGAAGAGAGAATAACTATTCCAGATCCCAAACTATAAAGCAGTAATTATGAAAACAATTTGACACTGGTTAAGAAATAAAAACAGTAGAGTAGTACAATAGACTAGATAAGCAAGAATCAGGGAAAAAAAATTCAATAGTCTCTAATTCATTAGCCCACAGTTTGGTAATATCAAGAAGATAAACTATTCTAAAGAGGAATCCCTCTTTGAAAAGGACTTCTAGGAAAGATGGGAATGAGTTTGGCAAAAAAAAAAAGAAAAAAGTTTCAGAACAGCATATTATACCATATGCCATAGTAAGTTCCAAATTGTGAGTTGTTCAAATTTTAAAATGTCTTATGAAAAAGTTGGAGAGCCATGGAAGGAATCACAACTAGGGCTAAAGGGAAAACTATCAACCAACAAACAGAGGGAATCTTCACTAAAAATAAGTAGACAATCTTGATTACCTGAAAATGAAAAAAAAAAGAAATTATGAACAAAATCAATGCAGCTAGGATAACAAGAAATACTGTCAAATGGGGTGGGGGAGAAGACCTCTCCATCAAATGTATTTGATAAAGGTCTTTAATATAGAGAAGTAGCACACATGTGGAAGACCAAGAACCATTCACTAATTGGTAAGTAAGAGGTCTAACTTTAAAAAAATATTATTTGGCGCACCAAAAGTAATTCTTCCTTATATCTGTAGTCAAATTATTTGAAGATTTTTCAGAATGTGGGTTGCAAATTATTATTAGCAACCATATGGAAGACTGCTCCAAGGCTCTAATAATAAGATAAATGCAAACTGAAATGACTCTGAGGTTTACCTCACATCCAGGAATTCTTCAAAGATGACATGAGTTGGAAACAATGAAATGTTAGAGGGGCTTCAGGAAGTCAGGTATGTTAATGCACTGTTAGTGGAATAGTGAACTGGTTTAGACATTCTGGGGGAAAAAAGGATTACGATGTTTTAAGTAATTAAATATCCATACCCTTGACTCAAAGATTCCACTACTAGACATATATCTCAAGAAGGTTGTGGATGAAAGGGAAGGCAAATACATGACAGCATTTTTACTTAACATGTAATAGATGCTTTTTAATGCTTATTGTTTGATAGATATTTTGGGGTAGCAAAAAATTGGAAAATGTTAGACATCGTGGTACATGAAAGCAATAGAATATAATTGTGTTGTAAGAAACTATGATTATGAAAAATTCAGAGATAACTGGGAAGACTAGATTGAACTGTTGAAGACTAAAATAAGCAGAAAGGAATACAGTATACAAAACAAATGCAAAAAGTGTAAAGGAAAAGAGCAATTAAACAAAACTGAGTGCTTTTTAACAATAATGTCCAACAAATCAGTTTGTCCCTCTCTCTTTTGGTTGAAGCAGTAGAGAGTTATCCATAAGGAATGTCACATACACTGTCAAAGGAAAAGTAAGTGGAAGAGGAGAGTTGACCAGCACTTGGATAAGGAGAGGAAGGAGTATCTGGAGGAAGGAGATTTCAGATGAATTCATTCTAGATTAGGATTGTTTTTAGGTTCTTAAATATGCCAATAATTACAGGACATAGTCTTTTCTACTCCTACTACCTTTCAGGGAAATACATTCAGCAGTCCAAAACCAAGATAAATCTCCCGGATTGTTCCTCCTCGGGAAAACATAAGATGTGGGGGTGGGGTAAATGGGGAAAGATCATGGAATGATATCAGTGATTCACCTTCTCAAATATGTTCTTCTCACCTTATGGCTGAGGCCTGAATTTTCTTTCAGTGGGAAAAACAACAACAAAATGAAACCTCTTTTCAATCCTAAATGAAATATAAAAAACTTGAAATACAAAGATGCAAATGTTAGTTGAGGCTACCTATTGAAACTTATTCATGCTAAAGTGTAATACATTAATCAACAGGTGTAAAAGTCTTATTTCATCTTTTCCTTTTTGGTTGGGGGTGTGAATTTTGGTCTTTGAAATAGAAAGACTGGTTTGCACCGAGGGAAGAAATGGACAAAGAAGGCAAACTTCCTGAGCTCCCCAGCTCTGCCTAGAGATGAGTTGGCTCTGTTGCCACTTAATTGGACAGAAATATATGTGTATAATATGTGTGTGTGTGTGTGTGTGTATTTATAGGAAGTGTTTTTGTCACTAGGGCATGAGGTTCTGCTTCCTGTAATTTATGAAGTTAAAGGAAAAACAACCCATTAGTGTTTTTTAAAGACTTTGCTCCCAGAGGGTGTGTTAATCAGAGCATTACTATACCAATATGATTTATACCAATAATAAAACAGTCTGGAAAAACAGGTGATGCAGTATATTTCATTGTTTCTAGATAACTTTATTTTTAAGTTGAACTTTCTCTATTTTTCCAGTTTTCTATCTAAGTGGATTTATCTCCACATCAATTTTTCACAAGATTAATCTGCTCTCCTTGTTAAAAGGGTCTATTTAAAATTAGAGACAATTACAGAGACATGAATTATCTAAACACTTACCAAATAATGTCTTGCTTTAATATTTATAAAGGATATGACATTAAAAATCTACTTTAGAGCAGGTATTCTTCAGGAGAGAACATCACATTATGTATACACTTATGCAAGATTGAGGGAATTTTTAATGCAGTTCTATAGTTTCAAATCTTTAACTTGAATTATTAAACTATATAAATCTATCTGCTTAATTAAATGGGTCCCTTTGCCACCTAGCATCTATGTATGGCTAGAGTTAGGTACTAGACATTATTACAGAAGTGTCCTGGCCACAGAATCCATTAGAGGTAAGATTCAGTTATAATGGTAGCAGCAAAGGGAATTTTTATGGCTCTAAGAATCTCCTCTTTGTTCTGTCAGGATCAATTACTTCAGTTCTAATAAAAAATCTGAAGTGGGGGTCAGGTTGATGATCTGTGCTTTGGGTGGATAATTTGTGATGTTGCTATCAAATGAGCCAAGGGTTCTTTTCTGGCAAGGACCTGTAATACATGCTTTATCTTAAGAGCAGCAGCATGAGGACATGGAGACAATGCTAATACAGGATTAAAATGGTAAAAAGAAAAAAAAAATTCCTGAGAGCAAGGAATATATGTGAAAGCATGTTAAAACATAAATAAAAAGGCAGTGGTGAGAGGATATTCTCATTAGGTTATCTTTTCCCCAGTACAATATCAGTTTAGTCTATCATATTTAAAGTTTGGGAGTAATAATTTGTGTTGGAGCAATGGTATGGCATAATCCATAAAAGGAAAATATGCTTATTAGATCTCATTTTTTTGCATAAAGCTTTGCATTTTACAAAGCATTTTTTCATAATTATCCCACTTGTTATTTTAAGAAGTATGAGTTTGCCTTTTAAATGGAGACCTATTTAATCAAGGAAGCAGCACAATGCATGGATGAATAGTTTAAAGCAAGTCAAGTAAAATAACTTGGACCAGTGGACAGGGGTTACAACGCAGCAGATGTCAGTTCAATATAAAGGGGAGCTTTTCAACAATTAAATTAGTCCTAAAAATATATTTTTGGGTAAGTGTGCTACTTCTCCTTGAAAGTATTCAAGGAGAGGATTGAACACTTGTCAATGATTTTTGTAGAAGGATTTCATAGGTTGTTTGATGTTTGCAACTCAAAATTCCTTCTACCTCTATTATATTGCATATTTGAAAACATTTTTATTTTATTTAATAAACTATAGATTGATTGATGTCTATGTTTTCCCTATATGTGATATTAATTTTTAAAGTAATTTGATAACTCTTTCAATATAATTGGTTTTCTTTGTAATCCTATTTACTTTTATGTCTTTAAAGACACTCTTAGAATAGGTCTGTAGATTTCACTGGACTGCCAAAGGGGTCTATCACAAACACACACACACACACACACACACACACACACACACACACAACAGAGACAGACACAGAGAGAGACAGAGACAGAGAGAGAGAGACAGAGGGAGAGGCAGAGGGAGAGAGAGAGGGAGGGAGGGGGAGGTTAGGAACTATTTCTGTAGATTTTTTTATACATTACTATTAAACCATTAGTGTGAGCAGTCCTAACATTTAATCATCTTAAATTTACTGGAAGACTAAATGTTTAAATTGGGCTTGAATGTCCAGAATCTAGAGCTTCATTACTAAGGTGGTATCCTAAATAAAATATTTCCATTGTTATCAATAATGAAAATAGATGATTTATAGAAAGAGCAGCAGGTCTGTTCTGTATTATGTCTCCTACTATCATAGGCTCTAGTTTGCTTGCCTTCACATGTCATCTGCAGCTTCCATAGAACTCCCAAAAAATTCTAGATTCTGGTGTGTCCAGAATCTTTTTTGTTTGTTTTTGTTTTTTTGTTTTTGCTAAGCAACGGGTTTAAGTGACTTGCCCAGGGTCGCATAGCTAATGAGGGTTATGTGTCCGAGGCCAGATTTGAACTCAAGTCCTCCTGACTCCAGGGCCAGTGCTCTATCCACTGTGCCACCTAGCTGCCCCCCCAGCATCTTTTTTTTTAATGTTCTTTTGAAGCGTTATACTTCAAGATCTAGAAGAATCTAAGATCTTAATGGTTTGCATATTCCTTAACTCTTTTTCCAGGTACAAAATGCAATACATCCAAACCTTCTCAATATATGCCGTTCTTGTCTTTTTTATGCATCTTCTATAGAAAATTTTTGCAATTTTATGGAAGCCTTCTGCTAAAGCTTTTAATATTTTGTAGATACCCGTGCAAACTGATTACATTGACAAACTAAAGGTATCCAGAGGAAGGCAACCGGGATGGTGAAAGCTCTCAATTCCATGCATGCCATGTGAGGATTGCCTAAAGGAACCGGGAGTGTTTAGTTGGCAGAAGAGAAGGAAGGCTTGGGAAAAGGGACAGGAGGACATACAGTTATCCCTTCCACATCATGGGGTTAGGGTCACACACACCCATGATCTGGAAAAATCCGTGTAAAATTTTTTGGCTCTCCCTTCCTACTAGAGAAGAAGTCTGTATTTTTTTTCTTTTTCTTTTATGGGGTATTTACCTTATTGTAAAATTTTGGTTAAGTATTTGGTCATAAGCTCTAGTTTGCTTGCCTTCACATGTCATCTGCAGCTTCCATAGAACTCCCAAAAAATTCACATTTAATTTCTTATGCCAACCCCATGATAAAGTGAATGGTGATGGGGAAAGTCACAATGAGAAAAGTCAAGATGAGGAAGGAATAACTGTAATAGCTTCTCTCAAGTACTTTAAAGACTCCTGTGTAGAAAAAAAGATTAGATCTAATTATGAAAACATAGATTTAGAGCTTAAAATATCCTTAGTGATCATTGAATCCAACTGCCTTATTTTTTAAACAAGGAATTCAACCCAGGAGAAGTTAATTAACTTATCCAGGGTCTCACAGCTCATAAGTATCTGAAGCAGGACTTGAACCCAGGTCTTCCTGGCCACAAGTTCATTACTCTAACCTCTTATTCTCTTTGGCTCTTGGAGGCAGAACTAAAAACAATGAAAAGAAGATACAGGGAGGCAAATTTAAGCTTGATATAAGGGATAACTTCCTTATAATTAAAACTATCCAAGAGTAGAATGGCCTTCCCTAGGATTTAGTGTATTCCCCTTCAATGGATGTCTTCCAACAAGGATGGGATGTCCCCTTGTTGGATTCCTTTGGGAGTATGAGCTATATTAGATGGCTACTGATGTCCCTTCAAACTCTGAAATTATATGATTCTGTGGAATTAGAATCCTCCATCTGTTATATCCCTTATTTACTATGTGAATGCTACACTTTACATTGCAATCATTTTGGTAATACTGTATAACCTTCTTAGACTCTCAATGTCTCTCTATTGTCCTTTGGATCACCAACAGTTGTAATTTTTCTGAGATTGTGTTGTAACATGATTGACAGCTATATAGCATGAGTGGGAGAATATTGTTGGAAAAGAGGTAGACTGGTGCCAGCAGCATTTTGAGGTATTGAAAGGGCTATGCAATTTCCAAAAGAGATATACAACCTGATGTTCTATTCCCCTTCAATTTGGAGCCCAGATTATTGTTGATTTGCAGTGTCTTTTCAAGATGAATTGAACAGATATATTGCTCTCTAAATGCATTTCATAATCTTGGATATTTGCATTTTTATCTTTCTGTGTCTTTGTTTCTGCCCATCTCTGTCTTAGTCTCTCTGTTTCTATCTACCCACCCATACAAAAGCACATTTTCCTGTCAGTGTAGAGGGTTAAGACAATCTCTTTTAAATAACCACACACACACACATACACACACACGCACACACACACACACACACATACACACACACACACACACTAACCCCAGAAACAATTTGTAGTGTTTCTCAACACAGTGCAATAAGGGAAGTGTCATCTATAGATAAGTGTATTTGGAGAACTTTGCAATTAGTAGGGAACCTACTTCTGTCTGATCTCTCAGAGTCATTGTCTTTGACTCTGAAAACCACTTAGATGAATAAGGCTACAAGTACCCTCATTTTATTTGTTGCTTGATGTAGCTGGTCAGTGGGATTTTGAACAAAGTTGCCGTCTTGGACAAATCTGTAGAATGTTGTATGGCTTTAACATTTGTGTCAAAGACATATTATTTGACGAAAGCTTATAAAGCTTCGTTTGTTTTGTTGGTATCACTTTTTGTTGTTACCCACAAATTGAGTGGCATTTTAATATTCTTTACAAAACTTAGTCAGTTGTGTGATTTTAAAGATGTGTTCAACTATAGATCATCTGCTGAAAAAAACTGCTTTGTTCCATTTTCATATTTTCATCAAAGAGAATCTTATTACAGCTATCAACTTTTCTTACAAAGGTTTTAAAAAGCTGAAACATAGACACATTGTCTAATGTTTTGCTCACATGACAATCTTTGAACTTTTTCATTCTTTAGAGATTTTCTCATCTCTAAAATATCTTAAAAATCAATATCTGCATGATTTAAAAATTCCATTACCTTTACATTGGGTTTCCCAGTCGTATTTAGTTGAATCTAGCTACTTCTTACTTCATCTTCAATGTGATTGCCACTTCTTCACGTGGCTTCATTACTAAGGTGGTATCCTAAATAAAATATTTCCATTGTATCAATAATGAAAATAGATGATTTATAGAAAGAGCAGCAGGTCTGTTCTGTATTATGTCTCCTACTATCATCTCTCTAATTTCACCTGTAGATCCTCTTGGTGATCTAATTTATTTGATTCTAATGCTCGGTTCTGTACTTGTTCATTTTTTCTTCAACAACTTTTCATTGTTTAGTAGAATGATAATTGTTCCTAATCTTCTGTCCTCATCCCCTCTTGTCTTGACATTTTAGTTTGTACTCTGAACTAGTGTTGCTCTTGGCTACCATGTCTCCATGATTAAAAATCGCCTGTTTGCTGATACGGTTTCTATGCTTTTTCTGCCTCTTTGTTGTAGTGACTACTGCAATGGGTAACCTTCTCTATGAAAAAGTAATAATTTCATTTGATACTTTTTATTCATTTCCCACTTTTAAATAATCAGTTGCTTATTCAAACAAGTCAGTTTGGAGCTACTTTAATCACATGGATATCTTGTCATCTCCATCGTTTCCTTTCTTCTAATTTCATATTTACATTGACTAGTTGATGATATGGCAGTACACAGACAGGTGATTCTGAAATGGCTCTTATGTAAGTAATTTGTATTTTCCTATTAAGATACAGTAAATTCATTTATGTGATGCCATTTGTTGTTCACCACATCCAATGCCTTTTGACTTTTTCCTCGAAGCATGTATTCTTGAGGTTTTGAAAAAGCTTTTGAAAATTTATATTAAACTAAAATCTAGCTTAGGTGGAAACATTTTTCTCATTTTAGGTTGCTTAATCATGTTGAACCAAAAACTTCCCTGGTGAATGGTAAATATTTCACTTTACATATTTTACAAATATTTTGCATACATATGTGCTTGATGTCTCTACAGTTGTACTTGTGTATGTTCTTTTAGATAATTTTATGCATCAGTGTTCCCTATTTAGATACTATACTCCAAGGAGGTTAGGGACCAAGTCTTTATAATATACTTTGTATTATGTACAGAGTACAATACAAATTTCTGGGGGAAAAGTTAATGGAACAGGGAAAGTCGAGTTCTCCAGGGCAGAACTGATTTATCTTTATCCTGCACCTAATAGAGAAGAGGTAATGATTTTTTCCCCAGGATGTACAATCCAGAACCAGATGGAGTCTAACTATACTACATATGTATGTATGTATGTATGTATGCATGTGTGTATGTATGTATGTATCTGTCTGTCTATCTATCTATCTCTCTAACAGACTAATAGCAGTAATATTAAGCCACTGATTCTGCATGGAATTACATAATCTAATATTAAAGGATGGATAAGAAGAAAAAATTAATGTTTCTTAGACTTTCATATATAAAGTGATATATTCACACAAATAAATATATACACATATATACCTACACACATATACATTCATGTAAGTCAAGTCAACGAGAATTTGTTAAGTATCTAATATGTGACAAACACTGTATTTAGTGCCAGGGATATGAAAAAAAAAAGACAAAAACAATTGCTATACTGAAGGACCTCACAGTCAAATAATAGCCTGGAAAGAACTATTTATAGACAGGATATATAGAGGATAAATTGGAGATAATCTATAGGGGGAAGGTGCTAGGATCCAAAGTGATAAGCAACTTGTGAGTAGGAGTATTATTCTTTCTATTTACATCCCCAGCACCTGGGATTGTTTGGTGCCACATAATAAATGTTTGATAAATGATTGTTGATTGATTGAGTGAAAGTGGTGGAATGTTGTACTTTGATAATTCAAAGATCAATAATTTCATCAAAATGGACACATCCCTCTACAAATGCAAATTGCAAACTCTCTCTGCTTTAGTAAATGTCATTTATGTTTAGAGAAATTTCTTACCTGATGACCAGCTCTCTGGTGCTGAACTTCTCTGAAATAAGCTAGGTTAGTTATATAAATGCTAGCTATTATAATTATTAGCTAATAACAATGATAACTAGCATTTTATAGCACTTGAAGCTTTGCAAAGTGATTTGCATATAATCTAATTTGACCCTCACAGCAAGCCTATGATATAGGCATTATTATTTGTCCTTATTTTACTCATAAAGAAATTGAGGCCAAGAGAAATTAACTGATTTTCCTAGGATCACAAAGTTAGTGTATGTCCAAGGCAAGATGTGAGCTCAGATCTTCCTGACTCCAAGTCCAGTGCTGTATCCAGTGTGCCACCAAGCTCTCTAGATATAGGTTACTCCATTTCTAGCCCTAATACTCAAAGCCTTTTCCACTCATCTCACTGAATATAAGCTTTTAAGAATTCAGGATGATATGTTTGTCATTGAACTAAGATTTTAGTTGTCTTGTATATGAATATCTATAGATATAATTTCCACGTCCGATAATTCAAGAAAGATAGGGATAAAGAAAATAGTGCTCTGGATTTTTTTTTCAAAACTCTTGGATCTAAAGCCTAACTCTTTACTTTATTACTTGTTCATTGGAAATATCATGAAATCTCCCTGGACATGTTTCATCATCTGTAAAATGAGAGTGTTGCATGAAAATATTAATCAATCAACAAACCTTTATGAAGTACCCACTATGGACTTGACACTGTGGCTACAAATACAAAAATGAAATAATCATTACTTTCAGGCTGCTTACCTTCTCTCTAAGGGTCCTTCTCTCTCTGAATCTCTGATGTTGTGATACTAGGAAATGGATAAAGGTGGATAGAGAGGTGTTTGACAACTGAAACTAATGGCAGTAGGGAAACTTTGTTTAAATATTTTAAGGAAAAGCTACAATGAACAAGTCAATTTTTTGAGGTCTTTCAGAAATAATTTTATAGCACATTGGGAAGCAAAGTAGGTAAAATTCTTTTCTATGTGTTCTTTAGAAATATTAATTTGGCATCTCTGTGCCTGAGGGCATGAAGAGAGGAACGAGTGAAGGCAGGGAAACCAATTTAGAGGCTATTTGCAATGGTGTAGGTGAGAAAATGATTCAGGTTTGAATTGAGGTGGTATTCATGTAAATGGAAAGAAAGAGACTTATGGGAAAGATGTTTTGGAGTTAGAAAGAATACAACTTGGCAAATGATTATATGAGTGAAGGGGAATGGTTTACTGTTGAGAATGACTGCTGAGAATGATATAGACTTCATAAACCTTGGTGGTACCATTGACAGAAATAGTCAGACTAGATGTAGGGATGAGTTTTAGGGAAAAAATAGAATTCTGTTTTGAAAATGTTGAGTTTGAACATGTTGAGTATAGATATTCAGGTTGAGATGTAGGTCTAGAGTGACATTGCAATTGGATGTATAGATATGAAATCCATTTTATATACATACTAATGAACACACCCATAAGTAATTTATATAACCCCAAACCCAGGAAGGTCTCTTTTATTTTTTCATTGTAATATCCCTTTTTCTATCTTCTCTCTTTAAGAGATCAAATCAATTCCTGAGAATTCTACTGCCCTTACCATCAATAAACCAAATAAACTCTCACTTTGTGTTATTGTTTCATTCAGGAATGATAGTAATGCTGGTGGGATATTACAAATACTATTCCAAGTTCCTACTTGCTCATTCTACACATTATCGCTAACTGATTACACAGCCTATTCACTTAGCTACTTGCTCTTTCTTCAAACCCTGAAAATTCTTGAATACTGAGTAATTTTTTTCTCCTCATTTTGACTTAAAGGAATATGATTAAAAGATTTTGATTTCATGAATGAATGGATGAAAAAGCATTTTTAACTTCCTACTATATAGCAACATCTGTGCTAATCCTGCCTGGCACCACATATACAACAGTAAGATAATTCCTGTCCTCAAAGAGCTTTATATTCCAACATAGGGAGGAATCCCACATAAGGGAGTAGGAACCTAAAAAGGGTACTTCAGCCTAGAGAATCTATGGGCTTGTGAATAGTCATGAGGTAGTCTCTTATCATATCCTCTTTATAATTGTAATTGATTTCTATTCTCAGAGCAATAGCTGGGGTGGAAAGTGGGAGCACCGATGGGGTGCAGGGTATGTGAGAGCTGCTTCAGTCAGAGCATTTACACCTTGGAAATTGGTCAACAGCTACAAATCAGGCCTTGACTGATTGTCTTGTTGATAATCCTAACTTCAGAAATTTGTGGTGAAAATTTTAACAATGCATAGTAAACTTAAAGGTTTACTGTGCAATTGGCTGCTAAACATTTATCAGCATACCCCTCATAGTTGGTGAGTATAGGAGGGCCCTGGATCAGGGCAGATAGCAAGATTCTCTACCTGAGTTGTTGTTCAGTTGTTTCAGCCATGTCTGACTCTTTGTGACACCATTTGGGGGTTTTTCTGTAGTCCCAGTTTATTGGTGGATGTCTATATGGGATATGAAGCATGGTATGAGGTCAGCTAGATATTAGTGAGTTTTTACCTAATATAACCATCAATTACCTACCAATCAAGATATAGTTTAGCCCTAGGGTAGAGTGCCAACCTTCCACAGAATTCATGGGGAAACAGATTATTTAGAGTAGAGCTTGACCACTTTGGGGAAATTCAGTTGCACATTTGCCTAGCTGTGAAAATATAAAGAGAAATTTCACAAAAGTGAAACTTGTCTTGTTACCAAAACTTGGTACTGGAACTAGGTCAAATCAGAAAATAAATAAGCAATGAAAAGTAACTTGCTAGAGGAATAAGAAAAAAAAAGTTGAAAAAATTATATATTAAACCCATAAGAATGATAAAGAAAAATATTATCCCTTTTATCAGATGGGCAGGGAAAGCCTTAACTGATGGCTTTGAAAAGGCAGAAGCTTTTAATAAGAGGTGTTTTCTTTAACTCTATCTTCACACCAGAAAGGTCATCTCTGATCTAATCATTGGAACAGTCAACACTTGGGCTGGGAAGGCAGGGAACCATAAATGCATATAGAAGGAGCTGGTTAGAAACTGCTTATCAGTTGTTAAGCTGTTTAATCTGTACAAATAGGGCCATCTTTAAGGTATAAAGGTGTGCAAACCATATTTTCCAAATTAAAACTCAAGATACATGGCCTTACAAAAAGATGACTTTTGGTATATTGAGGCAGAATATTTGAGATGGGTACTGTACCAAAAGATGTTGGACATGTGACAAATGCTTATAAAGAAGGTTTTGATGTCCAAAACAGATATTGTGGCTTTCTAAGGAGGTTGTACACGCCTCTTCACTGGTTGTTGTGAAGTAGAGTCTGTTACTACCTATTACCAATGGCATACTGAGGACATTTTTGTTCAGTCATGGGCCAAGCAATGTGGCTTCTGATTCCTAACTGAGATTCAATGAGTTTAGGCACTTTATATATGTCTGTGTTTGAGCTTTATAAGCTTTCATTAAGATTAACTTCGTAGATGATAAGTTTAGTAGAACAGGGAAACTCAAGGGGAATAGAGTTGTTTTTTTTTTTAATAGGCAGTTTCATACTGAGATTTAGGTTGAACCCATGTTAATAACATATTTAATAGCTATATTGACTAGACTTCTTATTTCCCTGATATGGGGGACTCTGAGGAAATTCCCACTATATTTATGTTGGCACCTTTTCTGCTACTTATAATCTAAGAGAATTGCCCAGAACCTTGAAAGGTTAAGTAAATAGAGCTGGATTTAGAATCCATATCCTCTCTTTCCAAAAAAAATATTCTTCTACGATGCCATGCTCCCTGAGTTAAAAGTGATTTTCTCTTTTCTCTTTCCCAAAACTCTTTCTCTATGTCTTTCATGACATGCATGTTGTTGCAGATTCTTTGTGAACCCACTTGGAATTTTCTTGGCAAAGATATTAGAGTGGCTTGCCATTTCCTTCTCCATATCATTTTACAGATGAGGAAATTGAGGCAAACAGGGTTAAGTGACTTGCCCAGGGTCACACAGTTAGTAAATGTCTGAGGCTAGATTTGAAGATGAAACTTCCTGATTCCAGGACGGTGCTCAATCCATTGTAGCACCTTGCTTCCCAAGTATTTGTTGATTTCACCACTCAATAAATATTTGCCATAGTAGAAAGAGAGAGAGGGGGAGGGAAGGAGAAGGGAGAGATAGAGAAAGGTGTGAGAGACACAGAGAGAAAGAGAGAGAGAGAGAGACAGAGAGAGACAGAGAGAGAAGGAGAGTAGGAAGAAAGAAAGAAAGAAAGAAAGAAAGAAAGAAAGAAAGAAAGAAAGGAAGGAAGGAAGAGAAAGAAGGAGGAAGGAGAATCTGGCAGTTGGATCAGATGATTTTTCAGGTAAGATCCTTCACAAATCTGATGCTATGATTCTGTACTCTGTTTGAAAGTGATGATGTACTAAGAATATTACTGATCTAGAAAATGAGCTTATTGAGGGTACTTTAAAAAAAAAGTTTTTCCAGAACTGAGGTGATTCTGTAAATGATTATGAATAAAGTATTAAAGAAGGAAAATATGTTCCTGGTACCTGAATATTACCAAATTAGAGTGCTTGTCTGGTTAATTCAGAATCAAGATAATTTTAGATAGTACAGAATAATTTTCACAGGCACCTTTTTCTATTTGTATTTATGGGTATCCCAAGCTAAGCTGTACTTTACCAAAAATTGCACTTTTCCCTTCTGCAAATTACAGCATAGACTAGTTTTTGCTCCTGTGATTCCAGATTTAATCTTAGTATTTAGTCAAGATATGGGGGAAAATAGCACTTTATAGCTTACTAATGTGAGATTTCTTTTTATTTTGAGCTGGATAATTTTCATACAGCTTTCCTTTTAATTAGAACTATAATTTATTTTTTTCTCTTTAATGTGCCTTAATTTTTTTTAATATTAGCCCATGAAGTGCAATTTAAGAAAAGAAATCTAGTTGATGTTAATGATAGAAAGTAGAAAATGTCAACATGTTTTATTTTTTCTTGAGTTATATGTATGTGTGTGCAAGAAATTTTTGGTGATTATAAGAAGTAAGATTTAAATTATTTTGGCCAACCAGTAAATATGAAAAATGAATCATTTAAATATTACCTTAGCTGGTGGAATTAATTTTAGTAGGAACCAAAATTTGAATGTAAATGCATGTAGAGTAATATTAATTTCCTTTTTTAATGACAGTGCTGCAATACCTTTTCATTTCAGTGTTTAAAATGAAGAATGAGAAATCTAAACTTTACTAGATGGGCTCAGTAAACAATATTTATTGAGTGTCTGCTGTGCCTTATACTGTAGATGCTATATACTATCAAAGATAGATTCTTTGTCAATAAGGAGCTTACATCTAGCTGACCTGGAGCTCAGCCCTTATTTTTTATCTATTAGACAGTATTTTAATTTTTCTCTCATTCTTTTTTTTTTTACTTTCTGTAAAATGCATTGCCTAATGTTAGAGTATTTTTTAATATATTATATAATGGGCATAAAAATTAAAAATGTTCCTATTTGTTGCTGTATATATTGTACTTTTTATTTAATAAAAAATAGTGAGCAATCTGTTTTAAGTTAGAAATGAATTAAATCTCCATTCCTTGGCCTAATCATATAGTCTGCTTTATTAATCAGAACAACTGCCAGGTAGTAAATTTCCATAGCCTAATTTTGTGAGACTTCCCCATCAAAACTATATTACCTAGTAATTGAGTTCCTGAATTCTCCTATTGACTAAAAACTCTTCTAGTTAGAGACTCACAGAAGATGAAAGCTTTTCAATCCTCTATACTAACATAAAACTATTGGCCTAATTTTTTGGCAGATTCAAAGTTCAAACATTCTACGACTGAAACAGCTGTCCTTCCGAAGTCCAACGCACATATTAGCTCTTTGTTCTTAGAAAACTATGATTTGGTAATAAGGAGAACAGATTGTAGCTTTCTTTTCTTCCCACTGCTGTGAACATGTCTCACTCCCATTACCTGATGGTAAGCTACTTCGGGAGACAGGAACTGTATTTTATTCATTTTCATATTCTCTCTTGATGCTTAGCACAATACTTTACAAATACTGGTTGCACAGTAATTGCTTGTTGAGTTGAATTGAATTGAATTGTCAGCATGCTTTTTCTTATAATCTGGAGTCAGTAGACAAATTACACATCTCACAAGAAGTTATAAAAATGAATACCTGTGAGGAATCTATGAGATAGGAGTATGGTGCCAGTTTTTTCAAGTAATATTTCCACAATTAAAAATAATCAAATGTGATAAATAGTTCTATCCCCAAGTGAACTGGACACTCTTTGAAGATAGCCAGTTTCCCACCAATGGAGTTATTTAAAGAAAGTCTTTATGACTACTCATCAAGGATGCTCTTAGGGTATTCCAATTCACATGTCAGTGTGGATCAAACTAAATGGCTTAAGGATCCTTCTAATTCAAAGATTCTATGATTTTGAGAATAGAATATCAAATACTTTAACAATAAGTTTATGTCCACTTTAAAATAGATTTTGCTTTTTTGGCCTGTTGTTTATACTGAAAGTTTTTTTATTTTTTTTCCCTATGAAGATAATTTAAAAGTGCTTAAGTGTGGTTGTCACTTCTCAAGCTCTTCAAGCCATGTAATATTTGCTTCCTTATTGCTTCTATGATAAAAAAAAATTCTTCGGTTTAGCTTTTTCAAGCTTTTCAAAACCCTGGACCCAACTCTTTGCATTACACCCTTCTCATACTCTATAGCCTGGCCAAACTGGCCTTCTCGCTTGTCCTCACATGACTCACATCTTCTTTCATCATGCCTTGGCACCAACTGTCTCCCATGCCCAGAGTGTGTTCTCTCCTCACCTTGCCTCTTAGAATCTTCTATTTCCTTCAAGATTCACCTAAAGCACTACCTATATGAAGCCGTTTCTGGTCCCTCAGGTCCTAGCTCCCTCCCTCCTGAAATGACTTTATGTTTATTGTGTCTTTATTCTGCATATACTTACATATGTACATTTTGTTTCTCCCAAAAGAATAGAAGCTCTTTGAGGGAAGGGTCTGTTTCATGTCTGTCTCTGTATCCTCAGGTTTTGGCATGATTCCTGACACAGACACACTTAATCAATGCCTATCGATCGATGGATTAATTCTCAAGTTATTGTTTGCATTCTAAAAGCAACATTTAAGCAAGTGCTAAAAAGAAAACAATTTGTTATTCTGCTCTTTACAAAATGTTGGCTCCTACCTTGTGATATGTTGGTTCCTATGTCTTCAGAAGGATACAAAAGAGTTGTAGAAGTTTATGACTAGGTCATTGAAAGTGATCAAATGGTTGGATGGTTTTCTGTATGAGTACAGTCCAAAAATTATTTAAAAAATGAAGAACAAGAAGAAAGAAAATCATGAATAATTAAATAGACAACATAACTTATTTAACAATACCCAGGATAAAGATCTCTTGGATGATAAAATAACTTTTTTTCTTTTTAACAAATCAGAGGAAGTATTACTTTACAGAGGCCAGTAATCCAGAGGAATTTGTGGGGTGTACATCATGCCCAAAACAGAAATTAGTGTTGTGAGGAATATAAAAGAAGTGTAAAATATATTCCCTGCCCAAGTTGCTTACAGTCTATTTGGAAAGACAAAAACAAAGAGTGTCAGGCCTGGAGTTAGGAAGACTCATCTTTCTAAGTTCAAATCCCACCTCAGTAATTTACTAGAAAAGAAGTGACCCTTGGCAAGTCACTTAACCCGGTTTGCCTCAGTCTCCTTATTTGTAAAATGAGTTCGAGAAAGCAATGGCAAATCACTCCAGTGTCTTTGCCAAGAAAACCCTAAATGGGGTCACAAAGAGTTGGACATGACTGAAACAACTCAGGAATAATAAGGCAATATTTAATTGACAGGACTTTTTTTTTAAATGTTAGCAAGACCCATAAAGGCTGGCTCTGGTGGCTTAAAGACTGCAGAACATCCCTGAGATTAGAAGGATCAGTGGAATTTTGGAGCAAAATAGAGGAAATTTAGTTTACCATCTTTCTGAAAAACTGCCACACAGAATAAATAGTGTATTTTTTAAACATACTATGATCTACACTGAAGGAAGAAGTAAATGCACCAATGAGACCATGGAAATGTCCATATATAATATAGATTTAGAGCAAATATCACTAGCAACAACATGTTTCCATGTACCTCATTTGTGTTGTGTTGGCAGCAGGGTTCCATGGAATGTAATCTGAAAAACTGCTGTATGGCCTTGTACCATTTAGGAGTTAACCAGTTGTCCACAGAGACATTTACTTAATATACTTCTTTGTGGGCTATTTTTGCCCTATCTACATAAGATAGAGAAATATAAAATTATAGACATCACATGGAAGTGGCAAAGAAATAATTGGCCAGAGAGAGAAACGAATAATTATTTCTGTCTTTGGCTCAGGATTTTGGGATCTCAATCAAACTAGCACAAACACATTAAATACTTTCAAAAATACTATATAATATATTACTTATTTTCTTTTTATGTAATGTACCAGAAAGAGCATGGGACTTAGAAGCAAAAGACCTGATTTTGAGTTGCAACTATGCAGCTTATTGGTGTGACCTTGGGCAAGTCACTTAACTTTGAGTCTCAATTTCCTCATCTGTAAAATGGGAATAATATTACTTATACTGCTTACCTCAAAGAGTGTGGATAAGGCATTTTTTTTAAAACTATAAACTGCTATAAAAATTTGAGCTATAATTATTCTTCCACATTTCAACTCATTCAGAATCTTCCCCTATTATGTCCTCTTTCCCGTTTCCTTGAAATGAAAAGGTGAACCCTTCTCCTTGCTAAGGCCAAGGCCCCTCCGTATGTACTTGATCCCTTCTCCTCCCATATTCTCAATATTCCACCAACTATCATCCACATACTCTAACTTTAAATCTCTTTATATCCACTGGTTTCTTCCCTACTACATGTAATTGCGACCATGTCTCCCTGTTCCCCCCTCCAAAAAAAAACCAAAAAACAAAAAAAAAACCAAAAAAAAAAAACCTCCCCTTTGGTCTTACTATTTTCTCAAACTTTTTTTTTTTCACTCTCCTCTGAGACTAAATTCCTTGAGATTGTGTTTACATTTGGCACTTTCAGTCCCTTCTAAGCCCTCTGCAATCTGGTTTCTGACCTTATCATTCTACTAAAACTATCTAAAGTTACCAATGATTTCCTAACTGCTAAATTTAATGACTTTTTCTCACCCAACCTTTTTTTACCTTTCTGAAACATTTGACATTATTGATCATTTACTTTTCATGAATACTCTCTGTTCTCTTTTTGTGACACTGTAGCTTCCTGGTTCTCCTATTTGTCTGATCACTCCTCTGTCTCTTTTTTCTAGTTCCTCACGTCATGCCCAGAAACTCTAGCTGTCTCCCCAAGGGCATCTTCTCTTTTCTCTCTCTACTATGTTTCTATCTATACTATCTTTCTATCAATACTATCATGAGCTCCCATAGGTTTAATCATTTCTATGCAGATTATTCCCAGACTGCTTTATCTACTCTTAGTCTTCTGAGCTCCAGTCTCATGTTAGTAACTATCTTTTGGACATTTCAAACTGAATGCCCCATGGGTATCTCAAGGGTATGTGAAATATTTGGTAAATAACTATATTATTATTATATCATATATGTGCATATAATATTCTATTAAAGTTATTTTTTTTACTTCCAATGAGCATAATAAATTCTAGAAATTATTTTTTATAGCAAATAGGTATTGAAAGGTTTGTTGAAAGCCAAGGGTTTTGGGGACCAAAAAGGTTGGGTATATCTGGGATAAATGAAGGCTGTGTCTATAGAACCATAAGCTTTGTCATTCCATTACAGACCTGAACTGCTTTGAGTGCAAGCATACAATATAACCCAAGGACTGTATGATCAGCTAAAAGGTCATAATTGTTTTGTTTTGTGTTGGAGAGGAGGGAAAAAAAGGAACAGAAACTCATGAAACTAGATTCATATTGAATAGAATTGTATGATTTAGACCTGGAAGGAACTTAAAGGTCATCTGATCTATACCCCTTATTTTATATATGACCTCCATGAGGTTCAGAGAAAGTTATAGGGTTTCTTCAAGGTTATACAGGTAGTAAGTAAAAATGGGATTCACTTTTCTGTCTTCTGACTAAATCAAATACTTATTCCATGGGGAATTTACATGTTGTACCTTTCCAGTATAATAAAAGCTCCTTGAGGGCAGGGGCTGGCTTGTTTTGTTTGGTTTGTTATCATTATTATTTTAATCATACTCACACCATCTCACATGGCAACTTACACATAATAGGCAAATTTAGTAAATGTTTGCTAGCCTGGTTTGGATTATTGGATTGTGATTTATATCAGTGAGGAGAATATCCATGTAAGCAAAGGCACAGGTATTTTGAATTGTCAAAGCAATTACATAGTCTAGAATCCATACCTTCTAAAGCTATATGACTTCTCAGCAGAACTGGGCCCAGAAATAATCAGGACATCTAGGTGGTACAATGATTAGAGCACTGGACCTGGTGTGCAGAAGACCAGAGTTCAAATCTGGACTCAGATACTTCCTAGCTCTGTGACCCTGGACAAGTTACTTAAACCCCTGTCTACCTCAGTTTCCACACATGTAAATGAGGATAATAATAGCACCTAACTTCCAGGGTCATGATGAGGAACAAATGAGATAATATTTGTAAAGTCCTTAGCATGGTGCCTTCTTTTTCACTATGTGTTCCTTAAATATGTGTACATGTTTATTGGTATATTTAAAATATTTTCTTATTGCTTACTGAGTGAAATGCCTTCTCCCAAAGAACATGTGATATGGTGGAACAAACAGACATATGCAGGGGACCCTGCTGTGTTCTATAGAAAAGGCTTGTGTGACAACATTATGAATTACAATTAATTTCATTGATTTGGTAACTTCATTCAGATAGATCCACTTCCTGCCTGTGAATGCAATCTTGCTAGTCCTAATTACTTATCCATTTCACAAATATATCATTCTTTATTCCTTGTTCAAAATGTTGCTGTCGTTGGCACACCCCAAGATGAATTTCGTTTTAAAATGGTAGCTGAGAAGCCTCTGTATAAAATTTAGATTTTTTTTATTTACCTTGAGTCACAAAGGATTAACAGTTACTTATTTTGAATCTATAGTTTATCTGGGAGTCTGGATATTTCAAGCAACATTCTAAAACCTCAAAGGTGTTCCCATCTGGGATACATATTATTATTCTGCCTGGCAAAAGCATGTAAATCCCAAACTGAAAGGTGCATGAACATCTATCTCCGTGTGGGCTATGGCCACACAATTCCCATTAGTATTAATTTGGCACTGCTTTCTTGTCTTACAGACAGTGAGGAACATGCCCTTTTCCATCCTTGAGGCAATCCTAGGAAAGGGTGCGGCCTCACTTGGGAGTATTCACTCACTTGTCTTCTGAGTATTTTTATATTCTGCTGGCTATTGCATTTCTATGCTTCTCAGGTTTTTTTTTTTTGGTTTGTTTGTTTGTTTGAATACCGTTTATCCTTATGAATGAAGGGGATTTGGAAGTCATAAAACAGGTGACTCCTTTATTTGTTCCAATTCCCGTTATCCCCCTATGATTTTTCAGAATTATGTTCACGGCAAGTCTCCTGCTTTGTTTTTTCCAACCATTGGAATCCCTGGGTATTTGGGTCCATGGCTGAAACTTTGTAATTTGATATAAATCATAAATAAAAGAGCACTAAGAAAGGCAAAGCAACTTTAGCTTGTTTCCACTGGGTCTGGTCCAGCCTATTACAATGACTTACATATCTCCACTAGACAGAAACAGGAGTTGCAGTAAAGAATGTCCCTAGGGCATGACCAAATGGGCCCTCTCCAGAAGTTGCCCCAGTGCTGTCTATGCTCATTCCTCTTGGGCTTCCAATTTTGTCCTTCCCTTCAGTGTTTCCCAAGGAGAAGAGAGAGAGAGAGAGACTCCTTTATCTAAAGGGGAAGTTTATTTTAATCTTCATGGAACAAAGGTTTATCTTTAATGTTTCCATGTGCATTCTGTGTGAGCAGTTCTGACTTTCTGATATCTAGAAGCAGTCATGTAAATAAGAATGGGAGATTTAGATATTCTTAGCATACTTACAGTTGATTGACCCATAGGAGGAAAAAACTTTCATTTGGCCCCTCAAAATGACTAATACCCCAAAGTTGCAGGTCAGGAAGCCCTCTCTATCTGGGGATTTTTCATCGATTTATCTCAACATTTTTTTTACATTTTTCTTCCTAGATATTACCAGCTCTTTTCCCACACCTCAAATCTTTGTTCTTTCTTACATCTTTACATCCTCACCTTTCTCACACATCAAGGTTAATTTTATTAGTTTATTTGATCTGTTTTTTTGTGTGTGTGTGTTTGTACAAAACAGAGTATATATTTTAAATAATTTTGCAGATAAAGAATCTTTCTACAAATGTCTATGATCAATAAATTTCCTTGCAAGTGATAAAAAAAGGGCTTCAAAGTCTAATAATTTCAAAGGTCCTATTTATATTTTTCCTTGGTATTCCATTACCAAAATTTGCTTCACTGGGGGACAGGCAAGTAAGGAGGGGAACAAAAAAACTATAACAACTGTACACCAAACACCCAAAAGAATTTTGTTCATTTTGTATGGGCAGTTAGATAATATAGTGCACAGAGTGCCAAGCCTGGACTTAGGAAGACTCATCTATGTGAGTTCAAATCCAGCCTCAGACACTTACTCAGACCCTGAACAAGTCACTTAACCTGTTTGCTTCCGTTCCTCATCTGTAAAATGAGCTGGAGAAGAAAATGGCAAACCACTCTAGTATTTTTGCCAAACAAACCCCAAATGAAGTCATGAAGTCAATACAACTGAAAATAAATGAACAACAACAACAAATCTACTAATGTCAGAACATATTGTAGTCTTATCATTGCCCAAGCCAGGCTGACCCAAGATGGAAAAAGAAAGATTAGCTATGTAGCCTCTCTGAGATGTCTTGATATGTAGACATTGAATAAAGTCTTTTTTGTTCAAGATAATTTTCAGTCTCTTTTAGATTTTTAGTAGTTTCCTTTTGTTGGGAATATAGATTATTGAGCTCAAGGTTCTCTTGCCTGGTTATGATAGAAGATTCTCATAAATACTCTGAATTAGTTCTGGATATCGTACTATGGGCTAAAGTTGATTTCTCATGTGTTTTTTTGAAAAAAGGATATATGTGAATATGTCAAGTTTGAGGCTGCATGTTAGATGAAGAGGGAGCTATAGGCTCATTGGACAAAATGAATTGGGGTAGTGATTTTTCCATATAAACTTGAAATAAGACATGCTCTGATATTAGAAGACTCATGCAACTGATTTGATGAAGGTGCAAATATCTTTTGTTAGCATACGTATCACTTTCTTGTGTTATGTGTTATGTGTCAGGATAGCATAAAAAGGTTTCTCATTGGCAGCAGCAAATTTTTTTTAATAGTTGACAGAACTAGAAATTCATTTTCCTGTTTCAAGGGTGATAAGAACATGAAACATACTCATGTTCACTTGCTACCAAAAAAAATCTAAGCTGCCCTCTGCTAAATAATTTGTATTATTAATTATGCTGCAATTAAACATTGCTGGTGACATTAGAACAAGGTAGTTTTCAATTGAAATTATGATGATTAAACATAAATGTTGGTGTTAATTACAAATTACTTGGGAAGTAGTGCAAATGAAACACAAAATAATGAATTGTTGCAGTACTTTAACCTATGAACAAAAATGCCAGCAGACCCCAGTTACTCAGAACACTGCTCCTTTGAAATTCTATTTATGCTGCATCTTCCTTCCCTAAATGTCATCAATGATCCTTACTCTTAGAGGTCTCCCAGATCCAAGTAATCATGATTTGAAGTACCATGGTGGATATGGCATTGAATTTGGAGTCATGAAGACCTGGGTTCAAAGTCTGACCTAAATACTTGGCAGCCATGTTACCCTGGGCAAGTTGCTAAAATTGTGTGTGCCTCTATTTTCTCATCTGTAAAATGAAAAAGTTGGAGTTGACCTAGCTCTAAATCTATTATCTTATATTCCAGTATAGATAACCACAACACAGGTGAAAGTGAACCATCTTAGTTATGGAGTGCTACAAATTAATGGAGTTATGTTATAGTTATTGAGTCAACAAAAAAGTTATCATTTGTGAAAGAGAAATTTCAAATGCAATAAAACTCAGAAAAGTTTGCCCTCATATAATTTTAATACACCACCACATCTATAAGTGCATAAAATGCCATCTTAAAATTGCTAAGTGTTTAACAAATAATTTTTATTACTATAGGCAATGCAATTATATGGCATATGATGAGCTGTATAGCAAGTGTTTTTATGTTTCTTAGTATATTGCTTATGATCATCACTATTAATATAACTATACATTATTCTGGCATTATATGCTTTCCTTTTAAATCTATTCTTACAATAAAAGCAGTTGTTATAAATGTTCAATGGGGCTACTTTATAGAGTTAGTTCTTAAAAGTACATGAAATGACTGACACTCATGTCATCAGCATTACTAATCCATAAGTACTGATGTTTTTCTCTGATACTTTCATGTTAAAGCTTTGGGTCCTCTCTGAAATATCATGCCACACAACAGACTCTAACTCATGATTTGGTGACACAATGGAGTATGAGGTTAGAGGTTTCTTCTCTCCTTAGTAAACAGCAGGTTCTGTATTTTTCTTTCTCACCAGTAACTGTAGCCATTAAGCCTAATATATCAAAGAAAGAAAAAAATCAGTTAATGCTGTTTCACTGTCTGTGAACATACAGCATGAAGAAATGAAATTTAATGGATGTAAATGACACTGTTATGCTAAGCAAACTACCAAATATTCTTAAGGGATGTCACATTCAAGTAACTACATTCAAAGTGGTCCCATAGATAACTCAATAGCAAACTCTGAAATTTTGATGGATAATGATTTCATCAGTAGGTATATCCCTTCCAACAATGCAGATCACAGCCCCTCTATGACCCTCATCCTATGCAAGTCTGTACACACATTTCCATAATTTCTATTAAAAATTCTTTCCCCCTCAAAAAAATAAAAACTAGCTCAAGGCCTTCTGGCTCATTTAATATCCCAGGGCCACCAGTGAATCACTTGGGTAGTCTATTTGCCATTTCTCATTGGTGTTATTTGAACAACTTGACTCATTTTTCTGATTGTACTCTTAGTAGTAGTAACATGTGGTCAATTTAGGCTTACCATGTATCTTTCCATTGCCCTTTGCTTAACCTGTAATTCTGATTCTTATTAAAAATGCAAAATGGTCCTGAGTGTTATGTGGCCCCATTCTTCTTCTTCAGTGATCATAGCAGAGATGCAGAAAGTGGGGTGGAGGGGGAGGATGTTAAGCTTCAGTATTACATAGAGGAAAACTGTTGTGCAATAACCGTACAATTTGTTCTGATGTCACTTCTCTGTAAACATCAATTATTATAGTTAAGAACATAGCAATAAGCACAAAGAACTCTGAGCAGCCAAAATAAATGACCCAGAGTATATGTTTGACTGCTTATGTATTTTATTTATAGAAGAGCCCCTTAAGTTGCTGCGTTGTCTGCTATAGCCAGATTTAACATGATAAAAAGGGGAGTATACCCTATCACATATGTAGAATTTCGAAGGATGAAGTTCCTTGTTTGTGGATCCATTAGAAATTTAAGCAAAGAAGAATTAGAGAGGGCTGCTCTCCAGGTTCTGACCTCATAGGCCCTTAGAGTACAATTTTTTCTTTATACCTGAGTGATGGAATACTTTTCAAATGTGATATGCTGCCTCTGAAAAGGTTAGTCATTTACATCAATCCATTATTTATGTACATGCTCTCTCTCTCTTTAGAGTGTAAGCACCTTCAATCAATCAATAAACATTTATTAAGGGCCTACTATGTGCCAAACACTGTGCTAAGCTTTAGAGATTCAAAAAGAGGGAAAAGACAGTCCCTTTTGTCAAGGAGTTTACAGTCTAATAGGGGAAACAACAAGCAAACAAATATATACAAAGTAAGCGATATGCAGGATAAACATGACTTAATTAACAGAGGGAAGGCACTAGAATTAAGAAGGGTTGGGGAAGGCTTCCTGTAGAAGGCAGGATTTTAATTGGGCATCAAAGGAAGCCTAAGAGGTCAGTAGATGAAGTTGAGAAGGAAGAGTGTTCCAGACATGGAGGACAGCCAGAGAAAATGTTTAGATCTGAGAGACACAGTGCCTAGTTAATGGAACAGCCAGGAGGTCTGGGTCACTGGATCAAAAAATACATATTGAGGAATAAGGTGTAAGAAGATTGGAAAGATAGGGGGAGGCTAGGTTATGGAGAACTTTGAATGCCAAACAGAGCATTTTGTATTTGATCCTAAAGGCAATAGAAAACCACTGGGATTTGTTGAGTGAGGGGCACTGGGGGAGTGGGGGGGGGAGTAACATGATTGGACCTGAGCTTTAGGGAAAAAAAAATCATTTTAGTGGCTGAATTGAAACTGGACTGGAGAGGGGAGAAATTTGAGGTAGGCAGACCCATCAGCAGGTTATTACAGTGATCAAGGTGTGAAGTGATGGAGATGTTGCAAAGGTGAACTCAACAGGTCTTGGCAACAGCTTGGATATAGGAGGTGAGACATAGTGAGGAATTCAGGATGACTCTCTAGGTTGTGAGCTTTAGGGACAGGGAGTATATTGTTGTCCTTTACAATAATAAGGAAGGTAGAAGGTGGGGAGGGTTTAGGGGAAAAGATAAAGTGTTCTGCTGTGGACATATTGAGTTCGGATTTTCCAATACTGGACATCTAGTTCAAGATGTCTGAAAGGCGATCCAAAGAGAGATTGAGTCAGGAAACGTAGATTTGAGAATCATCAGAATAGAAATAGGAGCTGATAAGATCACCAAGTGAAGTAATACAGAAGGAGAAGAGAAAAGTGTCAGAACAGAACCCTGAGGGACACCTACAATTAGAAGGCTTGATATGGAGAAGGATCCAACAAAGGAGATAAAGAAGAAGCAGTCAGGTAAGAAGAAAACCAGGAAAAAGAAGTCTCCCAAAAAACCAGAAAGAAGAGAGGGTATCAAGGAGGAGAGAGAGTGATGAACAGTGTCAAAGGCTGCAGACAGGTCAAGTTGAAGGAAGATTGAGAAAAGGTCATTGGATTTGGAGGCCAAAAGATTATTAGTAACTTTGGAGAGAGGAGTGTCTATGGAATGGTAAGTTTGGAAGACAGATTGTAAAAGCTTCAGAAGAAAGTGAGAAAATGGTAAAAAGCATCTGAGTGATAGGAAACCAGAAAGAAGGGAGAGGAAGGAACTTGTGGTGAATGACCTTAATTTTTTTCTGTAAAATATGAGACAAAGTTCTCAGCTAAGAGAGTGGGGAGAGAAGGAGTCATGGGAGATTTGAGGAGGAATAAAATGGTTTGGAAGAGCTGCTGCAGAGAGCTGAAGAGTAAGTTGATAAGGGATGGCTTAGCAGCAGGGAGGGCCCATTTGAGGTCATGTAACAAATTTGTCGTGAACCCAGGCAGAACAGTTGCCTGATTTTCTCTAGCAGCAAGTGGGTAGGTGTGAAGGTGATAAATGGTGGGAGTACTCCAAGGCTGGGGTGTATAATCACCAATATGATAAGGGTGCTAAAGGACTCTAGAGAGAAAGACAGTATCAAGACGAATTGGTTCACTGAGGAGGCAAAATGGGGAGAAGAAGAGAAAGTGGCTAGTGTGGTGGAGATGGCCTGGGAGAGAAGCAAAGGGTCAAGGGAATGGAGGTCACAGTATTGATGAAGAGTAGAGTTATATAATGGAAGGCAGAAGATGAAGTAAAAAAACCCAATAGGTTAAGGTTAGGTAAGGGGATTTCAGAATTCTTAAACATGGAAGTGGTACGTTTGTAGATTATGGCAAGTTGAGTAAGTAGCCATCTTTGTGTGTGGCTGAGGTGAAGTGGAGGAATATCTCATGGGAGGAGAGTAGATTGAGGAACTGAATGGTTAGGTTATTTGAGGGAGAAGCAGTATGTATGCTGAAATCTCCTAGTAGGAAGGCATGAGTTGGGGAGGAGAGAAAAATTGTAATCTAGGTATTGAATTCATTGAGGAAGGAAGGGGAATGCCCCTTGGACCGGTAGACAACATCCAGCAGAATTTTGATTGGGTGGTAGGTATATAGCATGGACCTCAGAGGAAGACAGCTTATTGTGTGATGGAGAAAGGGGGAGAACTTGGAAATGGCAATGGAAAGCAAAGACAATTCTAATGTCTCTGCCTTGACCAGCAAGCCAAATAGCATGAGTGAAAGTACAGCCAGTACTGGAAAGGGTGGCTCAGGGAGGTTGTGTTATCAGGGTACAACCAGGTTTCAATAAGAGTTAGTAGATGAAAAGAGTAGGAGAAGAATAGATTTAAGATGAAGGGAAGTTTGTTGCCTATGGAACAGGTATTCCAAAGGGCACAACAGAAGGGCTGGGTGGAGTTAGGATGAAAGTTGGAGTGAGAAATTGAGATACAGAGGCACAGAAGTGGGTAGGTACAGAGTAGGATTTGGATGATGATCTACAGGAGTTCAGAGTTATTAGGATGTGAAGGGTATGACCAGATATGAAAATGTTCATCATTGAGTATAGAGTGCCACTTCTACATACCCAAAAAACAGATGACCCAGGAGATAGGAGACCTGAAATCAGAGAGAGAGAGAGAGTTGCTCCTCTTTGCACTGAAAGTTCATCATTGGTCTGGGAGCAGGAGGTAGAAAATGCTTTGTGCTGGTACAGATGAAAATGGTTGCTTTCGGTCAGATGGAAGATGCCTAGCCCAGTTCCCTGAGGAAAACAACCTTTTCTCAGGGAACACACTGTGCAGAGCAGGAGATGGATGGCTCAGTGTGCTGGTGCACCCATAGTCTGAGGTCTTTTTGCTTGAGGAGGTTGGCTATGATTATGTGGCAGCAGGAAGTGATAGACTCCCTCTGCACGTGGAAGATGCCCCACCTAGCTCCTAGAAACTTTTCCTCAAGGTATATATATCCTTGGGGGCAGTTTTTTTCCTTATATTTTTGCTTTTTCTTCCTATCCCCAGTTCTTAGCATAGTACCTAATGTTAACTGGTTTTTCCAGGACTCAAAGCTTGAAAGATGCTTTAATTGCTCATGCGAATCCTAAATCAGTAAGAAAATGTGTTGGATTGGAAGAGACCTTAAAGAGGAAACACCCTTATTTTTACAGATTAAAAAATTAAGGCCTATTAAAATCCCCAAGCTTACATAGTTAACAGAATAACTTTATTCCCTACTATATTATGAATTAAAGGTTAAATTATATATAGAGATAGATAGATAGATAGATGAATGTATTCATATACATACTTTTTTTTCCCTCTGAAGAACATAGTTGAATTTGTAAATCCATTCTGGATAGAATTCCATTGAAAAGGTCATAACTTAAAAAAAAGAATCAAATTTTAAAATATAATGTTTAAAGTAGCAATCAATTATCTAGAACATTCATTTATTTAGGCCTTACTTAAGTCCTAAAGTTAAATAAATTAGAAGTTAACATAAATCAGAAACTGTTAAGTACAGACTTTCTTTTGAGCATAAGCTATTTTAATTTGAATTTAAATAATTTCCTGATTGTTTTTCTTTTTAACTCACATAGTACTAATTTCTTTAAAAAAATCAACCAAACAAAAAAAAATCTTAATACTTTATTCTATTAACTATTAGTTCACTCCCTTGCTGGATCTAAAGGAACCTCCTAACTCACCCTATTTACTTTAGTTTGGCACGTCATTCCAAGAAATTTGCTTATTTGATTTCCCAGTACATGTCAAATTTTAAGCAACAAGTTAGAAGGGAGGGATTTGTTTGTAGAGAGTAAGAGTGGGTGGCGACTGCTAGAGAAAGACACAATAAAATGAAATGACAAATTAATAGCCTGACATTCAGTGAGGATGCAAAAGAATTTTTTTTAAGTATCTCTAAGCCCATGTCTTTGCCATCATCTATATTATTGAGGGATTTGAACCTTGTGTTGCTTTAGTTCTATTTAGTGGGGATTCCTTATGCAGCTACTGAAGAGACTTGGAAAATTCTGAGTAAATTTCTGGGGTTCTTGGCATTCCATGAGAATTTGTTTCTTCAGCTGCCATCCAGTCCTTAAGATGTGCTACACTCGCACTCAAGGGAATGCATGAGTAATGTTTATATTTGAGCAAAGGAATATCATCCTTTAAAAATGGAAACCAGTACCTGAAGCTTAGAACAACTTTCCAATCTGTATACCAGTTGCAGCACCAGGAAGTTCTCAGGATTAAGTTGGAGGTAGGATTCTCCCATATTCTTTTTTCCTTTGTGCTTTATATAGGGGCTCCAAAATCTTCCAGCTACTCAGGGAACTTCGTGATATAAAATGACAAGGGGTTAAAATTATGGGTGATGAATAATACAACAGATTTTTTTTAATGAAAAACTTGAGCGTTTTTGTCCTTTGAGACCACAGAGAAATGAAGCAAAGGATGGGAAATACTGAATCACGAGCTCGATTTCCTGACCCCGGAATTAGAGAACAAATTCTCATTCTCTCATAAAGATAAGCCCTTCTGAACCCATGGGCTTGCCCATATTGGAGAGAATGTTCTCTCATCCTTTGGTCCATCATTTTCCACATGAGTGGCATAGGATGGGTCCCTTTTTTACTTCTCCAGAATATTTAGAGCACAGAACATAGGGAATTGGTCTGAGTAAATATCATGGGAAGCAAAACAAAATAGGGAAGGAAGGATAATATTGTCAACAGCATGACATCAATGTCTCTCAGTATCTGAGCCTGAATTTGAATTCAAATCTTTCTGACTCCAGGCCCTATGCTCTATCTGCTGAATCACCTATTTGCCTTTTAAGTAATTTATTACATACTTATTATGTGTAGGGAAGGCAGCTAGGCAGTGCAGTGGATAGAGGATTTGGGCTTGGAATCAGGAAGATTCATCTTTATGAATTCAAAGCCAGGGGCAGCTAGGTGGTCAGTGGATAGAGCACCGGCACTGAAGTCAGGAGGACCTGAGTTCAAATCTGGCCTCAGACCAAACACTTGACACTTACTAAATGTGTACCCTGGGCAAGTCACTTAACCCCAATTGCCTGAGTGAATGAATGAATGAATGAATGAATGAATGAATTCAAATCCAGCCACAGACACTTACTAGCTGTGTCACCCTGGCCAAGTCAGTTAGCCCTTTTCCCCTCAGTTTCCTCTTCTGTAAATGAGCTGGAGAATAAAATGGCAAACCACTTTGGTATCTTTTCCAAGAAAACTCCAAATTGGGTCAGATGCAACTGAAATGACTAAACAACAACAAAAAATGTGCAGGGAAGGTGCTAAGAACTAGAAAGACAAAGAAAGGGGGAAAATGGTCCTGTCACTCAATTAACTCATATCCTAATTGGGAATACAAGATTCTAACCATGATATTCATACAAGAGAGAAATGGAAGTAAAAATGAAAGGTAAAAGGATGGGGGAAGGGGAGGAGGAAGAAACTAGTAAAGACCTCTTGAAAAAGGTGACATTTGAGGTGAGACTTGAAGGAAGCCAGAAAATTGAGATCTAGCTCCACTGATGCTTGGACATGAGGAACATCTTGTTCTTTTTAGTCATTAGCACAGTGCAGACTTGAAAGAATTGTTGGTATTCTTATAGTGCTCTCAGAATGAGAAGTCTGTTCTCCAGGATCTAAGCTGCCTTAAGTATCATATCAGAGACAAATGTATACAATACACAATGGTTCCTTAAAGCTGATCAACAGGATGTTGTAAGAAATCGAAAGGTTGGGGACAAGGCAAGAATGGTAAGAAATAGTGAAAAGTTCCTCAATGGCCATTTTGAACATTCTATTAAAATAAAATAGAAACAATTTCACATGCCATTAAAATAAGAACCATTCATATTTTAACATAATGACTCCTTGCACACCTCCTCTCCCTAATGACCCTCCTTTTCAGGCCTCACTCTGCAATTCATTTTAACAAATATTTATTAGTCAGTTCAAATGCCTTCATCCTTATCTTCACCCTTCCTCCCACAACCCAGAGAAGCTTTAAGGGACTATCCATAACATGCACCTGTCTCTCATGTTATATCAAAGATAACATATCTTCAAGACAAAGTTCTAGACCCTGAAGATAAAAAGACAGTGGTATCAAGGTTACAATGTGTGCATAGATGAATGAATATGAAACAATAATAGGAGAGAGACAGAGAGAGAGAGAGCACCAGTTACCAGAGGTGATCCAGAAGTCTTTAAAGAAAAAGGCATCTGTGCTGATCTTTGAAGGGAAAGAGGATTTTTAGAGAAGAAGGTGAGAAAAAGAAAAGGAAGAAGCCATGGAGAATGGCTTGTGTGCAGATACATAGGTTATGAAGTGTTGAGTTTGGAAATGACTAGTTGACTAATTTGGCTTAAATCCAGAGTGTATGAAGAAGAGTAATATGAGAAGGCTAACAGTCAGATTCAGAAAAGCTTTAAATATCAGACGGAAGAATTTGTATTTTATTCTAATACTTTTTGTGTGCTCTCTAATTCACTAGGTAACGTTGTGCATTATAGCACTTGGTGTCAGACCCCTATTAGACTTGATCAGTGAAGGACCCCTGTATTAAAATGTGTTCTTCAAACAGAAGGCACCTATTAAATACTTATTTTTACTTTCAATGGGTACAGTATATGCATTTTAGAGGTCTATTTTTTAGAGAGAAATTAATTTTCATTCATTAGGGAAGAAGTCGCCAGTCGTGTTTTCTTTCCCACATAAGATTGCAAAGATATTTATTGCCAACTTTAGACTGGGTGCATGTCTTCTGGAAGTTTATGGATACAAAGGCTTGGTAGCTGTGTGCCACAAGGGGAAAGTTCATTTATTTGAGCTCTCCGCCTTTTGGCTGACCCTATAACTTCTGACTGTAAAGGTGTTTGCTTTTATTCTGTGTGGGCTTTGTCCACAAAGGCTAAGGATGTTTTCTTTTTAAGGGAGCCCTTAGATTCTTCCTCCAGGTTGTGACGGCTGGAACAGTGTGGATAAACTTTGCTTTGTTATCACTGGCACCCTACCTGCTCGTGGAATTCTCAGGAGGGCAAGTGTGCTTCTTAAAAAATATGACTATATCCAGTAGTTCTGTGTCTTTCGACAGGCTTTTAATGCACTGGTATAAAGTAAACGTCTTTCTGAAGATATGTTTTATAGGAAACTGCTTTCTGGGGCCTCTTGAGATGTCTTCAAGTACTGAATTGAGGGACCTTTATGGCAGTTTAATGACAACATATAACACTTGTTATAAAGTGCCTGTTTGATATGTATCCCAAGGCATATTGCAATTAAGGGGGTTGGGGGTGAGCAGGTGCTTTTTATTTATTTATTTTTTTTGGTTTGTTTTTCATTCCACTCTCCCAGCTCCTCCTCATCCTGTCAGCATTTTGCAACTGTCGATGTTTGGAGTTCCTTGCTAGTTTATCAGAGGTGCAGAGCTGCATCTATGCCAGGTTGGAAATTTGGAAAATTGGACAAGCACCTGTGAAATTAGGCAAATTCTTACAAAGTCATCATTCCAGCAAAGAAGCAAGATAAACAACAATGGCCTGTTTTGTGTGGGGTTAACCCCTCCCCGTCTTGTGTAAATGAAAATGTGTACAGGATCGTACAGGCTCACAGAGAATATTCATTGTTTACTGTCTGACCCAAAAGAAGGGCCAAATGGGCACTGTGCCAGCAGCAGGAGGGCCACACCTATTTATGAAAAGTGGAACAGATTGCTGTAGCAGCCCCTCACCTTGACTGTGTGATTTAAGGTGCTGGTGCTGCTAAGACATGCAGTTTTTGAGAGCGGCTTATCTGGGCTAAAGATGATGTGGGGTCCCAGCCAATGATGAACTCCCCAGCTGTTGTGCTGAACTACACAGCTCCCCCAAGTCTGAGTTTGTGAAAGGTGGTGGGATGTGTGAAAGAGAACATCAGATACTTTTGCCTTTAAAGATCTTGGTTCTTCTGGATGCACAAATTGCATTTGGGATTCTGATTGGAAAAATAAATTGCCCTCTCCTTTAACTTTCTACACTGATGCAGAGGAATCATGCTGGCTGTGAGATCTGTAGCAATGAGCTCACTACTTTATTTCCCCCCCTCCCCTAAGACTCCTGGACTATACGGACAAATGTCCTATTTCAGGATTCATGGTGGTGGGCTACTAGTCAAAAACCACTTTAGAACACACAAAAAAAATCAGTTACCAATTACTTATTCATCACAGTGACATATAGATCATCTTTAAATTCATTTCGAGTCTATTTGATAAGTATGTATCAATGTATTTGTGTATATATGTCTACATCCACGTATTATACAAATACACACACACACAAAGTAAGAGTACTAGTGTAGCATAGTGGATAGAGAGTTGACTTTGGAGCCAGCAAAACTTGGGTTCAAGTCTTGCCTCTGGTTGACATATACTTGCTGTGTGACCTCGTACAAATCCCTTCACCTATCAATCCTCTAGACAACTTGTTAAACTATACTTTTCAGAAAGAAAATGGCAATTGCCCCAGGGAGAGTTGGAGTATCTTATGCCAATGAAATCACAAATTCAGTCCCTCCCTATTCCCTTTACAAAGTAAATACAAAATTGTTTTGTATAGCAAATAAGGAAGGTAGGATAGGAGTGTCATTGCTCAGTCTAAAGGATCTGGAATTTGAGCTACCCCTCTGGGAGGCAGAGCTGAGTAGAGCATTCTGGACATGAAGTGATAACCTGAATATGGCACACAGGTAGGAGATGGGTTGTCTTGTAAGGAGAACAGCAGATATTCCCACAGTAAAATGAAGCTGAAGTGTAGTTTTAATATGTCAAGAATTAAGTCGTAAACTGACATTCCTAGGAATAACATGGTGACAATGAGGAATGTCAGTTTACATGCTGGACACCTGCAATGGTAGGTGATGGGAGCTGGATTTTCTTTCTGTGTTCATGGCATTTCTTTGTGTTTTGAGAGGTAATGTATTGCTATTTTCGAGTAGGTAGCAACCATTGAATAGGTAGACATAGTATCTCAGTGACTTCTATTAAGTATGGCATTCACAGCCCAGCAATTCAGGAGGGCTGTGGTACCCTGCAATGATATAAGGGAGATTTGGCAGGTGGGAACTAATAAGCAAAACAGGCCTTACCAGAAGACCTGTTGAAAAGCTGAAGCCTGAAAGTGACAATGAAATGTAAGTGGTAATTTCAGGTTTTTGGAGAGCTTTCTGACAAGTAAAGAAGTCAGATTTAAAGTATCTTAGTTTGAAAACCTGAGATGAAACTTTTGTTTTTGAAAGTAACTCTCACAAACATTTGTACTCATTCACCTGTGATCTTAAATCTTAGCATTGCATTGTAACTTTGATTATTTCACATGAGGTTAAGTAATGACTCCTGATTTTATTTATTTTTAAAATTTTTGTACTTTTGTTTATCACTCTTCATGATTGGATAGGAAATCACTTAGGCAGAGCTGATCATGAGAGCTTTTTGTTTAGTGTTCATTGTTTAGCTGGTGTTTAAAATAATGCTCCCAATATAAAGCCATTGTCTTTCATTCCTGCTTAAGAAAGAAAACATTTATTTTCATGTGTAAAGTTCAAAGTAGCTGCATATTCTTTCTTTTTCTGTCACCTCATTGACTCTCCATTTGTTTTTGAGTATCATTGAAATAACATACCCTTTTCCTCTGTTTTTTCTTTCTTTATGTTTTTTTTTTATTTTCAAAATGTAAAAGATATTTCTCTGGGATTTTTTGAGAAATGCTATACAAAATAACATTTTTATTCTGGGACTGTTAATGTAAAATTCCTTTGTAACAATGAAAAACAATTTAATTTTTGCATATTAGAAAACAAGTGTTTTGTATTCATATCTAAATTTGATGTTTCAGTGGCTAACCTGGGAGTACTCCAGACTTCCGGATTCCTGACCTATGGATTCCTTAGCCTTCCATGGACAGATCTCATGAGTTACATTATAAACTACTGTGGGATCTATTTTCTAATGGAATGAACCAATTATGATAATCCATTTATTAGAGATAAGGCCTGGACCTGTGCTTTCATTGATGTAGGGAGGTTCTCATTAGAAACTTTCTCTACCAATGCAGATTGGCCCCTTTTCTGCAACTTTTTGTTTTAGACAGTTGCTTAGAGCACTGAGAGGTTAAGTGATTTGCCCAGTGTTACATAGTTAGTATGTGTCAAGAGGTGGGACAGGAAACCAGTTCTTCACAGTGCCAACACCAACTCTCTATGCATCATAGAATAGATCATATTACTTAGTTTTCCGGGGGAAAATGATCCTTTTTTCACCTAATGAATGAATAAGCATAATACATTTAGCACTATTCTAGAAATACATACAAAGAGAAAAAGCTGTATATTCTTTGTTCCATATGAGCTCACATTCTAATTGTAGGAAATGAAATAACACATAAAAGAAAGTCTGTTTTCATGGCAGATAATGGAAAAACCAAAGAGTCTTAAGGTTACAGCATATAGGTGGAATTCTTAGTCCCAATTCACTACAAAGTCAATTTATTGATTGATTGAAATAATATTTCTTGCTTTTGTAGGGAATTTGATCATGAGGTTTTTTTTCTTTCATTTGTCATTATTGTTGTTGTTGTTACCATTCTTTGATGTCTTACAATTTCTTTACTCAGCAGGTTTTGGCACTGAGCTTTTGTCTAGAAAAATCTACATCTTTAATTGTTGGCTTTACAAAACCAAAATTTATTATCACTTGGAAATTGTATTGCTAACGTCAAGATCCAATAAAATGGGAATAAACTTAAAATATATTTTTAAATACTGAGACATGGACAATTCTGCCAACTTTTTGGAAGGCCAGTGTAATCAGTGTTAGTTAATGGTTGGATCATCAGGCTAACATGAGAGGATCTTTTCCCCTTTCCTCATTTATTTTTTGAAATTTAATCATATTAATCAGCAAGTACTTGTTCAGTCCTACTGTGTGTCAAACATTGTGCTAGGCACTAGATATGCAGACAAATGCTTTTTGTATGGGGTATTATTATTTGGTATCTATAATGCTGCCTGCATGATGAGGAATGTAGTTATTTTCTCTTTTTTTAATAAATAGCTCAACTGTATTGTATACTTTATGATGAACAAAGGACTGTTCTCAAAATAACTTTAAAAAGCAGGTGGTGACATTGTTTTCCCCATTTCCTACATAAGAAATTGAGATTCAAAAAAATAATTTACCTATGGATATACAGATGGTAAATAAATGGCTAATGTTGGATTTGAACCTGGGTCCCCTGACTCTAAGTGCAGTGTCCTTTCCACTATATCACTGAGGTCACTTCTAGTTTTCCAAGAGAAAAGAAAATTAGAGTTGAAAGCTAAAAATTTGAACATTTTGAAGTAGAGTTGAAATACAAACTGAACTTATACCATCATCTAGAAAAGTAGTAAAGGACCTAATAGCAAAGAATATTAATCTACTTTTACGAAATCAAAGGGTTCATTTTTTTAACTGTAAAGAAACAATTTGAATAAAATTTGACCCCTTTCATAATAGCATGTGGGTCAACTTGAACCCACGATTAAAATTCTCTAATATCTTCCTTGCATTAGCATTTCAAAACTCAATTTAAATATTCACAGAGCTCTTTTTAATAAACTTAACAAAATTCAGGTAATTTCCTTCAACTTTCTTGATTGAAGGACAGCAGTAGGTGCAGATATAAAAAAGATGTACAGCTACGAGCAAAGCCCAAAATCAATTATATATAAGAAATAACGTAACACATGGAAAGAAATTAATCAAAAGGAAAAATTTCTACTATATGATTCTCTGGTCTGCTACCTGCAGGCAAGGAACATAAATGAAAAAATCAACATTCTTCTTACAGATAAGAGAAAAATTAATAAAAATGTTTCCTTCCTACCAGATCCCCTGATGCAACTTATGTGAAAAGTGAGTGACTGCAGGAAGAACTTGCTCTTTTAAAATAGCTTTTTTTTTATACTGTAGAAATATGGCTTTATTCTTGCTGTTAAGCTCAATTACATTAGTTTGGAACAGATTTACACTGTCCAGAGATCACCCCTTTCCCTGTCCCTTCTCATTAAACCACTCTGCAGGATGAACATTAAACAAATACACTAGAAATGAAGAGGAGAGCATTTTAAGGTATGCCCATGGGGTAATGACGATCTCTAAGAAAGCATCTGAAGGAAGCTGTTGAAAAATCTTAACAGACAACCAAGAGCAACCAAAAACAAACAAACAGACAAAAAAACCTGTTACTCTTAAAAGAAATTTTTTTAAGAAGATAAGTTGAGGGGTTTTTTTGTTCTAATTTATTATGCAATAAAGAGTGCTAATGATATGATTCTGCCTCTTTTTAAAATTATTTAATTTCTCCTAATTAAAAATAAAAAGGTACAGAAGTGTGCATGTACAGAGAATATTAGCTCAGAAGTTCCCCTTTTTAGTGGGTCTTTACATTTGGCTCTTTTACATTAATTATTATTATTACAACATTAGCCCAGTGTAATATAAGACCTTGGTGCAGGTTCTCAAGCAGCAATGAATACCAGTTTAAATAATAGACTCCTCCTTCACTTTCCTCAGAGGTACAAACTGTTGTGTCCAATTGCTCCCTTGGCTTAACACAGTGCCTGGCACATAGTAGGCCCTTAATAACTACTTGTTGCCTTCACTTGCTATTCGAAGGGAGAAAAGCAGTTTAGATTATTGTTCAAGTTCCAAATCAGGACCATTCTTTGACAAATGAAAGATCTCATTTTAATCCTTTTTATTCTGCCAAAGGAGTCTGAAATATTTATTACACATTTACATCTATATACCTTCACATGGGTTTTTCATATACCTACTTATTTGTATATTGTGTCTATAATTAGAATGGAAGGTTCTTAATTACAGTTACTTCTTTTTTGTTATTTGTTCTGTTTTTGTAACCCTGGTACCTAACACTTAGGTATTGAGCCTGGCACTTAGCAGCAGCATATTTGCTTGATTTGAAAGGGCATGTCAACTGCCTACCTGCTGTGGTTCAGCTCACTATCCCTGTGATATCCCGGATGTTATGTTCTTTAGCTATATGTGTTCTCCTTGAATTAGAATATAAATTCTTTAAGGGCAGGGGCGCTCTCATTTTAGATCTCTCCATGTTTGGCACCATGCATGCCACATTTTTGTTGTTTTCAGTTTTTCATTTTCAGTTGTCTTTGACTCTTTGTGACCCCATTTGGGGTTTTCTTGGCAAAGCTACTGCAGTGGTTTGCCATTTCCTTTTCGAGCTTATTTTACAGATGAGGAAACTGAGGCAAACAGAGTTAAGTGACTTGCTCAGGCTCACATAGCTAGTAAGTGTCTGAAGCCAGATTTAAACATGGGAAAATGAGTCTTCCGGACTTCAGGCGCAGCACTCTATCCACTGCACCACCTACCTGTCTGCCTATGTAGTAGTCAGTATTTAATAAATGGTCATTCTTTCATTTCTGTGTGTCAAGAATATTATTCATGTCACTAACTATAAGATTAAGAGCTAAAAGGGACTGCAGAGATCATCAAGTTTTACCCCCTCATTTTGTAGATGAAGTGGAGACTGAGACATAAATTTGCTTTCTGAAGTGGAAGAACTTGTATTTGAATGTAAATTTCTTGATTCTGAATCCAGTGCACTTTCTAGGAAGCCTTACATACTACCTGCACTGTACTGGTATATATACACCATGCCAAATGGGAACCATCATTGTTACATCTTTACATACCAATGTAGAGATTAAATGTAATGGAAAGTTAGGAAGGCCCCCGGGTTCAGATCTCGCTGCCAACATAGACCAGCTCTGTGACCTTGGACAAGTCATCTAATGTCTACATGTCTTTATACAGAGATGAGAAACACACAGCCCATTTGGCTATGTAGCCCATAGAACTCAGATGCATCTGAATCAGATTAAAATGAAATTGGGAAATATTGAACAAAAGAAACAAAAAACAACAAAACATAGACATTATTACATTTTGAAATTAAGTCAAGACAGGGCCAATAGAGATTATTTTGTGTGATTTAGTGCTCCCCACCTTTCTTTTTGAGTTTGACGCTACTGCCTTAAGGAACTCCATAGGACACTTCTACTAACAGATTGTGATCCCTTAGGTTGAGAAGGTTCCTATAACATTGGTTTTCCCTACCTGCAATATTCCAGTATTCATGTGTTTCAGTAACACATTTCCATTTGGAAAAGTACAGTTCTGGAGAGTTATTGTGTAGGTTGTATCCAAAAAAAGTTAGGTATAATATCCAATACTTTGAATTACTTGAATTAATTTCCCCAATTATTCAAAATATACAGGTAAATTCAACCCATTTTTACACTCCTTTGTCTGTAGAGATTTTACTCCAGGGGAGCAGAAGGCAAGATTACAAAGACCGAGCTAAAAACAGCTTGGTAGCTCTCTCTATCCTTTTTACTAATTTCACTGGAATTTTGAGAGAGGTTTTAAGAATTCTTTGCTCACTGTGGATGATGATGGAAAGAGACCTCCAGTGCTGGGCTATGTGCTACAGTGGGAAAAAACAGTGGACTCAGAGGCAAAAATTTAAGTGAGACTTAAGGTACTTACTAGACATGTGCCCATTGGGAAGTCAATGACACTGATGACGTTGATGATAATGATAATAACTGACATTTATGTAGCATTTACTATAAGCCAGGCACTATACTAAGTATTTTAAAAAATTATCTCACTTGGTTCTCACAACAATACTGGGAGGAGTAGGTAGGTGCTGTTATGATCCCCATTGTCCAGACAAAGTAAATGAAGCCATCGTTGACTAAAGACTTTGCCCAGGGTCACATAGCTACTAAGTGTCTGAGGCCAGATATGAAATCCGATCTTACTTACTCCAGACCCAGTGTTCTATCCACTGTACTGCCTAGCTGCCCAAGTCAATTAAACTTTGTAAATCTCAGTTTCTTCATTGACAAGATTACTTATACTTCCTATCTCACAAGGATGTTGTGAGAAAAACCACTTTGTAAATGAAACCCTGTAGAAATACATGTTATCAGTATTAGTGACAAACTACACATTATTATGGTATCAGATGTAAAACATACTGAATCCACTGAAACTAAACAGGTAAAGGAGGTAGTAAAAGAAAATAGTGCATTAGAAATCTCTGTCAGAGTTCCTTGATGTATTAGTGAGATCTTTTAAAAATGTTTTTCAATAATAATAATAATTGTTGTTCAGTCGTTTTCAGTCGTGACTAACTCTTCATGACCTCATTTGGGGTTTTCTTAGCAAAGATACTGTAGGGGTTTGCCATTTCTTTCTCCAGCTCATTTTTACAGATGAGGAAACTGAGGTAAACAGGGTTAAGTGACTTACTTGAAGTCATACAGTTAGTAAGTGTCTGAGGCTGAATTTGAACTCAGGAAATGAGTCTTCCAGACTCCAGGGCTGGCATTCTATCCACTGGGCCACCTAGCTGTCCCAATAATAATAGCCAGCGTCCCTTAATACAACATGTCCCAAAAGTCTTAGTGCAGCGGGGGGTATACTCTGTAGAGTGGTTTAAGGTTTGCAAAATGCATTCATACATTATCTTATTTGATCCTCACAACAGCTTTGTGAGGGAAGTACTATTATCATCTCCATTTTATAGATGCAGTAACTGAAGCTAAAAGGCATGACTTGCCCAGGGTGACAAAGGTAGTTAGTGTTGGAGGCAGAATTCAAACTCAGGCCTTCCAGACTCCAAGTGTAGTACTCTAGCCATCATGCCAAATAGTTGCCTCATATATTTTGATTTTTCATGCATGTCACATTGTCATAGAGATGGAGTGATGTTAGAAGAGACTACAATCCTAAGAGGTAGCTAGATGGTGCAGTGGTTTAAGTGCCAAGCCAGGAGTTTAAATCTGGCCTCACATAGTTAGTAACTGTGTGACCTTGGGTAAGTCACTTAACCCTGTTTGCCTTAGTTTCCTCATATGTAAAATGAGCTGGGAAAGGAAACAGCAAACCACTCCAGTATCTTTGCCAAGAAAACCCCCAATGGGGTCATGAAGAGACAGACATGACTGAAAAATCACTGAACAACAACAAAGAGCCTAAGATCATAATTTTAGAGCTGGGAGAGAGTCTAGAGACCATCTAGTACGACCTCCTCCTCTGATATCCAGAGAAGTTAAGTAACTTTCCTTTGGTCACACAGCTGGTGTTAGAAGTGAGATTTCATCTCCAGGCTTCTTCAGTTCAAACAATGCTTCCTAGTATTCTAAAACTCTCTTATTGTAGTTCCTAGAATTCTGGAGAATGTCAATGGATAGCAAAGAAACAGAGTTCTCTCCACAGATTCCTAATCACAGGATGTTTTGTCCTAAAGATAAGAGAGAACTAACACAGGGAAACAAACAAACTAAACTAACTAACCAAAATTGTTTTTTAATAAATGAAAGCCAAATAGTACATTCTTTAGACTACAGGAGAGTCAAATCTGTGCTTGTATGGTTTCAAGACTACAGTGCTGTGCAATTTCCTTACTCTCTTCACACTTGATGAGATATATTACTTTATAAAATGATGGTTTCCTATAGCATTTAATTTCCTCCTTGAATACCTTCTATTCTGAAGTGATGTGAACTTATTGTAGTTCACTTATTGAACTTTAGATGAGTTCCTCTCTCCTACACTGATCCCTCTCATACTTGGAAAGAAACCTCTTCAACATACACACCCTTTTGAGGTTGGAATACAAAGTCACCCAAATGGTAGGATATGCTCGACATAATTTGAAAGGCACATTTTTTGTTTTCATTTCTTTTGTGTAGTATTTACTGTGCTATATTTAAAAATAATTATGAATAATAAAAATTATAATTTCACTTATTACCAACTGCTCATCCATCAAATATTCATCCCTTTCCTTTTGCCTTTATCATTCTTTCATTTTAGTCTTTCTCTATTGCATTTCTTGAACCATACTGCATTTCTTTCCCTGAAGATTCTCTCTCTGTCTTCTAGCTGGCCCCACATTGGGCAAATATAGTTTTCTTACCTACACACAATATACTTATTCTGTTACCTTTTTTTATAACTGTGCTGAAACTTGGACTGGGGAGTTCTTCCTTAATTCACCTATTCTAGGTCACTTTTAAAATATCCCACCCCCCATCAACAGACACACATAAGAGGGATAAGAGGAAACAACCTTTAGATGTCAATTCTGCTATTTCTCTTTGTGTGAGCCTTTACCTTATAGAAATGAAGTAGTATGTCATTTCTACACAAAGGACTGTGCCAAATGCCTGGGTAGGTCAGGCTTACCATCATAAGATTTCTTTCTCAGTGTCAGAAGTCATGGTCCTTATCGGTGAAAGTGCCTACAGATTGTGTAAGACTTTCTATGCCCCACAATATTTCTGCTCTGGAATGAGCAGCATTTCTTATTGGTATTGTATGGGGTCTCCTAGGAGACTGTGCCTTGTACTAAGGTCTAGAATTCAAAGAGAATGTCCTTATTTATTTCTTCATGGAGATTGAACTTATTGTATTCTGAAGAACATTTTTACTTTCTCTGGATTTGCTGTAATATAGAACCCAATGTATATCGCAAATCTCTCTCTCTCTCTCCATATATACATATATATATAATACATACTTGTACACACATATAAATATATAATATGCCATATACACACTTATTATATTCATATGGTTTCATAAACAGATTTAATAATTGCTTGCATTTTTAAATTTTGTAGTCATTTATTTTTAGCAAAGTTGTTGAGACTATTAATTCTGGCAAGGGTGTGCAAATATCTATGAATCTGGAGCAGTGGAATAACTACAATTCAGATTTCCTCACACTCGTCTGCCAAGTGGCCTCAATCAGAACTAATTTTCTCCATGAGGGCACATGGAGCTCAGTTGTGATCCTTCTCTGAGTGGATATTATTATTTGTATCAAATTATGTGTGGTGATTTTCTGAAATGGACTTCTGTGCCCACTAGTCCATAGACAGTAGTTTCCTTACTTCATTCCCTCCTTCATTGACGCTGTTAATTGTACATGTGACTCAAGTGGTTCTTTCACCCTTCCAAAGTTAGTTTACGTCTCTGGACAATCTGATGTTCTTGTTAAGGGAATATTCAATATGAAGCAATAGGATGAGATCCGATCTTAAATTGTAAATATTCTGCATTTTAAGAGAAGTGGTTTCCTAGAGTTCAATTTGATAGCATTAATAAAGAAATGGTTAGTAAATTCACTTCTTTAGGAGTGAATTATTTTAAAATGGACAATGGCTTTAGGAACTAATCCAAATTCACCCATAAATTCAGAAAATGCTCTTTTTTATTTCTTCTTAAAATGCAAGGAAGAGAACTCTTGTGTTTCATTTATTTAGATTACTACTAAGTGCCTGTTTTCTAAAAGAAGCAAGGAAAATCAGAATGGAAAATGAAAAATTAGAAGACATTTGTAGTGATTTTTTTTTTGCTCTGCTTAAGTATGTGGTAATGAAAACAGTAAATTACATAAAAATATGATTACATTTTTTAAAAAAGTAACTGAAATGCATTTACAGAATTATCTTTTATAAATATTTTTCATCTCTATCACATAGTAGGTGCTTAAAAGTATTTTTAATTGAATTGAACTGAATTTTAGCAACCTAAGTGTTGCGACTGTCCCCAAATATTAGTACTATTGCATGACACAGACACTAAGGTTTCTGAAATCAATCAATTGATTTGGGTCTCACAGAGCATAAATTAGAATCATATATCTAGAGCAGTAAAAGAGACCTGACAATCTGTCTAGTCTAACTCTCTCATTTTACAGATGATAAAATTCAGGCCTAGGGAAGTTTAATGGCTTGTCCAAAATTGTAGAGGAGGGGTTTAAACAACCCAACTCGGAAGCTTGGGCTTCTGTTCTCCTGGAATGCCACGCTATTGCTAAATATTGATAATTTTTTGAGTTTTTTTTTTTTTTGGCTGTACTTTTAGCAAACTGATTAATTCGCAGAGGCTCTCAATTTTGTCATGTGCTGAAGTCCACTGCATACCTAAAGCGATTTGAGGAAACGTTGAAATAAAAAGATTTTTTACAATGTTTCCAAGAGTCAGATTCTTTTAGCTTTCCTTTAAAACTTCTTTCCCCAAAAAGTTCGGTCTGTTCCCTGAAATCCTTTTAGGAAAAGAAAGTAAGGTTGGTAAAAATTACCCACTTGCTTTTAAGTAGCAAGCGTACCAGATTTAGAATTCTGGAAAAATCGAGCAATTGCGTGTATCAGAAAATAGGTGAATTTTCTTACCTTTATAATCTGACAAAGATGGACATGCTTGCATTAGAATTTTTGTTTGTTTGTTGGTCTATGATTGTTATACCTCTTTTGAAACAGTTAAGCATAATAATTTTAATATCAGCATAACACATTTTGCTAACACTGAAATTAAAACATACTAGAATTTTATAAATGAATAAAAATATTGGTTTGATACAAACATTAGGTATAAAATTCTTTAATTGTTCATAATCACAGATTATTCTCAACCTGACTTTTTATTAGGGTTAAATGAACTTAAAAAAATACTGCTCTTTGTCAATGATACTGATGTAGTTAGCCTCAGATTTTTAGGCTAATTTCTTCTTGCTGTCCATTTGACAAGAAAAACTTTTAAAGTTTTAATTTTTGAGCATGAAACCATTTTTCAGGCTACTAAAAAAAAACAGCCAATATCGTGTGTTAAAATCATTTTATTTGAATCAGAAAACTAGATGTTAATCTTGTTTTTTTTTTTACTCCCATTATAATCTTGAGCACATCATTAGACCTCATTTTCCTCATCCGTAAGATGAAGTAGTTAGAAACCAACATTTCTAAGGTCCCTTGTGCTCCAGGTCTTTTGATCTTAGCTATGAATTATTCCCCCATAGACAATTCACTGTTTTTCTGCATACAAGATCATAGAAGTCCAGTTCTTCAATATATCTTGAATGGAAACTCAGTGAGAAGGAAGATGAGTCATGTTTCTGTCATTTTTACTGCACAGAAGTTACTTAATTAGTTATTATTTTTTGAGAACATAGCTAATAACCAAATAATAGTATGCATTACATGCTTGTTTTTTTAACCAACTTTGGTAAACATTTTATTAGAGTGGGGAGAATGATGAATGAAATGTTGTCTCATTTTTCGTCAGGCAACATTTTTAATTAAAATTGTAAAGTTAAAATTTATAAGATCAAATTTAAATTTACTCATCAATATGTTTTTTTTTTAATCAGAATCTTTCTTCCCCTAGTCATATTTTATTGTTAGGAGAATTTAAAAATCATTTTTGTAAAGGTGAAAAAAAAGTGAGAGATTGTAAATTAGAAAAATTAAATTTATTTATAAAAAGAAAAGTGAGCTTCTTAAACTTCATGCATGATTAAATCGAAAAAAGAAATACAATCTAGGTTTATTTTGTCCCTCTGACTTGGGTTAAATTCCAGGCCTACCTTTTCGGAGGTCTTATAAGCATAGGGAACTATTTCCACTAAAGATATATCTATTTATTTTGAAATTAACTAAAGGAAAACTGTTAATACATTTACTTGTGAGGACATAATTGAATCTTTTGCAATTCACTTCATATATTTTGATTGAATCTAGTTATAGCCATAATACTGATTATGAAAATGGCTAAACCTTCCATTTGTGTGGTGATTTGTGCTTTATAAAACATTTTCCTATACATCATGATTTGATCCTGCCAACATAGTAAGGTTGGCAGGGCATGGGTTATATATGATCACAGGTATTGATGTGCCAACTTGTGCACATATTCACACCCAGTTTATAAAATTCTTCTGCCTGTTTTGTGAGGGAAGATATTTTAAAAAACAAAAACAAAAACTTTCTTTGTATCTGTAGCAGTTACCACTGTGCCTGGTACAAACTAAGGGCTTAATAAATGCTTGTTGACTTAACTATCTGACTGAATCCATAATACCTCAGGCTTGTTCCAAGGAGAGCTTGCAATCTTTTCTTTCAGTATGGAGCCTCCCTATGAGACTGCTAGAAAGAGAGACAATTAGTACAAATTATTATAATTTTGTTCTTTGGATAAAATACATGCTGCATTGCTTCTCTAGGAGGAAATGTAGGAGTCTACTTAGAAGATTGAGCTTGACTCCCCTGATTCTTTAGAAGCAGTCAGAAATTCACAGTAAATCTCATGATATTCCCATATAGTCCACTTCAAGGCCATCTTAACAATTATACCCCTCCTTCTCCATTTGGTAAAATAGGGCCATTAATGTCAGGCACCTCACTGTTATTCAGTGTATAGGAGTTGTATTTTTATTCCTGAAAAACTATCACATAAATACAAATTACATTTTTTTCATTAGAAAACTACTTTTCATTTCAGAAAAAATTCAATTAATTATGAATGGGGTTATGCTTTCATCAGGGAGAGAAATATGTAATTTTTCTTCGAGCCTCAAACATGTATAATGAAATCTTTTCTCAGCATCCACTCTTAAGATGGATTTTTAAAAGTATAGACTTTATTAAAATCTCAGTTCAATTAAAATGCATTCAATTACTTTAAATCTTTATTAAAATCTCAGGTAAAATTGTACAACTGTGTAAAAGAGACTTGTACGCTTTACCAGACAGTTAATTTTAACAAATGAACATAAATTGCACACAGGTTTTGCTCTTCAGTAGATAACTAAAAATTAGGACTTGGATGTGGGAGGGGGGACTTGATGAAGATGGCTGTCTATATGGTAACCTCAGACTTTGTAATTTCAACCTATTTCTCTTTATAGGTAAATATTTCTTTTTTTTAAATATGCATGTGGCATCTCCTTGTGTGGTTCCTGTATATGGAACTATCTGTAGAAGGATGCATTTTTTCTCAGCACCTTTGCTTATAAGTCTTGTATTTCACTGTCTTCTGTTGGATGTTGTTGGTACAGTGTCCCTGATTCTTTTTCAAGGGCCCCTTGAAGATGCTGTCGATGATGAAGAGGAAGACTGTCTATCTGAGGGAAATGACATCATCCTTAAAGGAGACTTTCCATTGGAGGAAAGCTTTTCCACAGAATTTGGGCCCGAAAATCTGAGCTGTGAAGAAGTGGAATACTTTTGTAATAAAGGTAATCAATACCGCGTGATGATTGGATGAAGTGCAGTCTTTGAGAGCCCATTTGCTCAAACGTATTTTATAGAGTTTAGGAAGTAAAAACAGCACTAAAAATGTGAAGCATGAGCATGGTCAATTGGGTGTCTGCAAAAAAAAAGTGTTCACTAATATTGTTATTGGAAGGAATGTTTGAAGGTTTTCTCATATTAATATACATTTTGCTTAGGGGATGGAAAGAATGAAGAAAATACTAGTAGCCAAACATTATATTTTTCTAAGAAGCACTTTGAAATTGATCTTCAGGTGTAAGGTGGCAAAATAACCACAGTAAGTTCATGATTTCTCTTCTAGCTGAACTCATTTTTGGAAAATTGATGTATCAGGGAATTGGCATTAAATGGCAACACTTGATTATGTTTTGTGATATAATCACAATAGTCAGAGAAATGTCCTGCATAATTCAAGATGTTCCTTTGATTGTCTAAAATATTAGCCCTGGAGGTACATTAGGTCTATGCTTGTTCCTAACCACCATCCTGTCTACCAACATCAATGCCTGTTTGCTTGCTTTTTATCAAATGGTGCTTTAATCTTTTATAGAATTTCTACCTGATTTAACCCTGTGGTGTAGCTGGAATTAGCTGGTGATTTTCCACAACTGTTTCCCAGGCATTGTTAGGAGTGTGCGTGTGTGTGTGTGTGTGTGTGTGTGTGTATACATGTGTGATGGAGGAGAGAGAGAGAGAGAAAGAGACAGAGAGAGACAGAGAGAGAAAATATGTGTGTGTGTTATTGATTTTATAAATTTCTTAAGAAGAGAAATTATTTTGAGTTGTTCATGAATTTCATTGGCAAATTTGACCCTAATCATGAATATTGATTTGTTTTCTGAGAAAGCTTTAGTCCATCAAGAGGGATAGGAAAGGAGATATTTCCCTGATACTCTGTCATTGATTTAACAAGTACTTAAGTATCTGTTTATATACAGTACTGTCTTTTGTATATATGTATCTATGTGTATATATATATATAATATATGTATATATGCATATATATGTGTGTATGGGTCTGTGTGTGTGTGTGTGTGTGTATATATATATATATATATATATATATATATATATATATTCTCACCTAGCCCCAGAAAAATCATGATAGTTTGGGAATCTCACCACATGTTTCTTGATTGTACCTTGGAGAGCACTTCTCAGTAGCATGTAGTAGAATGGGGACTTTGGCCCAGGTATCAAAGTAAGGGAGAAAGGGGCACAGGGTTAGAAAGGCATTGCTCAATTTTCTTACCATTGAGCCTGATGTTCTAAGCATAAACACTTTCTTTTTCCAATTTAATTAATTTTTGAGGACAATGTTGTAAATTTTACTGTAACATATTTTGCACTAAAGATATATGAAAATATTTTATGAGGGAATTTGTTTTATTTATTTTAATTCAATGTTATATATTTAATTAACATGTTTTTTTTTATTTTCTCTCTCTCCTACCTACCCCTCACCTTAAAAAACCTTAACTTTCTGACAAATTTGCATAGTCAAGCAAAACAAATTCAACAGCAAATTATTGGCATGTCTCAGCCCCCTGGAATCACAGTTAATCATTGCATTGATCAGAGTTCTTAAGTGTATCAAAATTATTCATTTTTATAAAGGGATTCTTATTGTATAAATTATTCTCCTTATTCTGCTTACTTCACCCTGTATCACTTCACCCAAGTCTTCCTAGGTCTCTCTGGAACTGTCTCTTTCATCATTTCTTACATCACAATAGTATTCCATTAGATGTATATACAATCATCTGATCAATCATTCCTTAATTGGTGGGCACATCCTCAGTTTCCAGCTCTTTGCCACCACATAAAGAACTTTTGCAAATATTTTCAAACATATAAATCCTTTCCTCTATCTTTGATTTGGTTGCAGTATAGGCCATAGAAATCAGTATGATGTTGGCACGGGACTAAGAATCTTATGCGCTTAGGGTAAACCTGAGAAAAATACACATCAGATATCATTTATGTCTAAATTTATTTGAAACAGATGCCAGAAAAGAGTTTTCCTAAGAAAAATTAAAATGTGAAGTTTTTTTCTTTGATTTATATATTAGTACTGCATGTAGTTTTCTATCATTGAAAACAAGGGGGGGGGACATTAGATTAGGCACCAAAAGAGCATCAATCTGCTAATTTGTTCAATAAATTTGACTTATATGAATATTAATGTGAAACTTTGGGTAGGAGGAGAGAACCAAGGGTTAAAACTAAAATTATTTTCTAGGAGCTTTATGTAGGATTTTATATGAAGGCATTTCGGGAGCAGGGGGACAGTTAATTCATAACACTTTTCATAAGTGCTATAGAAAGAACATTTGATCTCACTTATGACTACTTAAAGATTGTTCATATATATGAGAAGAACAGTTACATAACAAAAGGCCTATTTTTCTAGTCCCATAATTTGGCAATAACAGCAAATTCAAAAGTAGAAAGGTGGAACTTAGGATACATTCTCAGATTTAAAGGAAGTGCAAGAGGGTACTACTGATTAGAAAATCTTTGTTCTCTAGATTTTACTCCACACTTAGGAAATCCATCACCCTTCACCAAGTTTTATTAAACTGAGTGAATTTTTAAATCTTTAATAATATTTTTAAAAGATTAGATGTTCCAAAATCTCAATTCAGTTTTAAGCTCTAATAAAGTTATATCATTGGTTTAAAAAGAAATAATTCAATTGTTACTATTCATTTAAAAAAAGAAATGTTTTAGATAATTTATAGATTAAAAGGTAAGGATTAAACATTTTTCCTGGATTTTATCATATTAAAGAATCACAGAATTTAAAATTCAAAGGGGTTTCAAGTCTTCTGCCTAACCCATATTTAATTAAGAATTGTCTTCTACAATATACCATTCAGGCTACCAATGAAGGGCAAATGCATGACCCTCTGAGGCAACCCATTACACTTTTCGATAGCTAATTTTTTTGAATTTTCCTTATATCAAATATTAAATCTGACTCAGCAACTTCTGCCCATCGCTTCTATATCGACCTTCTTCCAAATCCAATCTCTTTTCTTCAGAACAGGTAGCTATCATGTCTTACTTTGGTCATATCTTTTTAGGCGAAAATATTTTAAATTCCTTAAAGTCTTCATATTGCATGGTCTCAAAACCCTTAAATTTTTTTTTCTGGTTAACCACATATAAACATTCTTCAACTTACCAGTGAACTAAATGGTATAATGCATATAGTATTGTACTTAGAGTCAGGAAGACCTGAATTGAGTCCTTCCTCATCCACTTACTGGCTGGGGGAATCCGGGCAAGTAACCTGATATTTTTCAAACTCCCTTCATATTGTCATCAAGGAAATGGTGATAATAATAGTATCTACCTGACAGGGTTCTTGTGTGGATAAAATCAAATAAGACAATTTATATAAAACATTTTGCAAATGCTAAAGTGCTCCATAAGTGTTAATTATTACTATTATTATTACTAAAAATGGCCTTCCTAAAATATTTCTCCCAGGAATAAGCATATTAATATATGCCTGATTTGAGTAGAACAAAGTATGTTAGGTCTATCCTTCCACCCCCTCCCCACATTCTGGACACTTTGATATAACCTAGAGTATCATTGACTTTTGTTGGCTACCATATCATACTGTGGACTCATATTGACTAATATTCACTAGGATTCCCAGGTAATTTTGAATCTTGATTATCATCCAGTGCATTAGCCCTCTCTCCCAGTTTTGTGTCATCTGAAATATCTGTGTGTATGCCAGCCTTTTTGAAACATGGTTTGCATTGTTAGGGAATTGAAAATTAGAAAATAAATCTCTAAAATGAACAAGATGCTATTATTACATCAAAGATTTTTAAAACTCCTCATTTTATCTAGAAAATGTAACCAATAATGCTAAATTCACAAGGTTATACAGATCAAAGACTCTCTCTCTCTTCATATATATAATATATATGAATATATATGTACAATTACATGTATGTGTATATATTTACACATTTATGTGAATATATTTATACATATATTCACATATACAAATTTTTGTATAAATATATGTGAACATGTATATGCTCACATAAGTGTGTGTGTGTGTGTGTGTGTAGATAGATTCTTTGTTTCTCACAACAATCCTGTGGATTTGTTAGTGCAAGTATTATTAGCTCTTTTTTTCCAGATAGAGGAGTTTTTTAGAATCATTGAATGATCTGATATAAAATCTTGTTATACACATACACACACACACACACACACACACAGCTTTAAAATAGGATAGCACCATAGAAATGTTGCCTAAAAAATAGAATGCAAATGAAAAAGAATATTTCCTGGTAAAATATACTACCATATATGGCCAATAGGACATTAGAATTGAACTACTAGGTTACTAAAGCCTTCCCTATAATTCACACCTTTACATGTAGAATGTTACTTAAAAAGAAAAAAACATTTTTGCCCCTATCTCCATTTCTTTACCATTTAAATAGTAGTAAGACTACTTCCTACCACAAATTCTTATGTATTTGCATTGTCATCCTTAGATGCCAGGTGGTTCCCAAATAATTAAATGATACCTTATTGAAAGAACATTTTTCTGGTGATCTCAAAAATAATGGGAATGTATTATTCCATTCACTGTATTGATTATTAAAATGAAATACAATGTCATAATCAAATGTCATTTATGATAAGGAAGCAAGTTACAACCAAATTGAACTTTGGGGCTCAAGGTGTTTTTTTTTTTCTCCCTTGATACTTTTTCTTCATTATATGGCAAGCAAAGAAGTTGACTGCAAAATGTTTTGAACCAATCAAAATAATAGGAACAACATCAGGTAGTCTACAAAACCATATTCAGAACCTTACCCCTTCACCCCACACTATAGTAATACAGAAATCCTACTTAGAATACCTGAATTGTCTCAGACAACTGTAGGGATAATTAAATACTTCTCTGAAAGGAAAAATATCAATAACAGGATCCTCCAGGTGTCAGTCACATGACAAAAAAGCAAAAACAACAACAACAACAAGCATTTATTAAGTGCTTACTATGTTCCAGGCACTATACTAAGCACTAAGAATACAAATACAAGCAAAAATGATGACAGTCCTTGCTCTCTGTGAAATTATATTCAAATGAGGAAAGACAACACTTAAGTGGAAAGTGAAAAGTAAGAGGAGGTCTGGGAGTGGGAGACTCCTGTGAAAGGGCATGGTAGAATTGTAACAGAGATGCAAGATGGAAGAATAAAAATACATCTTGAAGTTTACCAGGAACACTAAGGTCTTCACCCGGATTTCAGGATAAACTGCAGAGAGGTGTTATGAAGCTGTGTAAATAGACAGAAAAATGGAAGATGAGCTTCATTACTGGGAACTGAAAGGTCATGGTTTTCAGGAACAATAATCCAAACTTCATCTAGGATAATGGACTTGAGGTCAACAGTAATTACCCAGAATTGTGACCTAGGTGTTATTGTAGATTGTTCCCTAAAGACATGATCTCCAAGTGTTATAGCTGAAAAGGCAAATAAAGCATTGCACATTCTCAGGAAGGATATTGGTGTAGCAGCAAAAAAATACTGTACCATACTTATATGCTGCACTCCCACCTGAACTGTAGAATATGGTTCTATTTCTTGTATCTCACAATAAAGACAATTAAAATGAAATGTTTGTCCTGGTAGAAGGGGAGATGATACTAAAATGGGGGGGGGTAGTTTGAAAATATGGAAAGAGTGAAGGATGACATGTTGAATTCATAACATCATAAAGGACACAGAAAAGGATGACTTTTTTTTACCCCCAAATACCAGAAGATTTGAATAGATTGATATTTTCTTGAACCTTCAAAAAGCAAAATTAAAACAAATAAAAAGGAAGTGCAGTAAAAGTCCTCTTCTATCTGTAAATCAGCTTTCCACAAACCTGGTAGAATATTTTGAGAGAGGAGTTCTTAAATTTACTGTGTCATTTGAAAGTCTTGTGAAGCCTATAAATGAACTCCTTCTAAGAATAATAACATCTTAAAATACATAAAAAATAAAGGTTTACAAAGGAAGCTAATTGCTTTAAAATGGTTATAGTTTTGTCTTATTTTGTTTTTTTTAAATTCATGGATCAGAAAATAAGAAACATTGCTCTAGACACAAACATCCTATCTCCACACTCCCCACCTAAATACCTATTGCTAGAAAAGAAGCATTTCCTGCAAAATTAGCCACGAACTAATATGTGACCAGTTGAAGATCCAAAGATTATAGTTGATACTCTATAGTTGATTGTCCTGCCACAGGGGAGGAAAAGAGTACTCCAATTTGTTGTTGCCTGTAAAAGACCAGCCTTTTGTTTAAGATCTGAGAAATGTGGGCTAATAAATTAGGAAGTAGACAAAGAAAAGTTAAAAGTAGAGAGAAGAGGGAAGGGAGAAAGAGTAACAGATTCTTAATGATGGTACCAATGGCAGTTACAAATAGTGACAGAGTATTAAGTCAAAGATGCTGTTTCAGTGGGAGAAAGGGAAACATTAAGATTCAGAAGATAGAACAAATTTATAATTTGATGGGAAAATAGAGATATCCATGTAAATTCTGTAGCTTTTGTAAGCAATGGACATTTCTTGTATTTGGGGAGATGGTATGAAGGTACATAAATTATGGTAGATTCTAATTCTTTGGACCTTGAAGTATAAGGCTTCACTTGTGCCATATGTGAATAATGATACACAAAGAGCTGCCTGTGCTTTGATAGCCCATATGGCACATTGGTATAACTGTAAGGAAGCCAACATAGAATTCGTTCTGAAGAGAGGAATTGCCAATTGCCATGACCCACACAGTCACATCTGCATCCGTTGCTACATCTTAAGCATATCCAGTTCAAAATAATGATTCCTAGCCCCCTGAGAAAAGTTTATATAATTGTATTTAGTTTTTTTTAATTTGTTTGTTTAGATAGGCTGGTAGGTATATTATACATTTTTAAAATAACCTGTTCCCTCAAAAACTTTAATACTTTATAAATCCTTTATTTAAAGGGTTCATTCTAAACAATCTAGAAAGCTGGGCAACTTTGATTCATATGAATAACTAACGCTTTACACAGTGGATAAAGTAGTGTTTAGAATACACTGACTTTGAATAATATTCTTGGTCATGATCAACTACAGTGCTGATATTTTGCTTTTTCTCTGACAAAAAAAATAGTTTTGGGGGAAGAAATTAAAAATTTTGACTTGTTCTACAATAGGGTTAATCCTTTCAGTAAAACATCTTATAATTCACATGCTTTTCCCTGTGTTTTGATTTGAAAATAGTTAACACAACAATCAACACCCTGGCTTAGTACCTTAATTAAAATACTTTTTAAAGAGCTAAAGCTTATTATTTACTGAATAGTTATGTTATTGGTAGAGACTTAGCAGGCATGGAAATGATTTGGAGTAGAGGTACAATATAACGGTGCATTGACCCTATCTTTTCAGATTCTCTCTAGATAATAATCAACCTAATTTGTTGTTTTTAGCCAAGGGCTTGATAGGACTCCATTTGTAACTCAATACAGTTTCTGGATTAGCAATTTGGGGGTATTTTAGGATGACATGAATCATTTCTCTTACTTCTTCAATTCCTAATGGCCAAGTATGTGATTTCCAGGTTGCTCCCATCCTCTGTTGACTAGAGAAGCAGAGGGAGAAGCCAGAACCAAAACAGATTGTCTTTTTCCTCATTGTATTTCCATATTTTGCTAGTGTAACATTCTTACCCTGAACCAGGGAATGGAGTTTTGTGGTTTGGTTCCAGATATAGGAAGAAATTGCAGAGAAATAGCAGAGGATCTAGACACTTTCCCCCCCTGTAGCCTGTGTAAAGCCATCATAACTAGCAACCACAAGACATATTAAACCCTTAGTGATCAAGGAAACCTTGTTGAGTATTCCTTTCCCATCATCCTCTGTGGACTATGGTTGGGAACTACTCGCTGCTTGCTTTTCACCTTCATCTGTTGTCAACATGCTTGCTACTTTATTTTTCCGTCATAGATCAAAAAGTAGGTTTAGGCATGTTTCAGAAACCCCTTTCAATCAATGACATTTCTTTGCTCCTCAGTGGTGCTTTTAATGACATGTTTTTACCTCCTCTGATGCTTTGGCAACTAGAAGCAGGATCAGCAGAAGGCAGCAGCTATACCATAATCACTTTGAGCTCAATAAGGAGATCTTTACAAGTAACTTTGTTCTTCTTTTTTTTTCCTTAACAGGATTAAGAAGCTCAGCTCTTTAAATTCTTGCATATAACATTGACATTTCCAGTGTGTGTTTGGACCAGGGAGTTCAAAGAGAGAGAATAAGAAAGAAAAGCCAATATGACTTTGTTTTTTACCTTGCTGGAGGAGCTGTTTGTGCAAATCGCCTATAAGCTTATTGACCTGAATCTTTGACTCCCTTGTTTTGTTTGGATTTGGCTGGAGTGTAGACACTGAGAGAGTACAGATAGAGCTGATTGAACAGCCCCCAGCTTTGCTTGGCACCAGACCCCCCCCCACCCCCACCAAGGCTTGACATTATCTTTCCTTGGCAATACTTCTATTTTCCTGGAACCAGTACTCCCTTAATTTTTTAAAATTTATTTTTAATTCATTACATTTTCCTCATGTAGGCTTTCCAACAAAATGAAGAGGAAAGCAATTCTTTTTAGTGAAAAGAGATGGGAGAGGCCACTGCGGTGACATTCTGTATTTTCGTCTTTTGAAACTAAAAAAAAAAATGAATCTCATGAAGTCGAGAGACATAAATTGCATCTTTTTGCAGCCATCTCACACTCCTGTTTATTTCATATCTGCTGTTGGGCTTCTCTTTATTGCACTGAACTTGGAAACACCAGAAGGAGACTTGAAAACACTGTCCTAGGTATCATGTACCTTCTGTAGTTCACCTTCTAGCTCAGTTTATAATTTCTCCCTTTCTATAAGTCTCAAAAATACTAGTAATTAACAAGCTAATGCTATTTCTGAATGCTTATTTGCACTGGGTTTAGGTAATTAAATGCTCACATAGACAATATCTTTAGGTTTACAATTTATTTCAACCTGACCTGCTGTCAGTAGGACAGTTCAAATGCATTGCAAGTTCAGTGGACTGAGAGCCATCTCTAGATGGACTTCAATTTCTAAATGAATTAACATTATTTTCTAAATCAGTATTAGCTTCAGAGAATGTGAACTATATTTTATCCAGTCCCTGTCATTATTTAAAATCAGAAGTTTTTAATCTTTTTTTTTTTTTGGATCATGAACCCCTTCACAGTCTGGGGAAGCCTGTGGACCCTTCTCAGAATAATATTTTTAAATGCATATAATTAAATACATGGGTTTATAAAGGAATCCAATTGCATTGAAATACAGCTATCTATCTATCTATCATCTATCTATCTATCTATCTATCTATCTATCTATCTATCTATCTATTTTAAAATAACAGATTCACAGGTTACCAACATTAAGAGCTTCAGATGAAGTCCTCATGGCTATTTTTTAATATATTTCATTGAACTTTTGCCCATATTGATTAAATGACTGATTCAGGCACTGAATTGATTTAACAAATATTTTAGTAAATGTATGCAGACATAGTGCAGAGACAGTCAGAAAGACCTCTAGAACATGGATTGTTGGGAAACTCTCTAAAGGCTTTAAGACTGTAAGAAGGAGAGATCTGACAGTCTTCCTGAGTAGATTTTCTTATATCAATGAAATCACAGTTATAGACTTTACAAACACCACTTCCTTACCCCCTCTCCCAAGGAAATAAAAAGGTCAAAATTCTTTTTGGACATTGACAACAAACACAGACCAGTAAGAAACAAGCTTTGAGGGCAAGGAACTTAAAATACAGGTGATGGAACAAAAAAGAATAGTAATACTAAGTTCATATATTACTAGCCTAAGGAGGATTTCACCTCCTTGGTTTTACAACCTTTTAATTCTAATTAAGATATGTGAAGTTGGTACAGGCTAATGATAATAAATAGATGATTAATTTTGTTTTCTGACATCCATTATCATATAATTACTATGTGAGAGGTTTAGTCAGACCTAAAGGTACCTGGATAGTGACTCAATGGAATGTAACTAACAGTTTCTTCTTTCATATTTTAAATGGTCAGTTTCCATAAATCAAACTGTTGATTAGTAATGATTATCTCTGACTCTGTTTTTTCAAAAATTTTCAAGATACGTTATCTTTGTTGGTTCTCCAATAATGCATGGCAGGTATTATGCTTTTTTTTTTTAAAGATGAAGACAAACAATTTAAATGATTTAGAATAATAAACTGAGACTCAAGGACCTTAGGAATTTCCTCATCTAACACCCTAGTTTCCTTTTTTTTGTAAATAATTTTTTCATGTTTTGTATTTTACATCATCTAATTTCCCACTATATCCTTCTTTACTTGCCTTCCAGAGAGCCATCCTTTAAAATAATGTATTTTTTTAAAAGAAAGGAAGAGATAAAAATCAGCAAAACTGATGAAAATGTTGAAAAAATATGACAATGTTTATAACATTGCATACCGGTGGATGTAGAGGTGTCTTTTTTTAAAAATAATTTTACAACATTCATTTTAAGTGTTTTGTTGTTGTTCTTTCCATTTACATTGATCTAGCCATTGTGTTAGGAAGCAGCAAGGTGGCTCAGTGGATAGAACTCTGGCCCTGGAGTTAGGAAGACCTGAGTTCAATTCCAGACTAGGGCACTTATTAGTTGTGTGACCCTGGGCAAGTCACTTAACCTCTCAGTCTTAATTCACTAGAGGAAGAAATGGCAAACCACTCCAGTATCTTTGCCAAGAGAACCCCATGGACCATACTGTCCATGAAGAGTCAGATAAAAGTGAACAATAAACATTGTCATTGTATATGTAGTAGTTTTCTTAGCCTTATTTACTTCACTTTGTGTCACTTCATGAGTTTTCCTACGCTTCTCCGTACTCATCACATCTGTTATTTCATACAGCATAATGATATTCCATTACTTCATTTACCACAGTTTGTAGAGTCATTCCCTACCTTATGGTCATCTACTTTGTTTCTGATTCTTTGCTGTCACAAAAAAAAATTGTAATAAATATTTTGCAGTGTATAGAGACTTTCTTCTTATCAATGACCTCCTTGGGGTATAAACCTGGGTCAAGTGATATGGGCATTTTAGCCACTTTTCCAAATTTCCAAATAGCAAAGTGTTTTGTAGAAAAGATATACTAATTTACTGCTTCATCAACAATGTGTTAATGTTTCTATTTTACTATGACCCTTTCAACATTGATTATTCATATCTTTTGTCTTCTTTCCCAATTTGATGAGTGTAAAGTAAAAACTCAATATTTTATTATTATTATTAGTTTGGAGCATTATTTCATACAGGTGTTGATAGTTTTTAGTTCTTTTGGGGACTGCTTGTTCATATCCTTTGACCACATACCTGCTGGGGTGTGGTTTGGGGGTTTATATATTTATTCTAATAACCTATATATCTTGGACACCAAACTTTGTCTAACAAATTTGTTACAAAATTTCCCCCCCCCCACCACTTCCTTTCTCATCCTGGATTCATTAATTTTGTTTCTATAACAGTGTTTTAATTTCATGGCAATCAAAATGATATATTTTATCGTTTGTAAATATCTCTATCTGTTTTTAATTAAGAATTTTTCCCCTACACATAGCTGTGAAAGGTATATGATATTCTACCAAAATCCTCATTTTTGTTTTGTGATCCCATTGGGGGTTTTCTTGGCAAAGATACTGGAATGGTTTGTCATTTCCTTTCTCCAGCTCATTTGACAGATGAAGAAACTGAGGCAAACAGGGTTAAGTGACTTGCCTAGGGTCACACAGCTAGTAAGTATCTGAGGCCAGATTTGAACTCAAGAAGATGAGTCTTCCTGACTCCAAGTCCATGATTCTATCCACTGCACCACCTAGCTGCCCCAATCCTCATTTTATCATTTGAAAAAGCTGAGAGCAAGAAAGGTTAAATGACTACAGAATAATATAATGTCCATTTGAAATTGTCTGGGCAAATCGTTACCTCAATAATAATCATTTTTAAAATATGTCCATTCGCATGTATATGTAAGTGGTCAAGCCAGGATTAGATTTCAGGTCTTCTGATTCTTATTCCACTGTAATTTTAACTAATTTGGGAGGCCTCAGTCAGGAAGAAAGTCTCTAAGAGCAAACATGGTAAAAAATACTAGGACTTCAAATAATTCCCTTTCTTATCTATTCATTTGGCTATGTCTCTGTCAGATTATTTATATTGAGGCTTATATTTGCTGTGAGTACTGTTGACAATTTGTTTCAAAGGCAGGATCATGAGTAGATCATATGATTACTCAAACAATTTCCTTAATATGCAACAAATCCTGAATTCTTCTTCCCTGCATTTTAAGTGAATTTTTTAATTATCTGGGCCCAAACAACCATGATAACCCAGAAATTCAGATCTTGGAAACCAGTAACAAATAGAAAAATGTTCATATTTCATTTTATCTTTTCAGGTAGAAGTTTTTAACCCTCCAGTAATATGCAGAAAAATATCTGTGATTTTTTATCAGTGTGGAGAACTTTCTAGTATGAAAACTTTGTATAGTTGTATCAAACTACATGACTTTTCTATAATTTAAAGTCCTAGAAAGTTGTTTAGGACCAAGAGAGGTCACAAAGCTGATGACTGCTAGACACAAAATTTAAACTCGAGTTTTCCTGATTCCAAGGCTGGTCTTTTTATCCAATAAAGGCAACTAGATGGCACAGTGGATATAGTGCTGCTTTTGGAGTTAGTAAGACCTGAGTTCAAAACCAGCTTATGATACTAGCTATACGACTTTGGGCAAGTTACTTAAAAAATTCTGCTTCAGTTTTCTCAACTGTAATATGTGGATAATAATAGCACCTACCTCCCAGGCTTGTTGTGAGGATCAAATGAGATAAATGTAAAGCACAGCACAGTGCCTGGCACATAGTAAGTACTATATAAATATTATTATTACTGTTACTATATATCATGCAGCCTCTGTAGTGGAGTTTAACATCAATAGAAATGAAAACAAAATAAAACGTAATAAAATCTGGAGAAAGGAAGGAAGAAAGAGAGTATTATTTGAAGGGAAGGAACTGGCCAATGTTAACACCTTACTTTTCTGTAGAAAAAGCAATAAAGCAGATGGTAAGACTGGAAGTGAGATAAACACAAGAACCAGAAATGTAAGCAATACATTCTAACAGGTACAGAATCAAAGATCTGGAGAAGTGGAAAGATTAGACAAGTAACTGCTCTGAAACTTGACAGCAGTGATATGTTACCAACTCTTATGCACATAGCGAAGAAGGGAAACTGAACTGGACAGATGCAATGCAGGGATTATATTACTCTGACAACATGTGGAAGACTTCTTTAAGGATTTCTGTTAACACTGTTGGGTTCTGAAGATATAAATTTGTAACACAAATATTTTTTAAAAAACTGTGCTCTCCTCTCCCCTCCCCCAAATTGTAAAGGGGAATATGTTGTTTTCCCTATTGTTTACAAAAACATTGGTTGGTACACTTGATTTTGGTCTCTGGTAATGCATACTATTATTTTTTTTTTTTGGTTAACAATTAGGTATTATAAGAATGACAAAATATAGAATTAAGGTTCCTAACCAATGACTAATAATAAATCTGGACAGAAACACCTAAGAACATCATATCTACAAGAACTAAACAATATTGAATAAGATATGTTCACAATTCTTCTCTTCAGCAAATATTTTGTAACAATATTGTACACAAAATGGTATGGTGTTGAAAAATAGGAAAGAAGATAATATAATATGAGACCTCTTAATATCTGGGTAATTCACCAACTGTCAGTATTTTCCATTATGTGAATGGTTGTGTGCAGAAAGCAATCCTACAGGACTAAGAACTCTTGAAAAATGACCTCGTTATCTATATAGTACCACTATTTGTAATTTATTATAATCTCCTTACCTTTAGATATAAACAATGGCAAATAATAATTGGAACTACTTACTATGTAGTTTATTTAATAGATAATAATAATGATTATATATGTGGGGCAGCTAGGTGATGCTATGAATGGACCACTGGGCCTAGAGTCAGGAAAACCTGAGTTCAAATCTTGCCTCACACACTTGCTAGCTGTGTGACTGTGAGCAAATCACTTAACTCTGTTTGCGTCAGTTTTTTCATCCTTCAGAAAACCTTGAGAAGGAAATGGCAAAATATTCCAGTATCTTAGCCAAGAAAATCCCAAATAGGGTTATGAAGAGTCAGATCTGAATGAAATAACAAAATAGCAACAACCAAAATTATATATGCATACATATGTATGCATTATATACTTATAGATGTATGTGTACATATTTATGTATATATGATTTTTATATAATAAGCCTAATATTATTCTAAGCAGGCTTTTAGGGATGTAAACATTTTCATTAAGAAATATTTGTAAATAGTCTGACTAGAAAGGTAGAATCTTTTGAAAGAGGCCCCAGATTGATATGAATCCACTTAGGATGCTGTTGCAAAGACCATGTCTCTGCCTCTCTTTTGCACAAATGCTCAAGCATGGTGAAATCAAGTGTCCTTTTATTACCAATTTTCACAAAGGGCATATCTTCTATTTGCTTTATAAGGATAATGTGAGGATTAATGAGTTGATGCTTGGAAAGGCTTTAAGCTCATTGGATGAAAGGCACAATGTACCTTTCATTATTTTCACTATAAAAAGAACATTGTAAAATTATAACAATGCCTTGAAATCATAGATGTATTATGTGTATGTAGCTAGTTATACATCTATTTGCACACACATACATGTGTGTATGTATGAATATACACACATATAAATTGTGTGGTGTTGAAAAATGGGAAAGATTATATATATATATATATAATACACATGCACACATATATGGCATCCATATGTATAAAATACAAATATCACATATGAATACCATATATCAATTTGATTTTAAAAAAGTGATAAAAGTCCATTGGCAGATCTTGCCCTATCCTTTATTATCTGGGTAATTCACTATTGTCTACCTTAGGCATGAGAAGTACTTCTTGTTTTGCAAATCAGTTCCAAATATTTTGACTTGGCTAATTTTGTTTCACAAGTATACTTAAAATCCTATTAATACAATAGCTTATGTTTTTAGTAGTGGAGTCGAACGTAGTAAGTAATTGTTGTGAATCATAAACATAGTCACAGGAGCAAAATGTGCAAGCGAGGGGATGTGCACAGTGCAGCCACGGTGGAGTGAATTAGCAATTGAGGAAAAAGGATTTTCTAGACCAAGTTGGGGAAAGTGAGAAAGTGACATGAAGATACCATCGTATACATCTTTTGAAGTTTGTTTGTTTGTTTGTTTTGAGGAGCAGTTTCAGATTTTGTATTTTTTTCTCTCAAAGATAATTGGAATCCTTGAAATGGGGCAGAGTGAGAGAACTTGAAAGGGATATTACTGCTCAGAGGCAGAACAGTAGAGCTGTGAGTGACTGCGCAGCATATCTAAGCTCTCTCCTTCCTTCTGGGTCGGCAATGTAAAAAGATTAACATCAGTTAGTTTCATCATAAAGCGACCATTATACACACACCAAAAACAAAGTTGAATTCATTTGCCGACTTATTCCTCATAGACAATATTCCAGAACTTAATAAAAAATTTTATCATGTGAAGCAAAATTTATTAGAGGACATGTCTTTATAATCATAAAGCTCTAGAATTGGAAGGAATCTTGGAGGTCAACACATTCCTGAAATGTGAATAACCTCTGAAACATTCTCAGTGGTATTAATTATAATGGGATTTTTGTGTAAAGTTAGTATACTTTCAATGTGAGTTCTCACTCCACCAATTTAAATAGTGTCCTTTCATATTATTTTCATACTATGAGATCTTAATTCACTTTTTCCCCATAAATTCTCTATCAAGGATATATTCAATCAACTGATATCCTTTATACTGATTCTCTTTTTTGAGTATATCAACTGGATTGTCTGTCAATTAGCATCTCTTAATTTTTCTATGTGACCAATGCAGCTTATTTTAAGGTCCAGATTTTCACAGTGATATCTCTTCCTCCACATCTTGCATGTAAACCATCACTGGGAAAATCCTACAGCATGCCTCTTTCCACTATTTCCCATTGAATTGTTGGTACTTTAGTTATACTCTGGTTGAGTTTCATGAGCCAATATCAATATAACATCACTATATTGGGAGCACTTTGGTCTTATGAATATAGACTTTTACACTAGCCATTTTGTCTGTGAAGAAAAAAAATCTGTGGGTTTTGAAAATCTACAGAACTTTAAGGAATAAAATATAAATAATAGATTTCAAAGATGTACCTTAAGCTTCTACTTTGGAAATAATTTTAAAAGATGAGACACTTAAGAAAACTCTGGGTTCACACATTTGATCCTTTCAGATGTCTTTTGATGGAAATAATGAGAAATACAAAATCATCAATGAAAGACTTCTGAGAATTTGGTCTCATTTTATCTCATGTGGAAACTTCCCTTCTGCTACAAACCCTAGATGAATTTGAATTTGTGAAGGAACCTTTTCACAATGAAAGAAATAATTGAACACAGGGACAGATGTTCAGCAGGTTTGAAGAGGTCTTAGAAAAATGCCATGTTTTTCTTCTGCCTACTCAGAACTTTAATCATCACTTTTCATAGCGTAGTTACCATAAGAATTGCTGTTTCTAGCTACTCACTTTTCTTGCTAAATAAAATGTCCCAAAATGCAGAAACCAATCATTTCCTAAAGAGTTAGAATGTTAGATCCCAATTAGCATGAATAATGAATGCCCTGAAGTTGTCACATTCACAATTCGAATTCGCAATATTCAAAGTTATAATTATGTAAATATGGTAATTGGTTTTAACCCAATGGAAATATACAGTGCAGATCTGAATAATGTGACCACTTCAGAGGATTCATTATTCACTCTAATCTAGACCCAGCCATGCCTTCTCTGAGTATCATAGCTGGCTCAAAGGTTGAAGGAGCTTTTGAAGTCATCAATCCAAAACCAGAGATTTGGGTAAAACAACCTGGTACTGATGCATCCTTTAACCTTTAGTTGGATAACAAACCCTTAAGAAATTGATAAATATCAGATAGCTAATACACATTGAAATAAATTGAATTAATAAAGCACCTACTTTTTGAATAGTGCTGCATTAGGCAGATATAATGGCAAGACAGGATTTCTTTCCTACCTTCATTGAGTAATAGATGGGGACAGAAAGGGCATTAAATGCATTATAGATTAATGGGAGCTAATGCATGGAGATAGGAGAATGTAGGCTGTAGAAAGGGGATGAAAAGTAGTCTAGTTTGGTTGAAATTTTGAACACAGAGAGAGAGGCCATAATAAAGAGATAAAGATGAAGAGCCAAAAGGAGTGGAGAATTTTGAGTGCCAGGCAAAAGACTGTCAACAACTCAGTAGTCACTCTGGACACATTGAAACAGCAGAGTGATATATTCATATCAAATTTCAATTTCATCTTTTACACTTCTTGAGAATAAAGATTGTTTTTCTTTGTTATTTTGTGCTTATATACTCAGTGGCTAGTATGATGTCTGACACATTGTAAGCACTTAATAAATTAGTTGATTGATTGATGGATCATTGACATTCTCAACAATGTATTTCACAAAATTGTTTCATGATATTCTAGCTTCCAACCTCTTTCCCCACAAATTACTATAGGTGACCTCATTTCCACCTTTACCTGGAAGTCGATAGCTATCAGATATAAACTCTCTTTCTCTATATCTTTGTTCATCCTCTCCCCACTCCATTGTTTAATAATGGAAAAAAGTTGTTGTCCTTAAAAATACCTTCTAATTTGATCTCATAGCTCCAAATGTAACTTTAAATAGGAATACATGTATATCTATATCTATATCTATGCATATAGATAGATAGATGTACATATATATTGACCATACATTTGTTTCAGTATAACACTTCCCAACAAACACTAAAACAGCCAACTTTTACTTTTATAAAGTATATGCTCACAAAACAAAGCAAAAGTAGTTAATATATTATGACTGCTAGTATATTTCACTCTTAAATTTTGTATTTTGCTGATAATTACCAGAAAGGAAGTACTTAACTTTAGCAGCTTGGTCACAACATTGCTTGTACAACAACAACATTGTACCTGAGTTTTGTTGACTTTTATAATAGTTTATCTTTGTTTATAGTTCAATTATCACTTGAGGCAAATTATGAATTTTCAGTCTTGATTCTTCTCCAGATGCAACCCCTCATTTCCAGCTGTTAACTGACTATCTCTCAAATGCCCAGCATCCATCCATTCTCTACATTCCAGTTGACGCTAGCTATTTTCAGGTCCTTAAACTTTCTTGTCAGAAAGTAGCTTCCTAATTTTCCTGCTTCCATTTCCCCACCTCTCCCAATGCATCCTAATCTATATCCAGACTTTTCTTCTTAAACCATAGCTCTTATTATATGATCTTCTCACTCAAAAAAAAATTAATCTCTCCTTTACTTAACAAATAAAATCAAATTCCTCCTTTGCCTAACATTGAAATCCCTCTACAATGTGACTCTAGCCTGCCATTCTGGTCTTATCTCTGACTACTTTCATAGGAGCTGAAAAGGAGATTAGACATCCATTAGAACAATCCTCTTAAAGTGCAGATGAGGAAACTGAGGCTTGGAGAGGTTAAGTGACTTGGCTAATGACAAGCAACTATTCCATAGTCAAGCCAAAATCCTCTGACTCCCCACTCCTCTTTTATCATTCCACACTGCCTTCGTATTCCCAACAAATTGACCAAATTGAATTATTATTTGTTCCTTGAGCAATCCCTGAACTGTCCCACATCCATAAATTGGCTTCCTTTTTTCTTTCACCTCAAATGTTCTTCTCCCTCAGCTCTACTTGTTGGATTCCTTCCCATGCTTTAATGTTCAGCTCAATGCTAACTCCTTCATGAAACCTTCCCTGTTACTCCTAACTGAAAGTAATATTTATCCCTCCATATTCATCTAACATTTGTTTTCTATTTAATGGCACTTTTACTTCATTTCTGATATCCTAATTAATTTCACATTTCTTTTCTCCTCCTTTAAACTTCATGAGAGTAGGTACTGTGTCTTGGGTTGTTGTTATTTGTTTATTTTCTTTTTCCCCAGGGCTTCTGGCACAAGGCCTTCCATATTGAAGAAAATAAATATTTTCTATTGAGTAAGCCTGGATCAGAACTGTATCTTGGGTTTGGTAGTAGAGAATGAATTTATTGGCCAGTGATAATTTTATTATTGTAATTTACAACTGAGCAATGGTTTCATAGTACATAATACTGGAAAACTTACAACAGTCTAGATGTACCCTTACGCTCTCAAGGAAAAGCAAGCACAAATGGAATTCTAAACTTTTAATGTTCTTGGGCTTCAATACGAGCTGCAGTTTGCTGCTTGAGACTGGTACAGTCCTTTAACCAAAGCTATCTTGTCTGATGATAAAACCATAAGTGTATGAAACTCACACATTTTTTCATCTCTTCTATGACCTTATCTTTCATGAGCGGCTTCTCTGAAAGTACTTTAACTATAGGCAGCACCTAGAAAACATATATGATATCTGTTCTCTGATAAGCACTTGTGAACAAGAAAGTAGATCTGTCAGTTCTGAACTGTTCATTGTTAAAAAATGCTTTGATGATTTAGCTGATTGCAAAATACATTATAGGGTGACTAACAGCTACTGTAACACTTCTAGTCAAGAAAGTTTAATAGTCATATTGTATGAGAATTTCTATAAGAGGCTAATATTGCTAGGAGCTACATGGATTTAAGAAGCAAGGTTGAGAAGAGTTGTGGGCTTGCATAGCTGCTTTCAAATACCATTGCTATTTTGTACTGAAAAGGGGACTGTCTCAAAATGTGTCAGGTCTTTAATTTATACTGAAACATTTAAATTTCAGTGACAATGAAATGTTTATGTCATTGAAATTATTTCTTCTGTCGGTTTTAGCTACTGCATTTGCCTCTTCGCCAGCAGATGCCCCTATTTAGGTAGTTAAATATCCTGTTTCATGTGTTCCAAAGACTATATTTTACCACATTTCTCCTATTCTTTTGTGTCATAATCACTTGTACTGTGCGTTATGCTGTTCAATAACACCTTCAATTTCCTCCTATAGGACTCTCATTGCTTATGAAAACTAGACTAAGAAAAATGGAAGGGACCACAAAATACTTATGATATCTCTTAAAAAAGCAACAAAAGAGTTTAATCTTGCAATGGAAAACCATTAACTCCCTGACCATAATTTCAGAAATATTATAGATTTTGTAAGCGCTTGACATTTATTCTATTTCGTCTTTTCATGAATCAGTCTCTGGTTGTATATCGTAGTTATCCCATCAAATGTTTGTGCTTTGCTGAAAATACACTGAAATTGCTATTTTAATGTATTGGAATAAGAAATTTTGTGAATAATCATCCTGTTCTCCTCCTGTAAACTCTCTTCTACTTCCCCATCCTTTTTCCTTACACCCCCCTCATCTCACTCTCACTAAATTTCTGTATTATTTGTCTTGATGAATTGTTAATGTCATCATACTTAGATAATTCTAGGAGCAGATGAGAATCAAAATGGATAAAATGAACATAAGATTAAATATCTTATTAAATATTCCAAATATTTAATATTCCAAAATATTTAAAATTCCAAAATATTAAATATTCCAAATACATGGTGCTACAGAACCCATCTCTCTTTCTTGTGCTGGCTGACCTCCATGCCTGGAATGTGCTCCCTCTTCACTTTTAATTCAGAGAACCCCTAATCTCCTTCAAGGCTGTCTTTGAATTCCACTTTTATATGAAGTTTTTCCTGATCTTCCCCTTACCCTCATACTACTACTGCTATCCTTCCCAAATCTACCCATATCTATTTCTTAAACCTATATTCCATAAATTCATGTTTCATTTCCCAAACAGATTGTAAACTAAGAACAGGAAATGCTTCACTTTTGATCTTGTATCCCCAGTACCTAGCACAGTAGAGCACATAATAGGCACTTAATAAATGTTTTCTGATTGATTGATTAAGTAATAGCTGGCATTTATATTAGCACTTTAAATTTCTGAAGTTCTTTACATCTATTATCTCATTTGATTCACAAAACCTCCAGAAGTAGCTACCACAGTTATTATGATCTCCATTTTATAGATAAAGAAACTAAGGCTCAGAAAGGTTGAGAAGCTATGGTCACATAACTATTAAGTATTAGAGTTTGAGGCATTTTAGACATTTCAAAGATAGCTATCAGAGATCTATCTATTCAGTACCAAATGATACTACCATCTCTTGAAATTAAGGGCTCTCCTCATACTAATGCAGAATGTATTTAATTTCATGTATTTGAAGGGCCCTGATGTAGAAAAAAGTTTAGACTAGTTGGGTGAAGACTAGAGGGAAGAACTGGGAACAGGAGAGAAAGTATAGAAAGAGATATGGGCTCTAGGTAAGGAAACAAACAAACTTCTTAACAAGAACTATCCTCAACTGTAACCTGTCATGTGGCCTTCTAATTGTGGGACTTTTAGTACCTTCAACAAATTGTACTTATTATAAAAAGAAATTTTGAATTCAGCTAAAGTCCTCCTTCAAAACCATCCATCTATCAATAAACTCTAAACTTTACCCAATTTCCAGTGTCTGGAAGAATGTTATTTTTGCTCCAATGAGACCCAATTAAAAGAGAGAACCAACTTTCAAATCCCAGTTTTACTACTTACTACCTGTGTGACCATGGGCAAATACCAGCCTTTCTTGGTCTTAGCATTCTTATGTATAAAAAGAGGTATGTAGAGCAGGAGGTATCTTAGACTTTTCCCAGCTCAGAAACCCATGATCATATGATCCTATGAATAGGATAGAATATAAACTCCTCCCTTTAGCTTTTAAAGCCCTAGACAACCTGGCCTCAACCTCTCTTTCCAGCCCCATTGGACATTATTCCCCCTCCTTTACTCTGTGATCCAGACAAACTGATCTCTCTCTTCCTCACTCTTGACTCTCCATCTCCCATCTTTGTGCCTTTTCACTAGCAGTCTTCCATGCATGGAATAGGTTCCTGCTTACTTTTGCCTCATAGAGTCCTTTTCCTTAAAGATGCAGTCTAGGCACCATTTTCTACGTAAGGCCTTTCTTCCCCACAACTGCTTCTGCCCTCACTACCTTGTATTTAACTACATTGCACATAGTAATTTATCTGGATGTGGTATATATTTCATGTATACCTGTCTCCCTCATATAAGCTGCAAGTAGGGATTGTTTTATACTTTGTACTTGTATATCAAGCATGTGTTTCTGTTCCTAGCACTTATCGGGTATGTAGATACTTACTGATTGATTGATTGAGCCTGTGTTCTATAAACATTCTGGGTTCCTCTTCCATACAGTATATTTTGCTCCTTAACATTCCTAAAATTGATCAGGGTCATTCTTTCAGACTCTGGCAATTAAGCTAGGGACGCAAAATTCAGTTTAATTTAAATTTAACAAACATTTATTAAGCACTTACTATGTAACGGGCACAATGCCAGATGTTGGATATAAATACAAAATACAGCACTGAAAGGATTTTTTTCCTTCAAAAACATCTCCTGTTAAATCTGAAGTTTGAATTTTCTCTTTATTGTTTCATTGCCTTCCTCACCCATCTTACTATTTTGATAGTGCCTTGATTTTATGCTAGTACTGTACTATCGCTCCTTTTATCATTCTCACTAATATTACAGAAGCTGAAAAAAAGTATAATCTATACCTTAAGTATCTATTTAAGTATGGACTTGGCCATACTCAGTAGGAAGATGAATTTTCACTCCTATTTTAAAAGGTAGATGGCAATCAAGTGTTAGGACATAGTGATATGCAATGTTGATGGGAGACCTCAAGTGGCAATCAGTCAATTAATAATCATTTATTAAATGGAGATACAAAGATAAAAATTACATAACAAAATAAATAGATGGTTAAGAGAATACAACCTGATAATAGTATTTAGATTTCTGAACAACAGTTTAAAACTTAGAAATGACAGACTCTTGGTCAGGGCAAGACCTAAAAAGGAGTGGCATTTTATTTATTATTTATTCATTCATTCATTTTTGCCTAGTGCTTGTAGGTATAATCAAAGAGGGTTTATATTGAATGGGTTAGGTTGAGGATTGGAGAATGAACTCTTCCTACTATACCAGGATAGATTGACAATAAATTATCAACCATTCATTAAGCACTTAATATGTGCCAGGGAATATGCTAAGCACTGAGATACATAGAGGAGCAAAAAGAAAGAGTCCCTCAAGGAGCTTACATTCTGATGGAAGAAGACAGCAAATAAAAGGCAGATGAAAGGGAAGTGGGGTAGGAAAGGTTGCCTGCATTGAGGATGATGTCAAAATCTAGAAAATTAAAAGCAAAGCCAAGTTGGGAAATGAAGGTTGGATGGCCTTGTCTCCTCCCCAAAATATAGACCCTGGGAGGAACTCACCAATGAGGGAAGGGGGCTGGCATGGTGGAGCTATGTTCCAGAGCTATAATGTAGGAAGAAGATAAAAAATGTAGACACTCAGAATGAACAAAAGACAGAATCTAAGCATGGAACCCAAGAAGAAAGTCCATGCATGGCCTCACCTGTTTATATACAAATGGTTAACAATCAAGATCCTAATGGAAAGGTGAGAATTTGAACTCAGATGTATCACTGAGACTTGTTAGGATGAGTTTCATGCATTGAAAGGGTTATTCAAAAGTTAAATGATATATGAAGGGGAATGCAACAAAAGTCTCTCCTGTATATGTATGTGGGTATATATACACACACAAATAGATGATAGATAGATAGATAGATAGATAGATAGATAGATAGATAGAGAGATAGATAGAGAGATAGATAGAGAGATAGAGAGATAGATAGATAGATAGATAAACATTTGAGCTAACAAGGACCAAAGCAAGTACTGCATTATGGATAACATTTGAGTAAAGATTTTTTTTAAAGCAGAACTAGAGGCAATTTTATGGAAAGGATTCCACACCATTTAGACTGAAAGAGGAAATAAATGAGGAGTTTGGGAAATAGGACCAGTGTGGCACTAAGGTCATTTAGTCAATAAGCATTTATTAAGTGGATACTATTTGTCAGACACTGTCCAAAGCACTGCTTATATGGGGAAAAGAGAAAACATGATCCTTATCCTCAAAGAGCTCAAATTCTAATGAGGAATTCACATGTAAAAAAAAACAGTGAACATACAGGACATATAAAGTTTAAATAGGAGGTAATTTCAGAGGGAAGGCACTAGCAATAGGGGAGAATATGAAAAGCATCTTGTAAAAAGTAGGATTTGACCTGAGTCTTGATAGAAACCAGGAGGCAGAGGTGAAGAGGGAAAAGATTTCATGCATGGGAGAGAATCAGTGAAAAGGTGCAAGGTCTACATCATTTATTTAAGGTACTTCGTATTTCCAACATTATGTAATTGTTTATTATTATGAGATACTATCTTCTAGTTCCAACTGTTCATTGGATCATAGAATAAAGGAAGAGGAGTACAGTATAGGAAGAGTAGAAAGATAGGAAGGGGCCTGGTTATAAGAGGCTTTAAAAGACAGAGAGAACCACTGGAGTGTATTGAGGATAAGGATGACATGGTCAGATTTGTGCTTTAGGAAGATGACTTTGGCAACTGATAGCAAATTAGATTGGATTACAAGAGTCTTGAAGCAGAGAGACTAACAAATAGGCTATTTCTAACTATCCTACCGGCATGAAGTGATGAGGGTCTCTACCTATAAGGTAAGTGATCTATGTGTTGTTTTGGCCATTTGTTGCAGAGTAGGAAGGGGCCTCACAGGCCATCTTGTCAAACACCATACCTAAATAAGAATCCCTCTCTGTAGTACACTGGACAAATTGTTTATAACCTTTGCTTGACTAATTTTAGAGCATGCGACCCTATTATATCTAGAGGAAACAAAGTTCACATTTGTGTAATTCTGATTTTTAGGAAGTTACAGGAAGGTAGTGTATTCTTCTGAGATATGTTGGAAACAGGACAGGAGTCAAAAACTAAGGACATTTTGGTCCTTCAGTTAATCAATAAGCATTTATGAACTATTATGAGCTGATACTTGTACTACCAATGTTGGGGATACAATAAAAGAATCACAACAGTTCATGCCCTCATAGAGCTTATAGTCTAATGGAAGACACAACATGTATTCATAAGTTTATACAGACCATATACAAATGAGTATATTGTAATAAGTCAATGTGTAATATATGCAAAATGAATATGTTGAATTTTAGGAAAGGATACACTAGCATTTGGGTTGATCAGGAAAGACTTTGTATAGATAGTGAAATTAGAGTTGAATCTAAAGGAAGCCAGGGATTCCAAAAGGTGGAAGTGAGAAGGGAGGATTGTCTATGTATGAGGGAGAGCCAGTCTGAATGCATGGAGGTAGGAAACAGAGCATCATGTGTAAGGAACCATGAATATGCCAATATAGAAAGAACACAGAGTTCATTAAATAGAGTAACATAGAAGACTGGAAAGGTAGGAATTGTGGCTGGCTGTGAAGAGATTTTAATGTCTAATAGAGTAATTTGTAGTTGAACCTAAAAGTAATAGAGAACCACTGGAGTTTGTTGAGAGGGGATGGGTGTGACATGGACAGACTTGCCCTTTAGAAAAATACCTTTGGTGTCTGTATGGAAGATGGATTGGTGTGGGGAGAAGCATAAGATAAGGAAGACCAAATAGAGAGTAAATGCAGTAGTCCAGCTGAGGAGTGGTAAAAGCCTGAACTAAGATGGTGGATATATGAATGGTGAAGAGGCAACATGCAAAATGTATTTGGTGATAAAAATAAAATAAGACTTGACAACTGATTTAATATATTGGGTGGTGAGGAGTCAAAGGTAATACTGAGATTGTGAACTTGGATGCCTGAAAAGTATGGTGCTGACATCAGAGTAAGAGAGAAGTTCAGAAGATGAGAATGAAAATGATTTCTGTTTTGAATGTGTTGAGTTTGTGATGTTTAGGAGACACCCAGTTGAAAATGTTCAATAGGTATTTGATGATTAAATATGAAGAGAATGAGGTTGCCAAATGCAAGAGCATGCAGAAAAGAGAAGCAGGGCCAGGACAGAACATTAATGTACATAAGCAATGAGTAGGCTTGACGTGGATGAACGAGCGAAGGAGACTGAGGAGGAATGATCAGACAGGTAGGAGGGAAGCAATGCCACAGAAACCCAGAGAGAAGAGAGTATCCAGGAGAAGAAGGTAGTCAACTATGTAAAATGTTGCATAGACATCAAGCATGAGGACTGAGAAAGGACTGCTAAATACAGCAATCATTAAAAATCATTCATATCTTTGCAGAGAGCAGTAACAGTTGAGTGATAGATTAGAAGCCATGTTGCAGAAGGCTTAAAAGAATTTGAAAGGAGAAGTGGAGTCATCACACATAGACGGCTTTATCAAAGAGTTTGGTTGAGAAAGGGGAAAATATACGGCTGATGATAGCAGAGATGCAATGATCTGGTGGGACTTTTTTTTTAAGATAGAGAGATTTATACATAATTGTAGGCAGCAAAGAAGAAAAGGGAGTGTTTGAAGTATTAGAAAGAGGGAATGATGATGAGTACAATTAACTGAAGAAGATTTGAGAGGATGAAACCAAAGGGTTCATCTTGTTAAAGTGAAAGGCCACCAATAATGAAGGTAGAGAGAATGACAGATGATGTCAAGGAACTGTGTGACGATCAGGGGACAAGTGGGAGCTCTAAGCACACAGCTTTGTTGTTATTGTTGTTGTTTTTTTCGGTGAATATGAAGCAAGTTCTAATGCTGATATACTGGGGTGAAGAGATGCTGTAGGAGGGTTGAGGAACAGCCTTTGCAGAGAGTGGTGAAGAGTCACTCAACAAAGAGTAAAAGAGTAGTCTTGCTGCAGTGAGAACTCAGTTGGGATTAGATAACAGACATTTATGGTTGCATTATGTCTTTCTTTCAGCAGCGTGTGAGTAGGAATGTAGGTAACCCATAGTTAGACTTTGTTGAGGTGTGAATAGTAATGGGAAAAAGGAATAAAGAATTTAACCGTACAGGATAATGGAGAGCTAAACGGGCATGCCAAGGGAAACTAATTCAGAGACAAGTGCAAAAATTTCAGTGAGTTTGATTGCTGTACATACTGATGGATTTGAGAATCCAGGTTCTTGGAATAACACGGGTGAAAGATTTGTATCAACTAGTAAATTGTTTTGATTTTGTTTCCATTTTTTCTTTGCCCTATGGAATCTCATGGGAAAACTGAGCTTGACAGGCCTACATCTTGGTTTTCACATTATATATCCTTTCTTTCATATTAGTAAGGATTAATTAATGTCTTGCTTGTTTCACTTGTAATAAAAATATTCAAACACAAACTTTAGCACTTTAAACATTTTAAATATAATCATCACAGTTAAGTAATTTCCCTTTGTGTATTTTGTATAGTCTAAAGTCTTAAATATATTTGTACAAGCTGTTAGGAAGCAGACACTTTAAATAGTCTAGGGAAAACCTGAACCGGAATTATATGTGTTGAGTGTCACTATGTTGCTATCATTGTAAGTTTTGAGCAATATTTCACATTTTCTTAATCTGTTCTTTTCTCTCAAGTTGTTTCTTTTCTTTCCTTACCTTTCCTTATATCTAGGTTTAGTTATTTTTTTCTTTTGATTGAAGGCTTTTTAGTGGAATATTTGTAATCACAATTATAAATATTTTAGTAGATTTCACTTAAATATTTAAGGCACTGCTAACTAATAATTCATATTTTGACAACATATTTATATTACAAATTTATATCTCCTTTTGAATGACAGAAATAGCACTTATTTTTGGATATATTGCTCTATGAAATTAAAACATAAAAGAAGATAGGAAACTGTAGGAACAAGACATAACTTTATTTCATTAAGTAATATTTCAAAATTTAGCAAAATGATGGGAACCTGTCTTTATGTTAATATGAAAACTCATATTTCCTCATAGATTAATCATTTAATTGTGACATTTATAAATCTCATTTTAATGGAGATGTGAGCATTATGTCTCGTGCAAAGTCTAAATATCTTCTTTTTCCTTCCAAAATGCTGGGACTGGTTCAGAGTAATTTAAATTCAAATAAAAGTGTGTAAAATATTTTACCATATGAACATCACTTTTTTTTTCATTTTCTCAATGATATTGAAAAGGTTCCAATGATTTCCATAAAGTTTCCCATAAACATCACTTTTAAATTTAAAAACCATCAAAAGGATAAAAATTAATGTTTCATTTACCAAAACTCTCAGAAAACATGAAATCCTATCTTCTGAATTTGCATTTTTATAAATACGTTTAATAACTCTGCAGAAATTTGTTTTGAAAAATTTGAATAATCTTTTCAGTAATGAATTTATATTCCTTACTGACTGCTCTTGATTATTTTTATAACAAAATAGGACCAAGAATCAAAAGTGATAATGCTTAAACATTTGCATGGTGGAGGTATATGTAACAAATAAGAAAAACCCTGCAACTGAAAAAAATCACTTAGAGTTTTTTTTTTTAATCTCTTTCTTTATCTGTATTTGTGTTGGTGCTCTTTTAGGTGATGAAGAAGGGATCCAGGAGACAGCAGAATCAGATGGGGACACACAATCAGAAAAACCAGGGCAGCTCAGCACTGAGACAGATGACTGGGATGGACCAGGTAGGAGAGAGGATTTAAAATGCAAGAATGTGGCTTTGAAATTCAGAAGATCCCTCCCCCTCATCATCTCTCTCAGTCTCTCTCTCTCTCTCTGTCTCTCTGTCTCTCTCTCTGTCTCTGTCCCTCTCTCTCTCTTTCTCTCTCACTTTCTCTGTCTCTCTCTCTCTCTCTATATGTATATATACACGGATATAGACACACATATATAAACATATATAGATGATAAATACATATAGATGTATCCAACGCCAATAAGTAGGGATGCCCCTCAAACTTTTTATCACTATGAAAAATTATTCTTTAAATATGTGCTGTTTAGGGTAAAGAATTAAATAGATAATATTTATTATGGAGGCTGGCCCTAGATCTGTGCCTTTCATTTTAATGCTATATATTACAAGGTTATTCTTACCAATTTTTTGTTGTTGGAGTTATCATGAGATGAAGCTTCTCCTTCCTCTGGTAAAAGCAGTGTGAACCCACACTGAAATCCAAACTATATAGGTATTGAACAATACATGAACAGAACAATTCCACAGGTATTTTAAGGACTTTGATGATCAGTTTGGTATTTATTCAAATCATTAGAGATGCCCTGGATATTATCTTGGGAGTTGAAAGACAAACTTGAAGATAGTTTTATGTCTGTAGATTTGGAGAGATTTTTGTAGTACCACTTTTAATTTCCATCAGTAAGTCCTAGGTTTCATAGAAAAACATCTAAGGTCATGAACACAAAATGTTTAAAGCAACTTAGGCAACAACATTGTAAGTTGGTTGAAAAATTCCAGATTTAATTTTTAAAATACAAAATAAAATATTATGGTTAAAAGGCTGTTTATGTAATAACCCAGAATTTTCCAGTTGTATCAAATTTATAAATAGAGACTATTGTATAAAAAGGTTTAAGGACAGTGTATTGAAATTATTTTAACAATGATTCATAATGCAGTACCATTTTTCATTAGGAAATATTCTATATTTCAATCACATTTTCATCCTTGCATGACTTTGCAAATTACTGTATGCTGTGCATGAAGAAGAGAAGAACTCCAGGGGTAATTTTCTGAAACCAGCAGCTGGAAAATATAATGCAAACAAAAATGAAGATGCAGTATATCTGATCATTATGATGTCATTGAAAACGGTGTTAATGATATACACAAATGTTTATATTCTGTACACTGTGGCATTATGCAAAGGCAAGATTTTGGAATAAAATGTATTTCATTTAAAGTAGGATAAGCCCATTTTTGTGGTTTTGAAAGAGCATAGAAATCTTTTCTGGCATACCTACTCTCTAAGAAGTACTCATTTCATAATGCTTTCATTACTATAGTATGGGTAATTTATGACATTTTTTATGACAGGAAAAAAAAACACTTTTAGAAAAATTTACCTCTGTCCTTTTTTAGGTTGCTTTGCATTTTTCAAAGAAAAATTTCATTAACTTGCACTGCTCTTCATTATTACTATATTGATAGAAAATTAATGTGTAACAGATTATATTTAGTATTACAGAAAATACATAAATATTGATACTTTTCTTCAACATCAGAGTTTCTGCACTTTTGTTTTCAAGGAAATGAAATTTTAGTCAAAGAGATTTTAATTAAACAGATGGAAGTGTTTGTATAAGCGTTCATTTGATCTTCATTGTTGCACATGAATGGGGGTGGTGGTGGTACACTCTTTAACATGAAAATGAATTGTAGATAGATGAATAGATAGGCAGATAGAATGAAAATCAATATATCAACAAGTTCCTTCTTCTGGACATTCTAAAATCAATTGCATGTTCTCCACAGGTAGTTGAGCATCAATATCTGGAAATGAATATTTTCACTTCTGAAACAATGAAATCATTGTACCACAGAAGGATGTTTTGGTATCTCTGTATCCTAGTTGTTGGGTCAAGCACCACTATTTCATTAGTATCTTTTTTTAAAAATTAATTTTTCCTTTTAGTAAGACATTCTTGTTAAATTGCCTGTCGAATAGTATTAGTATCTACAGACTGTGAACAAAAGAAGAAACAGGGTAGCTTTTAACATTTTTTTTTAAATATTTGAGATGTAAGAATTGTGTATACTCCTGTGCATAGTTATATGTTTCTTTACTGTGGAGTCAGTGAATCTTGATGTAGAACTTTATCTAGGGAGGGATATATGTGTGTAAGTGAGTATGGTTGTGGTTGTGGGTCTATGTATATCCTAAAGGTGTTCATAATAACAATAAATGATATATTTTTTTTTACATCACTAAATATGTAGTTCCAAAACTAACATTAAATTATCCCTGAAAAAAATACCTAGTTGTGATATATTATTTCAGGATTTAATTTTTTGTGTAAGCATGCCATAATTTTTAGTTGGGCTTTTGAGTATTTTAAAGTCTTTGTTTTTTAAGATGTGCCCAGAGAGTCACATCCAGTCAATATCAGTAATCAGGACAAAATAAATTCCAAAATCACAGGGGAATTTAGAAAATAGTACCAGAGTATTACTATCTTAAACTGATGGAAATTTGCTTTGTTTTGCCCCCTCTAGTGAAGTTTCTCAGCTTTACTTGATAGCCCAAAGAAGTTTTACTGTCATTAATATTTTGCTTTTTTCAAAGCAGGTTTTTTTTTATTTCATAGTCATTAGAGATGGAAAACGCCACTATGTCATATATAATAATTTTTCATATATTTGACCTCATTTAATTGTCCTACCAGTCTCTTCTTCTAGTAAGAAAGATAATTTTGGGTCTTTTAATAGTTCCTCTATGTTATGATCTATTTAATCCTTTAATCTTCTTTGTGACTCCCATCTGTATTTGGTCTTTGTAGCCACTGCACAGTGCAGAACTAGAAGAGGGTACTGAGAAAGCAGTGTTAGAGTGGACAGGTCACTGAATTCCAGTGAAAGGATCAAGATTTTCTCCCAACTCTGTTAATAATAAACTTCGATCTATGGCCATTTTATAGTGTGAAACAGAACTAGATATTGAGTGGGGGGAAGAAAATAAGCATTTATTAAAAACCTACTATGTGTCATGCCCTTTGTAAATATTATCTCCTTGGATCCTCACAACAACCTTACAATGTAGGGTTTCTACATTCCCTCTGTACATTTGAAGAAATTGAGACAAACAGAGGTTAAGTGACTTGCCCAAAATCACACAGCTAGTAAGTGTCTGAGGCTAGATTTGAGCCAGGGTCTTCTTGGCTGCAGGCCCTGTGCTCTGTACATTGAGCTACATAGCTAGCTTTTAGGCAAACAGAGGTTAAGTGATTTGCCCAAAGTCACACAGCTAGTAAGTGTTTGAGGTCAGATTTGAACTCGGTCTTCCTGACTCCAGCTCCAGGGCTATATCCACTTCAGTACCTAGCAGTATGGAAAGGTCATTAAACTCAGGTAGAATCATGTGCTACTCTCAACTCCGACAGTAGGGAACTAGGATTTTAGGAAAGTCATTTTTCCTTGCTCAACCACACTACCCCCATCTGTAAAATGAAAGGCTCAGACTCTCTGATCTCTAAGGTGACTAAACTAACTCTAACATTCCATTTTTCTATAATGCTTAAAGCCATGGCAGCTCATAAACCTTACATTCCCCACTTCTAGTTATGTAGCACTTTGTCTTCCTAAAATCATTAATAACTTACATTATATAGCATCTAACTAATCTCCTGCTCATCTTCCATTAGGATTCCATGAACATTTTCAGCAATTCATTCCTCCATTGTATCTTCTCATTAAGGCTAATATTTTGTCCTTGTCATTTAAAACCTTTACTCCCTTTTTTGATTTTTCTTTAAGTTCCTAGTACCATTTGAAAGTAATGTACCCCTTAATTCATTGGGCATTTATTGAGCGCCTATGACTTCAAAGATGCTAAGCTAGATGTTCTTGAATAATACAGAGGTTTTTAAAACATAGACCTCCTCACAACAATATAACAGTTCATATCTCTATAGATAGCTTTGTGATGAATAAAACCTCACTTTCATATAGTGAATGGCAAGCAGGTTATAAACAATAATCTTTGGATTGCAATAATTGCCATGTATTTTATGGTTTATAAATGATATCACATAAATTATCTCATTGGATACAACAGCCCCACCTGGGCCAACCATGTACTGCCTATGTGACTTTGGGAATGTCACTTAAACTCTCTGGGCCTCAGTTTCTTTATTTCTAAAATGAGAGGGGATTGGACCAGGCCACCCATAAGAATTCTTTCAACTTTACTCTGAGAGCAACCATTTGAATACTACTTTCCAGTTACTTCATTCACTTAGTATTTTGATTTTATAATCCATAGGCCACATTTTAAAATAGTTTTTGATTTTTCCAACTTCACTACCTACATTAATAATAATGATAGCTAATAATAGCTAACATATAGCACCTACTATGTGTCAGGCACTGAACTAGGCTTTACAGTTAACATCTTGTTTGATCCTCACAACAACCCTGGGAGGTAGGTGCTATTATTATCCCCATTTTACAGATGAAGAAACTGAGGCAAACAAGTTAAAGGATTTTTCCAAGATCACAGAGCTAGTAAGTATCTGAGGCTAATTTTGTTAACTCTTTCATGTGGTGATTTGCTTACTGACTATACTTTAAATTTCATGGAGCAAGCACTATGTCCACATACATTCAAATGGCACCTTCTATAAAGTAGGCATCTTAGGAATAAAGAATAAGGAAGAGAAGCATGCAGGAATGATATTTCCTGCCTCACTGCAAAGCTCATATAAGGAAGTCTCGATTTAGAAAGAGATCTATTGTTGGGTAATTATTAACTTTATAAAGAGGCATTATAGCACACTGGATAAAGTGGAACCAGGCCTGATTTCCATTCTTGCCTCTGACACTAACTAAGTGACCATGGACTTGTCACTTGACCCATATATAACTCAGGCCACTTCGTAGGATTTCACTAAAGTAGATGGTTGCTTTTGTGGAGGGAGTTTCCATGCTGGGAGTTCTCCATTCTGATGAAGTCACATATCATCCAGAATCCAATTTCGAAAGAGATTCCTGATTTATATAGTTACCACAGGACTCTATCAAGTAATGAGTCCTTCAAGTCTATTTAAAATGATTCAGTCTATAGAAATTTGATCCTGTTTGTTTTACCACCTTTCAGAATTTGTGTAAAGTGTGAGGCATGCCTCACTTGTTTTTTGTTTTTTTTTTTTTGTTTTTTTAGGCAATTGGGGTTAAGTGACTTGCCCAGGGTCACACAGCTAGTGAGTGTTAAGTGTTTGGTCTGAGGCTGGATTTGAACTCAGGTCCTCCTGACTTCAGGGCCAGTGCTCTATCCACTGTGCCACCTAGCTGCCCTCATGCCTCACTTGTTGCAACTGTGCTGAAAGTAAGCTGAAAATCTCTAAATAAATTTCCTTACTCCCTTGTTATTCATCACTGTGAATAAATAGCGATGGTAGTACTTGCTCAGCTTTATGCCTTAAGTTAAAATAAAACGGTGGGGGAAGTGTTTTTGCATAAAGTTGGAATGGCTGGTAGACCACTGTGAGATTGAAACAGACACTAATGATACAGCGCCCTTTTTTTTTTCTTCACTCGTGCTAAGAAGGACTTGAAGATTACAGTTCTGATTTCGTTTCCTTTTTGATTGGGAAAATGTGGTAGATAGAAGATCTGGGAAATGCCATTTGATGTAAATTAACAAAAACCTATGAAACATAGTTAACCATAGATCTAGTCTGACAGTAAGAAGAATATTGTGAGAAGCAGAGGAAATCTGAATGACTGTGTGTTACTCTGACAGTGAATTGGTATTATCTCTGCTATCAGATAATGCAGTTATCATTAATTTTCACATTTGCATTTCAATCTTTGGAAGGAAATGACTCTTGCCGGATGAAGATAAGAGCTCTGTACTACTATAATGAACCATCATTTTATCCCAATGCTTTGTATCTGTATGAAAATGAGGCTGGGAGGAGTATGGGAGGGGGGCGGGCTGGAGGGAGGGAGGGGGTCATAGAAACATTATAACAAAGTGTCAAAAATTACCACAGACTTTGGAGGCCTTTATGAAACAAGAGGCAGTCTAAATAAATCTTCTGTAGTGAAGTGGATATCGGATTAAAGACAGAAAGCTTGGTTTCCTATTGCAGAGAAGAAAAAAAAAACACCATGGACAAGTAGACAAAAAAAGTCTCTTCATCTCGTTTCCTTAATCCAGTTTGTACTACTAGTTTGGAATTAGGAAATGCATAAACTCAACTCAAAATACTGATTTAGAGCCAGTTTGGAGAGAATGTTAACATGTTACTTTAGTTTCATTTTACTACTTTACCCCCACAAGATTCTACCTTCCATAATGGCCATGATCCAGTATGTTTATTTACTTACAAATAAAACAACTCAGCAAATAAATATTTCCCCTCTTGACTCCAGTCATGTTACCTTGATTTTATTCAGTAGTGATTCTTTTTGTCATTCAGAGTTATAAATAAGAGTACTATTTGTATAAGATTTGCTAGTTGACTGTTCCCAGACTTTTTCATTGATTTCTACCGTGACCCTCAAAATTTATTCAACCAAAAGAAACAGCAACTTTTACATTCAATTATTCAGTCGACAAACATTTTAAAATGAATATTATATACCAGGCACTATACTAGACACTTAGGATTCAAAGACAAAAATGAACCTAAACTTGTATTCAAAGAACTTTTTATATTATTCTGGGCAATATAACATTCACATATAAATGCAAGATACACACACACACACACATATATATATATATACACATATACATGTATGTATGCACACATATAAACACACCTACATACACATGTATATGCACACACACACACACACACACACAACCTATATCATTTAGTCTGGGCATAAAAGTGGGAGAATCAGGAAAGACCTCTTAAAGGAAGTGGCGTTTGACTTGATACTTGAAGGGAGCTAGGTATTTACAAGAGAGGTTTGAGAAGCATTCCACACTTTAGAGAGAGCTTGTAAGAAAACTCGAGGACGTGAAACACCAAGTAGAAAGTGTACAGCAAGGATGTCACTTTGTCTGGAAGACATGTAGAATGTATAGGGTGTATGAGAAGGAGGAGTAGGGAATCAGCCTGGAAAGGGAGGCAGGCATCAAATTAGCAGCTTAAATGTTAAGCAGAGGAACTTTGTTTTGTCCTAGAGGCAATAGGGAACTTCTGGTCTCTTGAGAAGGAGAGTATGCTTACTGAAGTGGGCAAAGTTTAATCTCTGGTAATTATAAAATAAATTAATTATTATTAAAATGTCTATATTGATATTATCATTATCATACTAATGAAATTTTACTTGATCATGGTATTGAGAATAGGAGATTTTTTTTACATGCCTTAAATTAATTTGGAAAACTAGGCTGTTAGGCATTGCTTTCTGATACAAAACCACTAAAACTTGGATTTATTTCAACTTCTCTCACATATGCCTTTGCATATGGAATACCAGTACATTATTGTAAGTCAACATATTCTGGAAGTTTTGAATTTCTACACATTTATACATATGCACCTAGTGTCACTAGTTAAGCATGCAAAATACATTTTTCAGATATTTCCTAGGTTATTTTAGAAAATAGCATTACTTTGTGTGAAGGAATATATAAAATGTCTTGATAATGTATACTTTTTAAAAGAATTCAATCAAAGGGGATGCTTTAAGAAATAAATTTACTTGTCATTTTATTCATTAGTAATAATTTATTAAATATAGTTCAAACAATTTGGCTCTTTCACATGGCATATAGGAACTATTTTTTTTTCTTTGAAAGGATATATTCCCTTTAAAACACACACACACACACACACACACACACACACACACTCCTTTCTTGCCTACTTTCCAGGAATATTTCATATTATTCTCCTTCATATGATCTTGAATTTTAGGCAAACTCAGCCACTTGTTCCTTGGACATGAAATTCCATATCCTGTCTCCATGTCTTTGCATTGGTTGTTCCCCTTGCATGTAATGTACTCTTTTCTTACCTCCACCTAGAAAAATCCCTAGTTTACATCAAAGTTCAGTTCAATCATCTCTTCAAGGAGCCTTTCCTGAACCCACTAGCTGCTAAGGCCTGAAGGATTACCTTGTATTGGTCTTGTATAAATTTTGCTTCTGCAGGCATATTAACCACCTCAATAGAATGCAAGCTCCTTAAAGACAGGAATGGCTTAATTTTTGTTCTAGTATAATGAGTATCTAGCTTAATGCCTAGAAGATATTGGTTGCTTAATAAATGCTTACTGAATTGATTTCAATACTGGACCAGACCTCTGGTCTATTGGTCTTAGCTCTATGACATAGTAGTCATGACAGAAATGTGGCATGTAATGTCACCCTCAAAAGTTAAGGATATATTCCAGAATAATCCAGTTTGCCTTATTAACTGCTTAAGGATCAGTAGCAATTTATGAATTTATACAAATCATCTTTGAAGCCATACGTCTGCTTATATTATACCTTACAGGCCTGGGTCTATTAGTGCTACTGTGGGGTCCCTGACCTCCTCAGGAAAGGAGGAAGCAAATAAACATTTAAATCCTTACTATGTACCAGGCAATGACCTAAGCACTTTACAAATATTAACTTTTTTAAGGACTTTACAAATATTATCTCATTTGAGACTCACTAAAACCCTGTGAAGTAGGAGATATGATTATCACTATTTTATAGTTGAGGAAATTGAGGGAGACAGAGGTTAAATGACCTGTCAAGGGTCATACCTCTAAAAAGTATTTGAAGTCATATTTGAACTCAGGTCTTCCTGATTTAAGGTCCAGTGTTCTGTCCACTAAGTCACAGGTGATACATACATGCACACAAACACATATACATAGACACATATGTATATATGTATATATATACATGTATATATTTTGTACAGAATAACTTTGTGCATATATACATAAGCTCATGTGCATATATGTGGATACATATTATGTGTCTATATGGTATGTGTTGTGTATATATGCACACACATACATGCATACATACATACTCTTTGTCTTATTAAAAAAAAAACAAGAAAAGGCTTTTTGTAAGAGGTAGCATGGGAGCTGAGTCTTGGACAGAGCTAGGTGTTGTAAGAGGCAGAGGGAAGGAGCTCACGCATGGCATTATGCCTCAAACGTCAGACCTGGATCAAGAGTTAAGATCCCATCTCCGGTACTTGCTGACTGTGTGACCATTGATGTCACTTAATCTCCATAACCTCTGTCTGCTCATTTGTAAAATGAGGTTAATAATACCTGTAGTAGCTCATTTCATTTGTGTGAGGCTCATTTGAGAACCAAAGCATTTTGCCTAAATTAAAGCTCTTTATACATGTCTGTTGTTATTATTTTTCCAGGAATAGGGGGGAAAGCTTGCTCAAAAGCATGGAGAGAAGGGAGATAGAATGTCACAGATAGGTAAGAGCAAGTCCGCCAGTTTAGCTTGGACACAGGATCTGTGATGGGCAGTAATGTGCAGTCAGCCTGTAAAGGCGGGCTGCAGCCGGTCTGCGGATGGCTTCAAATGCCAAGCAGAGAGGACTTTGTATTTTATCCTAGATGCAACAGAGAGACACTGAAGCTTCCTGAGCCCAGTGACATGATCTGACTTGTGTGGAATCAGTCAGACCACACCAATACATTAGGTTAAGTTATCTTCAGAAAGCAGTCTACAGTGATGCCTATGTATTTTTCCTAAGCACGTTCTGCTAGCTTGGAGCCCATCATTTCAAAATATACTTTGAATCATGTGCATTATTCTGCCCTTATCCAAACTAGATCTCATCTGCTACTTTTCTGCCCATTCTTATAACCTCATGAGGTCAGCTTACAAGGTAGCCTTGCCCTATTAACAAAAACAATCAGAAGAAAAGCAAAAAAAAATAGTATTCCATATAAATAAAACTGATGGCACATTGATAAATCTGTTGCAGCCCATGAGGTCTTCCTAAAAGTCAAGACGGGTGAAGTGTAAATTGGAAGAGATTTTACAATATGTATGGTTAATCTGTTCCTCTGCTATCTAGGTATTTTCCATTGAAATCTGTCCTGCTATTGTTCATTTATTTGGTGAATATTAATTAAGTTCCTACCATGTGCAATAAACTTTTCTGGACATTGGGGAGGTAAAAATAAATAATACATAACCCATGCTCCTAACCTTAGGTAGAAGGGAATATTTTCTGTGTCAAGCAGCAAAATGGTCTTTCAGTGAAGTAACTAGTATTGTCAGTGGTATCATGGTGTCTCATCAGTCACTAAGTCTCAGTAAGTATTAGAATTGCTGTGACAGATCTCCCAAACTAAAATGCCGTGGTGTGGTGACTGAAATCAAGTGTTGGAATCTGTACTGATTGATAGAAATCAGCTCCATCTTTGGACTATAAAAAGTAACTAGAAAAAATGTGCCTCCAACTTGCTCAAGAAATTTTCACAGGGATCTAATTGTAGTTTAGGCGATCCTATAGACTTCTCCCAGGAGGATCATCCCTTATAGAATATCTCTGGACTCCTAATTTTTTAAAGTTGATTTTGGAATAGATTTGAGAAAGTTATAGATGTTCATAATCCATCATCATATTAAGAAGAAAGCATCTCTTTCATCTACTATCATATCTCTCACATAGGCAATGAGATATATCTATAGGGTGGTAAGATATAAACTGACATTGGGGGGAAATTCTTCGGGGAACCATGCAGTAAATCATGTGCTTTTAGGCTTTCTTCCTTAATATGGGCAGATATACCCTGCTAACTGAACAGAAGTAGAAAGCAATCTTTTTTTCCCCCAGAAGCATGTAAAATCCAAAGAATCCACAACTAATTTTTTCCTTTGTTATAATTTTTCATATTAAACCATCCAAGACAATTATATGAAGTTCATTATCTAGCACTAACTTCAGCTAAGTAGTTGAATGATCTAATACATTTTGAACTGATGGCATCAATATGGAGTCTTGTAGAAAATAAAATTCTTCTATAATTCAAGCAGAGTGTGATAATGGCCAAGACAGAGATGAAAAGTTTTCTGTTTAAAGGTCGATTTTTATTATTTAAAAATTATCTACATTACATTTAAGAAATCTCTTCAAATAGTTTCAGAGAAAAAAATGCCCCAATATTGAAAGATATTTCAAAATCTAAAAATAAAATATTTTAAGTATTTTAGGTTTATTTCTGAAAAAAAAAAGAAAAATGGGGAGAAAGAGGCATGCATTTATTAATCATCCACTGTGAGCTAAGCACTGTGCTAAACACCTTAGAAATGTCTCATTTGACCCTCATAATAACCCTCTGAAAAAAGGCACTTTTGTTGTCTGCATTATTGTCTGCAATGCATTGTCTGCATTGAGGAAGCTGAGGCAGACAGTGATTAAGTGATATGTCCAGGGTTACATCTAGAACGTATCTGAGGCTAGGTTTGAACTCCCGATTCTTAGCCCAGCACTCTATCCTCTATTCTACCTTTGCTCATCTTTTTTTCACAGGGTCTTGAAATCTCACATAATCAAAATGGACACTCATATATCCTTCATAGTGATAAAATAAAATAGAATAACTTATTAATTCACATTTTCTGAATTGTATAATATTACCTCTGGGCAATAACACTTTAAAATGGATATAATCACATTTAGGCAGAATAATGAATCAATTTCTGTTACAGAACAATGTCCTTGATTAACTTGGACATTGAAGTAGTTTCAATAACGTTCCCTAAGCCATATTCAGAACTTTAGAAGCACTATTTTTCCTTTGGTTGTGGTTTCTTAAAACTGTTTTTCTAATAACTTGAAAGCCTAGAGCATGTAAGTGTGTTTTGTTTTGTTTTCTGTTTTGACTGTTTGGTTTTTGATTTTGTTATTGTTGTTGTTGTTTTAGACTGGATCTGTGATTAAATTGCATAGGGAATTCCCCGTGAGCAAACTGTACTAATATAGCTCTGTACTTGCCCTGCAAACTAATCTTATAGGTATCTGAGGACACTGGGACCTTAGGTGACTTTTTCAGAATGATACAGTGTCAGAGGCTGGATTCAGCCAACAAGGTCTTGCTGGCTCTGAGGTTGTCTCTCCATGTATGCACTATCCATATTCTCTCTTGCAGGTGAGCTTTTAATATGGGATTTTGGAGGAAGCCTGCTTGGAAATGCTTACAATGGCAATATAAGTGTTGGAGAAATATTTTTCTCTCTGCATTGTTTTCAATATTGCACTGTATAGAGGATATAAAATGCAAGATGTTGTTTAACTATATTTTCCCATTGTAAGTATTTTCCAAGCATGCTTCCCCCCCAATCCCAGATTATCCTTACAAGATGAAGAGCTAGACAGAAGAGAGGTAGTATGAGGGTATTTCAACACAAGGGAATTGTTTTTAGCCAAAAATTATTATCAACTTGAAATAATAAAAAATAATAATGATAATAATAATAATTATTATTATAACAATAACTAACATTTATATAGCACTTAAAGGTTTGCAAAGATATTTACTGACATTTCATCCTCACAAGAAGTCACTGATTATCCCCCTTTTACAGATTAGGAAACTGAGGCCCAGAAAAATTAAGTGACTTGCCAAAGTAGTATCTAAAGCAAGATTTGAATTCCGGTCTTTTCTACTCCAAATCTAATGCTCTATTCACTATATCACGCCATTGTCCTAGATACAATCAATGGAATATTTCTCTACACAAATGGTAAGATGATATTTAGCTATGACTTAGATTCTAATTTTCACAGACCAGATTTGAATATGCCACCCGCTCATGTAGGTGTAGATTTGGACATCTGTCTCCCTATCCAAGAGCTCTAGTGGGTTTAATTCCAAGATCTAGGCAAAAGATAATTTTTTTTCCTCTGTCATGTCTGTAGCACAGAAAGTGCCAGGTTGGGAAAGAAAAGGCACTCCTGCTTTGTGCTTGTGCATGCCTTGTAATACACAAAGTCCACGTAAGCACTACAGCCCGAATCTCTGAACTAGAGGTGTAGTATAAAGATGGGGACAGAAAGGTTGACTTCTTTTTGGTTTCCTGTTGCTTCCTTCCTTTAAACAAAAGTATGATGTCCAGGTTCAGGTTCCGGCTGGCCTGTATTTTGTCCATCATCATTTATCTACATAGTTATTACTCCTGGCAAAAGGTAGGAAGTCTTAACCTCATAAGGTACCTCTGCTTTGGGTGCTGAATATGCAGCATGGATGATTCAACTCTCTTCCAGGTCAATCCTTTAAACAATAAACTAATTAACCTTATAGTCTCAACCAGTGGTGGACATCAGAACATGACTTTTTACCGGCAAAATGAGAATACATATTTGTTGTTGTCGTTCAGTCATTTCAGTTGTGTCTAACTCCTCGTGATCCCATTTGTGGGTTTGTTTTTTTTTTTGACAAAGACATTGCAATGGTTTGCCATTTCGTTCTCCAGCCCATTTTATATATGGGAAACTGAGGCAAACAGGGTTAAGTGACTTGTCCAGGGTCACACAGCTAGTAAATGTCCCAGGCTAGGTTTGAACTCAGAGAGGTGAGTCTTTTCAGGTCCAGCACTCTATCCACTGTGCCACCTACATTATTTTTAAATTTTAAAAGTTGAGAGCTTATGGTTTGCATCCTATAGAAAAGGTGTGTATATTAAAACCAATATATTTACCATAAATTTTGTTCTTTCCTTAGTATGTACATAAAACAGATAATATCTTATCAGAATTATACAGGCTTATTAAACTCTATCATCTCTATCTGCCTAATTTTATGCTCACTAATATCTGCCTAAATTATTATTCTTTTATCTAACAAAATACATATTATTCATGGAGATGAGACCTGTGATTTCATTGGCGTAGGATCCTCTCAAATGATGAAATTACATCTACCAGTTTAGATAGGCACTTTTTTTTTTCCAGTTACCATCTTAGAGATTTGTGGAGAGCACTGAGAGATTAGGTGATTGGGTTATGGCCACATAGCTAATATGTGTCATAGGCAACACTTGAACTCAGGTTTTCTTGGACCTATGGCTATCTCTAAATGCACCACTCCATGCCTCTTTTCTGAATATAAAGTATATTATTTATGTAAATATTGACAATTGATATTTTTTCTCTTTTAAACCCAATTTTTTGTTGACTTCCTACCACAAATAGTTTATTTTTTAGCTGATGGAGTTAGTCTATAGGAATTTTCAAATTTGTTTTGTCATTTACTCTAAAATGCTCAATTTGTATAAATTTATTTTTTTTAATTGTATCTTATGTGTTGGCACTTTCTTGTATGTGCCCCTCTCCCTCCTCTTCCAAGTTGTCTTGAAACCAGTAATTTTTTTAAAAATGAAGACAAAACAATTCATTAAAACTAACCAATACATCATATGAATATAATAATAAATGCAGTGCTCTACACCCATAACCCTATACCTTCTCTTGAAGAAGACAGGGAGGTATGCTTTCTTTAGGGCTGGGCTTCCTTATTATTATTATATAGAATTCAGTTTTACTTTTACAAAATTGCTTTCTAAAAAAGCAATTTACACTTTGATCATCACAAAATATTTAACACATTTTATTCAATATCATCATTAAAATAGAAATTGCACATCAGGTGTTTATTTTGTATGATTAATGGTTTACCAGTGAATGCCTTGATATCTGAAATGTGGCCTCTGTGAGCAAAGGCAAATGTTAGGCAGAAAATAAGTTCGTGAAATCTGAAATGCAGAATTTAATTAATGAATGCAGAATTCTCTCTATATATAAAAGGAAAAAATAAGAATAAAAAAACTATAAGAATTCTAGTTACATGATTAGGGGAAAAATCTATTTTCAACATTCTTTTATTTTTATTCTGTCCTGGAATGAGCTGCTTTTACATTTACCATTAAAACTCTAACTTCTGAGATAGGGAAAGTAGCAATGGGGTAGTTCTAAAAACAAAACAAAACAAAAAAAAAACATAACAAATCAAGTGCTTTCTGAGGAAACAGCAATTCCATAAAAAAAAAGAAGTTCCAATTTGATCAGCTGTATAAAATCACTATTTGGTTTGAAGTTGGAATTTTATTAACTATTCTTAGAATTTTAATCTAAGGATTCAATTATTTTATTGTTTATTTTTTTAATTTTGACTTCTTTAGATGCTGAATTTAAAATGATTTACAAATGTTACAAGTCATTTTAAATTAATTAATCTTATTGCTTTTCTCTCTAGACAACTGAGGGTTGCCATATACTATTATTTCATCAAAATTCTGACATTAGCATTTTATAAAATAAATATTTCATTTGAAAAGAAATGGGGGAGACCTTTTGAGTAAAATTGAAATTATTTGTTAATTAGAAATAGTAATTATACTTAGTGTAGTAAAATTGATTTCCCATTAAAATTGGTTTTTCAATCTGGAAAATGGAATGAAATTATTTTAGCAGCTCATGAAGCTTAACGCTAATATGAGATGACCATGACTTATTATTATCTAGCACTTTTATGGAAGTTTAAGGTGTTTTCAGAGCACTTTTGCAAATATCTCATTTAATCCTCCTCAAAACCGTAGATGTAGGTGGTATTTTTATTTTACAGGTGAGAAAACTGAGGCAGACAAAGGTTAAGTGATTTGTCCAGGGTCACACAGAGAGCAAGTGGCTGAGGCTGGAATTGAATTCAAGTCTTCCTGACATCTGAGTCAGAGAGCTTTTAACAATGCCACTGCACTACGTCATATAATGACATATTTGAAAACAAGTAATTGGGCATATGTTTGCTTTGCTACTTGCTAGGTTAAATTTATACTATTTTCATTTAAAAGTTATTAAAATTTTCCTTTTTAGGTAAATTTTCATAAACAAGAATTATTTTAGGTAAATTTTCGTGACAAATTTTCATCAGATACTTTCAAGCAGTAAGAATGAAATTCTGCTAGATGTAGTACCTTAGTACCTTAAAATAGCAATAGAACCCAATGTTTCATACATGAAATAAATAATACAGTTAATTTCATCTGAATATTTGTTGTAAAATACTGTAGATCTCAAGGAATTACATCATTATACTCATAGAGACATTAATTTTCAAGAAGCCAGAAATACAGAAAATTTATATGTTGTTAAATTCAGGAAAATAGAGTGAATGAAAGTATTTCTTATCTATTTTAGGACAAAGTGAAGGATAGGTCTTGAAGTAAGAGAAAAACAGTTGGCATTTTCATTGAGGTTATAAATTCTGTTATGGATCATGGTCTCAATTTCTATGAACATTTACAGCTTTCCCTCTAGGCATCTAGTACTGGCCTCCTCTTTACATTTTCTTACAATCTGGCCATTATTAGCATGAAAACTTTCCCCTTTGTAGCATTTGCCATCTGTAACACTGTTATTTTATCTCTCCACCTCATTGATGTTGTTTTCTTTGTATTTAAAAAATGATTACAACTAATAACCTTTATTATCTTCTAAACCCTTCTTCTTAGGTTAGGTTATTGTTTATTACAATTTGTGGATTCTAAGCATCACTTAATACTATATAGCATGTTTTTTCTTTTTAAAAATCATGATTCTAAGATCCCCCATTTCTCTTAACGCCTCATCTGTAGTTGGCGCTAGCAAGGAATGACTTATTCAATGTAACCTTAAAACTTTACATTTTCCTAGTTTTGATGGTTATCCTTCTTAAATGAATATTTAACCTCTGAATTATTAAAGTGTTCTTAACATTATCTAACCCCCCCCCTTTTTGTTTGTTCACAGTCATAGCTATTAGACAGCTAGGTGGCCAAGTGGATGGAGCTCCAAACCTAGAATTAAGAAGACTCAAATGTTTTATCAGGTTCAAATTCAGCCTCAGACAATTACTAGCTGCCTGGCCCTGGGAAAGTCACTTAACCTCTGTTTACCTTAATTTCCTTATCTGTAAAATGGGTATGATAATAATAGTAGCTAACTCCCAGTGTTGTTTTGAGGATAAAATAAGATAGTAATTGTAAAGAACTTAGGACAGTGCCTGGTACATAGTAAGCATTATATAAATGTTAGTTATGTGCTATTATTATAGTTAGGCACATCTGACATAGGATGTTGTGTTATAATATAATGCCCTCAGTGACTATCGCAGTACATAAAACTTTTTCCTCTACGATAAATTGGTCTCAAACTGATGTTCTTTTCTAGCACTTGGAAAGTTAATTTGCAGAAATGAAATGAGTATGGGACTTAGCATCAAGAGAGTTGGGTTCATATCCTATTCCTGATACTTATATGACCAAGCCCAAGGCACTTAACCTTTATGATCCTCAATTTTCTCATCTGTAAAGTAAGGAAAGTGGTACTTGGCCATCCTTCCTCTCAGGGCTATTCTGGGGAAACCCCATTTGGGGTTTTCTTGAGAAAGATACTGGAGTGGCTTGTCATTTCCTTCTCCAGTTCATTTTACAGACAAGGAAACTGAGGCAAACATCTTTAAGTGATTTGCCTAGGGTTGCACAGCTAGTAAGTGTCTGAGGCTGGATTTGAACTCATGAAGATGAGTCTAGTCCAGTGCTCTATCCACTGTACCACCTAGCTGTTTAACTTTTATAATTTTAATTCATCCCTCCCTCATCAAGTTTCACCTCTTGTGTTATCTTGCCTTCTAATTTTCTGTCAAATATTATATTCTGCTGTTTTGACTTATTGTAGCTGAAAAAGCCCTGATTCCCCCAGGGGTCAGATCATAGGGTTATAGAATTTAGAGCTAAAAGGAACCCTCAGTATTCATTTAGTTACAAAATTATAGTCCCAGAAGGAACTTCAGAATTGCACCATCTAGCCCAACCCATATACGAAAAAGGTCCCCTCTAGAAGACAACCAGACAAGGGAGCATGTAGACTTTTTTTTTAATAACCTCTAATAAGGAGGAACTGATTCTTTTCCAAGGAGCCCCATTCTACTTTTGAATAATTCCAATTGTTTAGAAGGTTTGTTTTATTTTCTCCTATATCAAGCCTAAATCCACCTCTTTGCAACTTCAGTCTATTGAACCTAATTCTACTCTCTAAGAACATAATTTTCTTGCCATATGAAATCCTTTTCCAAAACTGAAAGATGCATGCCATGTCCAAATTAAGTCTTCCCTTCTCCATGCTCAACTTACACTTCCTTCAGTCAGTCTTCACATTGTATGAGCTCAAGTCACTTTATCATTTGGTCACTCTTTAGTTTAACCCATGTCCTTTCTAAAATGTAGCGCCCAGAAATGTAGCATCATCATGTGGTGCCTAGGTGTCATAATGGCTGGAGTGTCAGAGTTAGAATCAGAATGACCCGAGTTCAAATCTCGCCTCAGACATTCTGGCTATGTTACTGCAGTTTCCTTCTCTATACCATGAGGATAGTAGTGTCATTTACCTCATAGGATTGATTGTTTTGAGAATCAAATGAAATATAAACGTGTTCCCAAAGAGTTGGTGCAGTTTTAAGCTCTAATAGCTTTAAATAGCTTAAAAGTACAACAAGCCTTTGTGGACTTTTAATTTAATTAAAATTAAATTAATTTAATGTGAATATATGGACATATATTACATAGATATACTTATGGATGGGCAACATCAATGCAAACTTTACAACGTGATACAAATGCTAGCTATTGTTATTTTACAGCCTGAGAAGGGTACCATACAGGCGGTACTAATGCCTTCATTGTCCTTGACACAATGCCTCTTTCAAAGCCATTTATGATTTTCTTGTCTTTTGGGGCTACCGTATCGCACTGTTGACTCCTATTGACCTGACCGGTCTTCTACTAAGGCTCCTCTTTTCCCCACATCATTTTCCAATGAACTGCTGTCAAGCCAAGCATTCCCTGTCTCCTACTTGAAAGCTGATCGAAGCTTGGAGTAAGACTTTACATTTATCCCTGGTAAATTTCATCTTACTAGATTTAGCTTAATATGCCTGTCAAGCTCTTTATTTATTTATTTGTTTGTTTGTTTACTTTTCATTCATTCATTCATTCATTCATTTATTCATTTACTTATCTGTCTATTTATTTATTTATTTATTTGGGATCTTGACACTGTCATCCTATGTGTTGACCATCTCCAATTCTCCCACCTCCAGCTTTGTATAATCTGCAAATTTGATAAGTGCATCTCCTATATATTTAGCCAAGGCATTGATAAAAATATTAAGTAGCTCAGGGTCAAGCACAGATCTCTGAGGATCCTCCACTACTCATTTAAAAGATGAGGAGTTTGACTTATAAAGGAGTCTAAGGTTATTATAGGCAGTGATCTGATTTTAGTCTCAGTTCTGTCACCAATTATCCATGGGACTTAAGTGGTGTCACCTTTTAGTGTTGCTTGCACAGTACCCACATGCCATGGAGGTCAGTATGGTATGGTGGAAAGAGCATGAAATCTGGAGTTGGAGGATCAAATTAAATTCCTTTGTCAGTTAAGTACTTACGGTGTGTGACTTTGGGTAAGTCACTTAGCATCTCTTATAATGATCATTAGCATTTTTATAAGGGCAGCTGGGTGGAACAGTGGCTAGAGTGCTGGACCTGGAGTCAGGAAGATTAATTTTCCTGATTTCACATATGGCCTCCAACACTTACTAGCTATGCGACCCTGGGCAAGTCACTTAAGCCTTTTTCCCTCAGTTCCTCATTTTCAAAATGAGCTGAAGAAGGAAATGGCAAACTATCACAATGTCTTTACCAAGAAAACCCTGAATGGAGTCACAAAGGGTCAGATACAACTGAAACAACTAAACAACAACAGCATTTATATAACAAGCAAAGGTTTGCAAAGAACTTTACGAATATTTCAATTTATCTCATTTGGAAAGAAGTTGCTATTATTATCTCAATTTTACAAATGAGGAAACAGAGACAGAGATTAAATAACATTCCCAGCATCACAGAGCTAGTGTCTAAGGCAAGATTTGAACTCAGGTCTTCCTGACTCTAGATCCAGTGTTACCTACTGTCCCATCTAGTTGAATCTATAGGAAAATAGGGACAAGAATCTCACAGCAGGAGATGTGTTACTTATAAGTATATATGTTGTTTCCTTCAAGAGTAGGTCTCTTTAAAGTCCTTTAAGCCTCAGTTTCCAAATTCTATTTTTCTAATCAGAGTATTGTGAGAATGCTTTTTAAAATCTTAAAATAATATGTAAATATGAGATGCTATCATTTATTAATCAGAATGCACTTAGCATTTCCCTAAGCCGTTTGTTCAATTGAGGTTTTAGAATAGAAATATTTCTTAAAAGGGCTCTTTTATTATTTGGGATGTGTGGAAAACTCACTTGTTAGCATAAGTGTCAGACACTCTTTACTCTCACAATAATTTTCAGGACAAATTTTTTTAGATTAATTCAAGCAGGTTACCCTAGGATATGAAGGTAGCAATGAGCTAAAAAAAACCCTATTTCAAACAAATGAATACATAGATATCACCACAAGACCTGGAGGCATTGCTGACTCTCCAAAAAAAAAATAGTTGTTATTCTTGTTGCTATGTATTATTTTGAGACAATTAAAATAGAATTTAGATTACTGCTTGAAACTTGAATGTATCTGATGGATATTGTGAGTTCTGAGTGACCACAGCAGTGGAAAGTCAATTTAGGATGGGTTAAGAAAGGCACCACATTTCTTTCTTTGGTTTAGTAGGTTCTATACACTTGAGAAGACCAGCAACAAAATAGTTTTCCTTAAGTCATCTTACTTAATGCTATGTACTCTCTCACTTTTATTATAAAATAGTTAAAAAAAATGCAAGATTGCTTAAGTAAAAAACAACAACAACAACAACAACAACAACAAAACAGAATAAGAAAAATAATTGATTATCTGGGAGACTTTTTCCTTATGTAACAAAAACAAATCAGATCAGCTGTGTTACTTTGGGGACTAGTTGGTGTGCCAAGAGAGGAAGATCGTATTATTAATTATTTGGTGAACATAGACTAGATAATGAAATCAAGCAACATAGCCCAAAATTTCCTTCCTAGGCCTCAGAGATGTGTTCTTATTTCTATAGTAACAAAATAGAGGACTCAAATGTTTTCTTCACTCCTTTTTATACTGTGTAGACTCAATCTACATGCCCAAATAAAGTGCTTAGGCCTCACTAAAATCGTGTGGCTTCTTCTGTGGTAAGGCAAAGATGAGCAAAGATAATTTTTCATGGGCTTAACTATAAAATTCCAACAAGTAACCTAGACTCCAGTCACTTTGCACCATGGCTACCAACAGAGGTCCATTTTCCCTCCAGGTTTCAGCTCTAATATCTCACCTATTTTAAAACTTAAGGGTTCTTGCCAAAATAAATGAAATAACAAGTGGATTCCTATCCAAATTTATTTAAAATGCTGAAATTCCTGTAGAAACCATGTATGCAAAAACAAGTGATTAGAAGTTTGAACTGCTTCCTCCTCTCTGTGATGGTTCTGGTTCTCTAACAGTTTCTTTTTTCTTCTCGGATTATTACAATATCCTTTGGATTGACTTGCAATTTTTCACATTCCCCTTTTTGCCCCCTTTTGCCTTTTTACATTCATCTTTTCTCTGCAGGTATTCCCTTTAGGCTATTTCCTGCCTCCCTTCCAATTGACTTTGCTTCTATTAAATTCTTCATGAAAGGCCTCACTCTATATTGGTCTTCTATTTGGATCCACTTGCAGTTTTTCTATTTCATGACAAATCCAGCTCTGTCCAGATCACCATCTGAAATTAGAGGGATTAAAAACCTGGATTTAGGATTTCATTGATACAGGGAACTCAAGAGGACAAAACTCACTCTACTAATACTGGCCAACACCTTCTACTGTTAGAGAATAGCCTGAAGCAATGAGATATTAAGTGAGTTACACAGGGTCAAACAAACATTACATGTCAGCTACCTGACCTGAACCCAGCTCTTCTTGACCTCTGGCCAGTTTCTATCCACCATACCACACTGCCTCTTCATCTGAGAAGAGCAAATCAAGCAGACTTGTCCTATTATTATATTTTCTAAAAGGGATAGACAGCACATGCTGGTCTTTGTGTTTATTTTTAAACACACAATATTGTATAAATATACATATACTTGTGTGTATATATATATATATATATATATATATGCCTCTCAACAATTTAATTTAAAAAAATCTGAGAAAATTAATTCTGTAGATTGGAAAGAAGTTTGCCAACGATGGTGGATTATGTTGATGTTAAATAGCTGTTTAATCAAAAGGTAGCAAGTGTACAAGACTTTTCTGCAGCTTTCAATTTGAAAAAAAAAAAGATTTCATTAGGGGGAGGGGGAAAAAAGAACTCACCTCGGGTCTGGATGTTGGAGAATGCCTGAGCCTTATGAAACTGGCTGAAGAGACAAACTGAGTGTCGAAATGCAGATTAGGCTTCAGAAGATGAGGGTGCAAAAGGGATTTAATGGTGGGATGGATTATAGAAATCCTTGTAACAATGTTAAATAATTATAGTTCCAGCCGAGATCAAAGCTGTGCTGATTGAACGCCCTCAAGCTGTTAACAAGAAGTATCTGGAAGCGGGTGTGTGTGAGGGGAGGGGGGACCCTTCCGAGATTGGTCAGCCTAGTCCAGCCGGTGTCTTCTGATTTCTAGCTGCCCCTGTGGTATTAGAGGTGGGATTTCTTGGGGAAAGGTGTGAGCCATTGGCTTGGGGTGGGGGTGGGGGTGGGGCGGCTGGGGAAGCTTGGGGAGTAGGTTCCATTCAGTTGAGTGCACATGCGAGACTTAGTTGTTTCAAAGACTGCTATTAGACTAACTTCAGGAAATCTGATGGAGGCTGCTGAAAGCTTGTCTCCAATTTACCTTTTGAAAATAAGAATTACACTTGTCCAACCATCCCATGAACTTTAATGGGACATCCTATAATTAGGCGCCTCTTCCGCTCTTGATTCTCCCTGTGAGCGACATTTATTTGATATTGGACATACCAGTGTGGCCCCAGCTATAGGGAAGGATAACCAGCTGGGCCTCTTTGTTGGTTGTTCATTTCCTAGCAGGTAGAAAACACAGGGGAAGTGCTCGTAGATTGCCTTCCTTGCATTCTTGCCTTGAGAATTATGAAGATGAACTATCTGTGTGTGTGAACTGTGTCCTTTTCTTTTTGACCCCTGAAATTCTAAAAATATTTTAAAATATGCAAATGACATTAAGTAACTTAAGATTAACTTTTTTTTTTTAAACGACACAGCAGTCTACAAACTGCCAACCTATAAACCAGTAAATTATGCTTTTTGGACATTTTGAATAGTAATTTTAATACAGCTTATGTCAGGATGTCATGGGAAATATTGTTTACTTTTCTCCTCATAAATGCATTTTGAATTTAGTCTTATAAAAAGGAGATTCTCCATTACTATATGGCAGAAAACACAAGACAGCTGGCTAAATAAATCTGAATTCTTGATGACTGTCTTTTATTCAGTAGGTTTGCTACTTTAAATGTGCTTTTGAAACTCCTGACAAGTTTTGGGATCAAGGTGACTACTTGCAAATATGTGTGTGTGAATATGCATATGTGTCTATATGTGTACATGTATATAATATATGCGTATATATATCGTGTGTATGTATATAATGATCTTTTGTATGTGACCAGAAAGTTTATTGGAAGAGATTGAGATCAGATATTTCAGAGTGAGACTCATGGCCTTTCTCTCACAATGGTAGTGTGTCTAACTGAGCCCTTCAAAGTTCACTTTTGTTCAGAGTTTTGATAACCTTTATGTTAGAAGATGAGAAATGAGGATCCAAACATTACTCCATAAATATTACCTCAGCACAATGGAATCAGACAAAAAGGGAGGGGGAGCCAGGGTTTCATGATTCCATGAGGGAAGGAGGGAAAGAGAAAAGTGATACTTCAGGCAATAGGAAATGCTTGTTAGGAATCACCTAGGAGCACTCACTCTTTTTTTTTTTTTTGAAATTCCAAGAACATCTCTGTACAGAAACATCCAGGTGACTGTGTTTCAAGGATTAAATATATCTGTTATGTCTTTTCTGAAATTAGAATGAATAATTAAAATTAAGGAACTCTATAAAATGTAGACCATGAGTGAACTATTCAATTTCATGATCTTCCATTTTTGCTTTAATATATAAACAGCATTAGAAATGTGCTTTCCATGCCAGAATAATGAATGTACCGTTTACTGGGATACAAGGGGTTTTAGGCTAATTACTTTTGAAAATACCTTTTTTTTTTAACTGAAAAACAGGATCTATGTGAAATCTGCCAAATATCAGGAGATTATTTGAAATGTTGACCCACATGAAGCAAAATACCCGATATTTTTCAGCATGTGGTGTTCTTTTTTGAAATAGAAAAATCACAATTTCCTACCAGCAGTTAAAAACGATAAAAGAAGAGTATAATATGATTTAAACATATTTTAATAGCTTAATATTAGTAAAGTTTATGCCTATACAGACTATATTTTCTTCTTTGGAAATTGGTAATGCACTAACTGATTCCATAGGTTCAAAACTCAATTATTTGGGCTTTAATCTTCCCCTTTGTCTTCATGTTGCCTTTCTGTTACCACTTGTCTTTTGAATACAAAGCACTTGGTACATCATTGCCTTCACGGGTCAGGAACAGGAAGGTTTCTTATATGCAAATGAGATCTGGTAATTACCTAGAGTGACTAATATCTTGAGAAATGCTCTTGTATTTGATGATGAAACCAAATGGTTATGGAAAATGCCCTATATTTTTATTTTTGAGAGATATCATTCTTTTATCACACATCTGGAAAATGACATATTATTATGTACCTGAGAGAATTTTAAAAGAAACAACCAAAATTTGCCTAATGCTTTTTCTTTTCCAAAATGGTAAGCAATTACTTTTAATCTCCCCCTGAGTTATCTCATTGTATTTTAAATTTATTTGAAAGTGGGAAGAATCACTGCCTAATGATAAAAAAGGATATGGAACTAGCATCAGAGTTCTACAATGTTTTAATATGTCATTGCTTGATTTGTTTCACTTTATGCCTTCACTTGCCATCTGTGAAATGAAAATACTGGCAAAACCTACTACCATGGGTTAATTGTAAATTGCCCGTGCTACATGATTATTTTGGTAGTGCATTCTGAATTGAGTCTAAGCATGGTGGGAAAAGAATATATTTATTCTTGAGAATTTTCATTTGATGATTATCCGATGTTTCTAAGGTCAGATTTCTTTTATTAAAGAAAGAAGAAGAAAACCCTTAACTTAAATTGTTTAAAGTCATATACTCAAAAATTATTTCCATTTTCATTGTAGTTTCCTTCCCAACTTCAGTTAATTAACATTTTTATGATTTAAAGTTCCCTAACTCAGAATGACAATTTTTATCTCATATTTATGGTATCATAACTAATAATGTGTTCTTTGTCCAAGAATTCTTGTTCTAAACTCCAAGCAAACAACTAAGAAAAATCTTCTCAAATCAATTCTAGTCAGTTTTCTTTGGCATTTCAGCTCTCTTATGTTGAAAACCACAGTGAATATGTCTATATGCCAGGGGAGAGACACATTTTAGTGCCTCAGTAAAGCCATGATCTCATCCATCCAAGTACTCTCATCTCTCCATTGGTTCACATAGCAACTTATTAACATTTCTTTATCCTGAGCAATTCTTGTTCATGCTTCCATACATCTTTTATAAAATATTAATCCAAAATGTTACAGAACTTTCTCTCAGTCTTTGAAAGTGTGTTATGCGCACCATGCAACAAAGAACCTATGTCTTTTCATTTGCTATCCTAAAATATGAGTAGCACATCTCATTTTCTGTCCATGCATGTGTTGTAGTTTTATTTGTAGTGATAATATTAATATGGATGTGGTCTACTTTTTCCAGGAAAGTATCAATTTTTTGGATCAAGTTCTCACTGTAGAGTCACAATTCCTAATCCCACCATTCTTCCTTTCTGCCAGGATCTTTGTGAAAACAGAAGAGGACGACACAATATTCCATTTAATAAAGATTTACTAAGGCAACAATGAAAAGTCCCTGTTGGGGCAATGAAAGTCATTTCATATTTTTTATATTTTATTTGTTTTTGAGGTGAGATTAGATGAGATGAAAAGGCCCAAGTCCAATGTTGTGGTCACCGTGGCTAAAAGATTTTTCTGCCTAGTAACAAACTTGCTTGTGATGAGTTATTTCATGGACCGAAGGCATAATTGATGCCTACACAGTGCAATCTTGAGAATCACTTAAACTTTCTTGGAATTAGCAAAGAAAATATCTAAATTTTGAAGTAGGGTATTTTATAATGGACTATTCTCAAAATCAAAGTCCAAACTTCTGAATTTAACGGGAAATAAAAATGACTATTTCCAAGCATTGCTTTTTGGGATCTTGATATCTAGAAACCTGGGCAGGTATTAAGACTTTCTCTCTTTCACAGATTATAATAACATAACATAAAGCAGAAAGTACTCTATAGACATCTTGAATAGCTCCCTGTTCCAGGAAGGAATGTATATATCCTATACTAATTTATTTTAACCCAGATGGAGAAAATTCAGCTTAAAACAAGGTAACAATTAATGCTTAAATTTTCTTCCATGTAATCCAAAGCTTTGCCTTTAGCATCAATTTTCTCATCTTTTCTGTGTAAATGGAAAATGACTAATTGAATAATCCTTACTTTACTTAAAGTTAGTCATTCTTCATTGTTACTCATGGGTAAAATGATTGAAATCGTGATGACTTTTCCTCAGAGAGCTTGTTTTCCACCTGAAATTATTTTATATCCTTTTTTTGGACTTTTGATAAATAGCCTCTATTCTTTATGCTACTACATTGGTCTGCAGGCTCAAGGTGTACCTCAAATTGGGGTTTTTAGGATTAACAAAAGGTACATTTGGTAGTTATTGCAAATAGGGAATGTGGGTCTGGGCTAAGGTGGTAGCCTTTTGAGTGAAGATCATGAACACAGGTAAGAATATAAATATAGAGAGAAAATAATTTCCATACAGAGAGCACTAAAAAATGAAGTATTAGGAAAGAACTCCTGTATGTGAGGTGACACTTGAACTCTGTTTTGAAGGGAGTTAAGACTTGTGTGAGGCAGATGTGAAATCTCCTATCCATGAAAATGTTATAAAGGCAGGGTATAGAATGGAGTACAAAGCAGAGTAAGTAGACATCTAACACAGTGTCTTGCACAACTAAGTATGTGTATACACACATATGTATATAATATATATGCATATGTTTGCATATATTCACATATACCATATATATCTGTTACATACAAAACATTTTATATATAAACATATAGTATATATATTTTAGTTGAATTGAACAATGAATTTCTCTGGTCAAACATTTTCAGTGGCTTGCCTTTGTCTCCAGCAGGGGTTCTTAACCTTTTTTGGCCATAAATTCACTTGCCAGTCAGATGAAGCCTATGTACCCCTTCTTAGAATAATGCTTTTAAATGCATAAAATAAAATATGTAAGATTACAAAGGAAACCAATTGTATTGAAGTATAGTTAACAGAATGATTTTTAAAATAAGATAATTTCATGAACCCCATATTAAGAATGTGTGAATTGATAGAAAAGCAAATCCTATTTATGACATTCAAGGATCTGCAGTATCTGATTCTAAGCTACCTTTTCTGTTACCTTTCACATCACCTTTCACACTATTATGACTCATTTACTCTTTGCTCAAATCTAGCTAAATGTTTAACCATTTTCCCATTCATTCTGTCCTCTCTTGCCTTCATGCATTTGTACTAGCCACCACCCATGATTATAATGTGTTCTTTCCATATTTGTAGAAGTCCCTCCCCTCCTATGAGATGGAGCTCAAATGCTACCTCCTTGTTGAAGCTCTCCTTGATTTCTGCAACTGAAAAAGATTCCTCCCCCCTGCAAGTTCTTCTCCTCTTGCTTAACATCCTCATATATTTGCCATACTAACTTTTGCCATAGTTATTTGTGATCGTGTTTTATTTGTATATCAGTTAATGCCTTGAGAGTAAGGAGTATAATATTTTTCATCTTTGGACCTCAGTGCCTATTCGAGTACACTGAACATGTTTTAGTGGATCTGTAATTTCATCAGTATGGGCACTTCCTTCACTAATGTAGATCACTACTCCTTGCCCCCTCAATTCAGTGCAATTCTTGTCCCTGTTTCTCCAGAAATCCCCCTTGCAAGAACTACCCAAATGTTCCTACAGTCAGAGAAATAAGTGAGTTAATCTCTGAGGGCAGAAAAGCAGGAGATACTGCCAGTAACCTTGATGGGCTACTGAAAAAGATCAAACTTTCTCCTATAAGACTCGGTTATAAAAGCAGGGAAAGTCAAAGTCTCTGAGATCGTGTTTCATGCTGATTCGTTATTCTGCAGCTTCAGTATACTGGCTGAGCAAAAGAGTCAGGTAAGATCTCTTTGAGGCAGAACAACAGAGCATAGCTTTGTTCCTGTCTGGCTTTTCCTTTATGCATGTGTGGTGGTTCTGTTGGGCTGTGAGAGTGCTTGCAGGAAATCCTATTTTTCAGACTGTGCTGCAAGCTGCCTGAGGTCTTGGTCAACATACAGTTATGGTTTGGGAGTCTTTGAAAACTGAGACCTTTCCTGTTTTCTTGAGAGAGTGCATCACAAAACTTGTAGAATCCCAATACCAAAATATTGGACATCACTGTTTTGTTGTTGTTGTTGTTGTTTGTTTGTTTGTTTGTTTTTGTAAACCATCGTGGTGATAACAACGTTCCACACTGGCTACCCATCTGTTGTTCTACTTTCATGATCGGCGCACATGCTTTTCTAATAGAATGTCTAAACTACTATTTTAATGTGATTTTCACATGTAAATCATTATTGGTAGTATGCATTATACTTATGTCCATCATGTATCTTTCCCTAACTTTTAGATACTTTGTAATGCTAATCCCTCATCAATTACATTGCTTCCTCATATGTAGCTGTATGATATCTTTAGAAGAACATTTGTATTGATGAGCTGATCTTTGAGAAATAAGTAATTTGTGATCATTAAAAGAATTACTCCAAAGATATCAGATGTAAAAAAGAAATATCTTAAATACACCAATTTGTTTTTAGCATCATTCTTTTTAGTATCAATAAGATGGGACATAAATAGATACTCATGGATTGGGAAATGTCTAAACAAGATGTGGTACATATAAATAGTGAAAAATTATTGTACTTTAAGAAATAATGAATGTGCTAAATAGAGAGAAACCTAGGAAGACATATAAACTGAAGCTAAATGAAATAAGCAGGATCAGGAAAATGATATTCACAAGTATTACAATAATGTAAAGAATGGCATTCTCCAAAGCCAAAGTCCTTGGCACCATCAAATGATTCAACATCAGAAACGGATATTTTATCAGTGAAAATAACATTATCGGTGAAATAACATGTAAAAATAACATTTATCAGTGAAAATAACATTAAAGAATAGATATCAACATCTGATTTGCCACTGCAACTAAAGAACCATTTGATTTGCCAATGAAACTTCCCACATGTCTCCTGCTAGAATGAGGGCTCCTTAAGAACAAAAACAGTCTCTATCTCCAGAACTTAGCCCAGCCCTTTGCACATAGTAAGGGCTTAATAATGCTTTATTCATCATCCAAGAAAGATGCTACATAATGTCTCCTGTCCCCCCACAGCTCCTCACTTAGTACCTTGCAGAAGGTGATGAATAAATCTTGGTTGAATCAGTGATCAGTCCAGTTATTTCATCCACTCTTCATTCAATGACTGCAAAGCAGGTCTTGTTAATTATGCATTTCAAAAGAAAAAAGAGGAAAGAAAATACAAGAGGAAAAAACAGAGAAAGAGAGAAAAGTCACACAGTTGATTTGGATGTGATACAGTTGATTTGAAGGCCACTATAGACAAGGTTTAGGGATCATTGGATTGGGAATTCAATTTTTAAAAATGTTTAAATCCCGAAAGAAACCATAATGGATGATCGAATGAGAAGAACCTCCTTTCTACTCTCCCCACCCCACTTAGAAGTACTTAGGAAATAAAGGCCACTCTGACTTCTGAAAGCAGTGCTTCAGATTTAAAACATACATTAAATAATTTTTATTTTTTCAATTGAAGGAAGATTTGATTGTCTTTAATCTCCTCTTATGTAACATATACTGGAAAAAATCCAATGCCCCATCTATAACTTTGTTCCTGAATATAGGAGACTGTACCACATGGCAGTTTTACTGAAGTGGTTTAATTCTAATTGATTTATATTAGGATATTATGATACACTTGATAGGACATTAAAACCATAACTAAACTGTCTTGGAGCTTGGATACTAAGCTACTGTGTGTGAGACTGATGCTAGCTGGTACAAAGCCTGGGACTGTGTTTATAGTTTTGTTTCACTTGGTTTGTCCTTTTTTGGATTTAAATGTATCAGGACCAGGTCAGGGTTTTGTAAAATGGTCAGATATTTGGAAGTTATTGGCTTCACGGTTGACACAGGGCATTCAATGGACTGAGAAGAATTTTTAATACTATAGCATTTCCATAGTCAGCTGTAGCCAATGTTTGATTATTCATGGTCATGATGGACAGGGAAAGCATAAATAATTGAAATCCACAGTTAATTAAGTAACTTTACTTCAGCCAGTTTCAACTTCCTAACCATAAGACTTTGTACTGAAATGGTAACAAGGGGGAAAATAAGCAGATATGAATTTTGATGTTTTTGCCCTTCTTTACCTCAGACTAATAATTATTTAACCTCCCTGGTTCTCACTTTCCATATCTGTGAGAGAAGAGGTTGCAACTAGATAATCTATTAAGGTCCCTTCTCATTTCAAATCTGTGCTCCTTCTATCAAAAGTTAGATAGCAGGAGATGAAATTAGGGTCAGTAATCTACAGCGAGTTGCTTTAAAACACCCATCCCAGCTAAAAACTAAAATAAACAAAAACAAAAATGAAATGTAATATCAAAATCCCAAAACCTAAATAAATTGAAAACAAAACTAAAAACCCACACCTTGACTTTTCAAAATTAGTTTTAAAGAAGAAATATGGAATTCTATGAACAGTCTACATTCTTGATTGGCTACATAATTTTATTTTAATGGCAGCATAGGATAATGGCTAGAGAAGCAGCTTCAGTCATGAAGACTTAAGTTCAAGTCTTAGTATCCCACCCGTGTGTATGTACACATGTGTATAATGGCTGTGTGACCCTGGGCAAATCACTCAACTTCTCTGGTGCCCAGAGGAATATCTATAAGACAGTAATTTGCAAAAATTCCTCACCTGGAAGCTCCCCACACCAAAAAAGTCACAGGTCCTATAGCAAATGAATTAGTATTTTGGAATAGTTAGAAACCATTCATTATTTTTATTAGCTTATTTGTGATTACAAAATAGGTTGCAATCTTGCTCTATGAATATTTAAGAAGTAAATGTAACAGTGGTCATGGACTGGTAAACTGGGTGTTAACAGTGATGAGGTGTAAATATACAGATGGCTTTTTCAACTACTGTTGGCTTAATTCTCTTAATCCCAATTCAGGTATACTAATTTTAGCTCTTAATTTTGAGAGGGCTATTGCCCTGAGGAGAAAGACCCACTGAGCCTGTTATATCTTACAAGCCTTTCCTTCTGTGTGATTCAGTATTTCTGTATCAGTTGAGTCAAAATAAAAGAATGCCTATGTAAGCAAATAAAATGGGAATTTAATACAATGTCCCTGATTTATAGAAAAACATCAGCTAAAAGTACTTCATTTCTTTTACTGCTGCAATAAAGTAATTTTACAGTTGGTAACATATAACTTACAGGAGTGACAAATTTGGTACTTAAAAAATATTTAGGTTAAAAAAACCCTGTCACTTCTAGTAAGTCATTTTTAGAGTGTAATCTCTTTAATTCTTTCTCCTCTCTAATTTTATAACCAAGAGACAACCTCTCCATGGAAAATCCCCTAGCCTCTTGTAAAGAACTTCGCTACTGCTCATCATTATGCTCTTTATCCAATAAGATGGCCCTGGGATTTGGATTTGTTTGGAGTTATGGTTGACCTAGAAATTAGGGAGCAGTTTGTTACCTTTTCTCAGTATTCTGTAGCACACAGAAGAGATAAACATCATAAATTCCAAGCATGTTGAATTCACAAGTTTAACATAAAGCCTATGATCATTAGATGAGATAGAAGCTTAGATTTGCCTACTGCTTTTGAATTGGGGAAGTAATGCCAAGTGTGTACTCACAACAGTGCAGCTGAGAAAATTAAAATGGGACAATCAGTTCAGGGTGAAGGAGAAATTAGATAGGACTAAAAGTAATTCAAATTTTGGACAATCAAAATCTCGATGACAATTAGAAATACAGCCCATGGCAACAGTTCTATAACTCTCTAGGATAGTGATTTTTATGGTCATAAATATGATTGCTATGGACAGGAAGGTCTAGTGAAAACTTTTGTGAGGAGATAAAAATCTTCAAAAACCTGCCAACAACATGAAGTCCTATCACAACCAATCTGATTATTGATTTAAAGAGATTTTTATGACCTGGAATGATTATATTTGGTCATCATGTTCTGGCTCCTTGCCCTAGAGTTTTTCAAGACTAAATTTAAAGAATTAGCAGTTTCTGAAATGAAGTTTGAAATGATAAGTTAAGGAATCATTTTTAACAGACAGAGGAATTTGGAATCCTATCATGTATGCCTAGCAGTTAGGAGGAACCCATCCTTTTTAGGATGAAAAAACTAACATTTTAGTTGCTTCTAAAATTATTCACTGGTCTTTAGCATCTGTGTGTTTATTAGGTATGCATCTTTGAAGGTAAATATTTGTGAAGAATGTAAAAGCATCTAAGGGTAGCACATACAAATAATAACCCATGCATACTTATATATGTGTATATGCATGTATATGTATATACACATATGTGAGTCTATATAGACATATAAACATAAAATAATATATTGTTGAATAAAATAATAATGCAACTTAGTCATGTTATATATGTCTATATAAACTTTGTCATTTTTAGATATCATATCTATAATATGTAAAGTCTTCTACATTTTTCTATCCTCATCCATTAATTCACTCATGCAAAAGGCATTTATTAAGTACCTATTATTTGCTAGCACTATGTTAGTTGCTGGGGATACAAATAAAAAATTATAGAGCCCCTACTCTTAAAAAGCATGTATTCTTTTGAGGAAAAGCAATTATGCAAATAAGACAATGTAAAATGCGTATATACAGATGAGCATACATATATATGCACATGTGTATATATGTAAATAAGAAAGATCATGATAATAATAGTTAACATTTATATAACATTTATGAGTTAAGTACCCTTTGGTCACTTTCCTACTACTCTACCACTGTCTGCAGAAACAGAAAGGAGGTGGAGGAATAACCCAAGGACATTTAAAATTTCACTTTTGTCATAACAGTTGCCATGGCCAAGTGGTCAGACCACTTACTGGTAATAAAAATAATAATCACTAACATTTATATTACACTTATATGATAAGCACTTTACAAACATTATCTTATTTGATCCACACAACAACCCTGGGAGGTAGATGTTATTATTATCCCCATTTTACAGATGAAGAAACTGAGGCAGAGTGAGGTTAAGTGACTTGTCCAAGGTCATGTAGCTAGTAAATATATGGGGCCCTTATGAATTAATAGCTGAACCAGGTCTCTCTGGGAAGCAACTCCATAGAGCCAGAAAAAGAATAAATCGTAGGGGCAGCTAGGCGGCACAGTGAATAGAGCACCTCCCCTGGAGTCAAGAGGACCTGAGTTCAAATCCAGCCTCAGACACATGATACTTACTAGCTGTGTGACCCTAGGCAAGTCACTTAACTCCAATCACCTCACCATAAATAAATAAATGAAATCCTTCTCTAAGTTCTCCTAACATCTTTGGGGGAATCCCAAAGGTCATTCTAAATTGTTTGAATTCTGAGAATTCAAGTTGTACTGTTATAGGAATAAAGCGTATCATAGAATCTTAATTTGAAGGGACAACAAATACATTGGATTCAAATAGTTTGAGAAGGGATGATTGAGTTGTGAGTCTGATAAATAAATATCCTTGGAATATCCATGCCAATTAAATCATAGTCCCATCAAAATATAAAAGTATCAGCTATTTAATGCTTCCATTCTTGAAAGCTAGTATCTGTGTATCATTCATTTTAAAATGGTATAGCAGGTGGAGACCTAGACCTGGAGTTAGGAAGGGTGTGGTTCATATCCTGTCTTAGAAATTTGTTAGATGTATGACTTCTGAGAATTCACAGCCTCAGTTTCCACATTTGTAAAATGGAGATAACGTCTATTGTAGCTTCCTACCAAGGTTGTTGGCAAGTTTGAAGCACAGTGGCAAATTTTCTCATTAAAAGGATACCTCTGTACTTACATATTATCTCATTAAATCATTATCAACAAAAGAGCTGACATTTCTATATCGAAGTTAATTCCTCCCAGAACTTTCATTTTAAGGAGAATGTCCAAGTCAGGTAGGTTTTCATTCTACTCCAGGCATCTGTCCTAAATCTCTGGACTTTTTTTTTAACCATGCCACAGAAACCTATTTGCCCTGGACGATCACCCCACCCTTGGACTTCCACACTGGAAGTACCATCTATTACCCTTTTGGTTTCTTCCTAATTGGCTAGTTCCTTCCCAAACTTCCATTTTAAGGAGGAAATTCACACCATCCATGTGGTCATTCCTCTCCAGGCTGTACTTCTGACTCATCAGATTTTCTTTGCCATGTTCCCACTTGGGTCCCCCCTTCTTTTTCTCCTCCCCTCTCTCTGCTTTTCATCTTCCTTTTATGTAGTATTTTTCCGCTTTAGAATGTAAGTTCCTTGAGAGCAGGTACTGTCATTTTATGTGCATGTCCAGTGCTTAGCACAGTGCCTGGCAAATATTAAACACTTAATAAATGCCTGTTGATGACTCAACTGTAATAATGTATGTAAAGTGATTTACAATAGAAATGTCAGTTATTTTGATGAAATTGGTTTGTTGTTATAATGTGTAATGATTACAAATCCAGAAACATTATTTTAATGAGCAAATTATCCAGAGTGCTTTCACAATTGCCAGTTTTATCCTGTTCCATTTCTCCTTTTTATTTCTTTGATTTCGTTATCAGTTCAAACCAAACCAGAATAAACATTTAAGAAGGTAAAAGCTATGGATTTATGTGTTTGGGAAGCTTTGCTAGCACTGTCTTTCTATAACTTGAAGATGGAAAGTGAAGCCTGTTGATAAAAGTCATTCTCCCAAAAGCTTAGATAGATGCTTTTTGGAATGACATCCAGTGAGCTACAATGCCAGGGCCAGAATGTGCAGTTCAGTGTACTTTTCTACATATTGGATGCTATGTGATTATGTCAATGTCATTCAGCCTCAAATCAGCTTTTATGATGCTGTATAAATCATGACCCTACAGTGACTGTGAGTCACTCGAACTCTCGCTTTTGCACCAGACATTGTGGTAGGTAACCAAGAGTTGGAGGCTGTGATTACAAGTGATAAGCTTCTAAGAGTGTTTGATTTGGGTGGTTCCTTGTTTAGTTGTCAGTGGTCCTTCTGAAAGCCAGCCATGCAAATTTGATCTGATGAATGTAACTTCTGAATTCCTGCTTCATATTTTTCAGGAAAGATAAAAAAGCTGGGCTGTGTGTTATATCCCATGAACTTCGGTCTGAGTGTCTCTCCTCTTTTCTCCCGTCCTCTTCCTTCCTCTCTTTTTTCCTCTTTTTCCTTCTCTTCCACTCTTTTCCCCTCTGCTTTCTTCCTCTTCACTTCTCTTTTTTGAAGAGGCAAATCCAAATTAAGCAGATAATTTGAGTACTTTATCTAGTTTCTGATCTTGTTTCCTATGGGTGTCATCTTCACACTCATAACTTTGCATTCATGCATGTAATTTCACATTGTCTGACAATTATATTCTACATATGCATATGTACCAAGATGTCAATGTACAAGTAAGAATAATGTGGCCAGGTTACTATAAGACTCCTTATGTATATATTGCACTGAACAAAAAATGCATTTTTCATCTCCAAATTATGACCCTCCATCTCTTTCCTGTTTCTGTCCCAGAAATAGGCACCTACTTTCTCAGTCATAAGGTTATTGAGTACCTGAAATAGTTAAGAAAGTTTATAGTTCGATAACTATGTAAGAAAGAGAAAGTAATTATTTTATTATCAATAATTCAACAAGCATTTATTAAACACCTGCCCTGCCCTGAGAGGGGCAGCTAGATGTCACAGTGGATATAGTACAAGGCTGGGAGTCAGGAAGATTCATCTTCCTGAGTTCAAATCTGGCTTCAGATACTTACTAACTGTGTTGCCCTGGGCAAGTCATTTAACCCTGTTTACTTTAATTTCCTCATTTGTAAAATGAGCTAGAGAATGAAATGGCAAACTACTCCAGCTTCTTTGCCAAGAAAACTCCAAATAGAGTCATAAAAAGACAGAACACAACTGAAACAATTGAACAACAACAACAATATGCCCAGAGAGAGCGTGGAGTAGTGGAGTAGAATGTGGAATTGGGAACCAGAAAAACTTGGTTCGAATCATGTCTTTGATAGTTAGGAGCTGTGTGAACTCAGGAAAGTCACTTGACCTCTTAGTCTCAGTCAGTGTCCCTTAGCGCCTACCTCACAGAATTTTTGTGAAGATTAAATGAGATAATATATTTAATATATGAAAAGCCTCAAAAATATTATGTAAATGTCAGCTATCATTATTATTATTTAATCTCTGTGAGCCTTAGGTAACACTCACAGAATAAAAGTTGTAGAAAAGAGTAGTCTGAGACAGTTGATGGAATTCTCATACTGAGAAAATCCTAAGTAGTTGTCCTATTAAATGTACTCTGAACACTGGGAAGTTAGAGTTTACCTGTTCCTAGTTGACATTTGTATTTGTGTTTTAAGGTTTACAGACTGCTTTCCAGACATTTTATTTGACAGACATTCCCACAATGTTAGTACTTCTACTAGTATTATTATCCACATTTTACAGATAAAACCCCTGAAGACATTTAAATGACTTCCCCATGATCTTACAGTTGGTATCAGATTTAGTAACTGTACCTCAATCTTTTTGTATCCATATCTAGTAAACCTCTGCTTCTCAAAAGAACTGGGTCCTGGCCCTCATGGGACTAACCTTCTACTTGGGAGCTAAGGCTTATGCATAGATCACTATAATATATGATAAAAGCATTGTAGAAAAATAACTTGTGTGAGGTTCAAGGGGAAAGGTAGTTACAAACACTGGAGATTATTGAAAGTTTTCTCCAGGAAGTGGTATTTGAGATGGCCCCTAAAGGAAAAGTAGAATTTCAACAGTCACAGATTGGCCAGAATATGAGAATGGTGTAGGGGTAAGGAGCAGTATGAATTTAGGTATGGTGATGAGAGAACACACAATATGTTGGGGAGACAGAGGGTACTTCTGTTTCCCTGGAATGGAGAGTATGGGAAGAAGAGCATTGAGATAAGGCAGGAAGATGAGGGTGGTGCCAGCTTTTGAAAGGCCTTGAAATGCCAAGCAAAGATTTTTGAGCTGGGGAATGGCATGATCAGATCAATGCTTAAGAAGATAAGCCTGACATAGTTTTCATGGGCAGCCTGAAGTTGAGAGAAAGTGGAGTGAGGAAAGAGCTCTAAAGCATTCAGAGCGGTCAGGCTGAAGGAAAATGTCCAATTTGGCTGTCTAAAAATTTAAGAATAAAAAGAAATTGGATAAAGTCCTGATAAGACCAATGGAAAGACTATAAGAACAGGGGTTATTTCACATAAAGAAGAAAAATCTTGAGGAGTGACTTAGTAACTGTCTTCAAGTATATGTCGTATGTCTATAAACTAATGAGCATAAGCCATACAAGAAAATCAATCTCATTACTTTATAATTATGCCACATATAAAAGGTTATTGTGAGGAGAATGCAGACCAGCTATTATTCACCTCCTCACAGGATAGAATAAGAAGAAATAGACTTGAAGTCTTGCAATTTCAGGGGTAATGGATTAAATCATGTGGCTTTTACTGAATTGTAAATGCCACAAACTGACTTCTAGTTTACCTGCAGCTAAAATTCCAATTTGTACAGAAAAGTATATATTATTGGTGAAAATGAGGAAGGATATATGAAAGTTATTCACCAGAAAGTTAGGGCTTTTTATTAAGAATCCAAGGAAGACAGAGGCATCTGGCTGTTGTCCTTCATTCTTGAAGAGGACCAAAATGACATCATTAATTTGGGGTCAAAGTACAATGTATCTGACTATGGCTGATCAAACCAAATACGAGCTCGGAAGGCTCTACTACAGGTCGGGCACAAATAGTCCATATGAATATTTGGAATGGAGATGTCTACATTTTCACATAGCATATTTCTTTTGAGCTTCTGTTTCACTCATAGAGCACAGCGCCTTCTTGGATGTGGGCACGCCATGTTGGGTGGTCCTGTACTATTGTCTCCCATGTCTCACAATCAATTCCAAAGTCTTCAGAGCAAGAGTATCCTTGTAACACTTCTGACCTCCATGTGAACACTTGCCTTGTATGAGGTCTCCATAAAATATAGTCTTTTAGGCAAATATAAGTTTGGCATTTGAACAATGCAGCCGGTCGGTCAGAATTGTGCTCTCTGTAGTAGAGTTTGAATGCTTGGCAGTTTCCTCAAGAAAGAACCTCATTGTCTGCTATCATCTCTTGCCAGGTGATTTTCAGAATCTTTCTAAAACAATTCAAATGGAAGTGATTCAGTTTCCTGGCATGGCACTTGTAGACTGCCCAAGTTTCACAGGCACACAACAATAGGTCAGCACAATGTCTCTGTAGACCTTCAGTTTATTAGGCAGTCTAATACCTCTTCTCTCCCACACTTTTCTTTGGAGCCTCCCAAACATTGAGCTAGCTCTGGAATATGTGTGTCAACCTCATCATCTATGTGTACATCTCTGGAAAATATCCTGCCAAAGTAAGTGAACTTATCCACAGAATTCAAAATTTCTCCATTTGCTATAACAAAGGTGACAAATAAAACATAGAGAAGCAATCTTACTTTGGGGGCTTAGGGGGCAGGTGAGAAACCTCCATCCTCTTGGTGACATAAAAGCTTCAAAAGGTCATTGAATCACCATAATTTTACCAAGGTAGACCACTTTCAGTGATGTGTTTCAACACTCCCAAGAATCTGTAATTTCACCAATCTGAGTAGATGATTCCATTACTAATGTGGGTTGCAACATTTTCTGTGCCTTAGTAGTTGCCTTGCTCAAAACACATACATTCTGTCCCAATATCTGCTAAAGCTTAACTTTTGCTGAAATAGCCATTGAGAACCCTAGAATCTGTACCTAGGATGAGCTATTGGACTAGGGCCATAGTGAAAATTTGATGAAAACTCATAATTTTAGTTGGGGAACATATCTAGGTTGGCCAATCATGTAGAAGTCTCCAACTCTTTCAGGAATTGAATAAAGCCTTTTTTTTCCAACATATTGATTTGCCTAACCTTATAGTATACTTTTTACATTGGATACTTTAGAATATTATTACCCCTTCCTCAATGTCTGCTTGGAAGTAACCTCACAAAGAAAATATCAGATCCTCACAAGAACAACTCTTTAACTGATAAAGGGAGCATTCCCAGAATTCTTTTGTATTTTAGCTTTCTTATTTGTGTAATGATATTCATTTGTATTTTTATTGACTTATTTTTTGACTTTAATATTCTCTACCTAAAATAATGTTAGTTTTCCTGTAATGTTATGAAGCATGTAGTTAATAAAACTGAATAAAACCACAAAAGAATAGCAGCTAAGCTTCAAGTTATAAGGGGAAAAGACAGAGACAATGAGATGTAAGTGTGAGAAACTTTCTGGTGCAAATGACGTATTTGACATCTGGGTTCTGAGGCCTGAGCAGCTAAATTGCATATGAAAAGACCATCCAGCTCTGAACCATGAAGAATTGTTGAATAGGAGAGGCTATATCTCTCCCACACCTCACCAAGGAGCCTAGGCCCTGCAGGAGCAAAATACCTGAATCTCTTGCTAACCCTTTCTGAAGGAGCACAATAGCATCTAGCCAAATTTGAATCTAGGGATAGTGGAGATCTGTTCATTACCATCACCAGTGCCAGACCCCATAGTGAACCTAGTGAGGACTCTCTGGAAAAAAAGGACATTGAGGCCTTGTGGTTCTGGAGCTATGAGATGCCTTGACCACTAATGGCCCCTACACATGTGCTTCACTATAAATGTATTTTGGGTTCCATTCACCCCTTCCATCCCGGATTCTGAGTATATTTGTGGGAGAACATACCATGAATTTTGAGAGGCAGTGCTTTGAAACTATTAATCCATGCCATATAAATAAATATCTTTTCTAGATGCTAATTTAATTTACTGGCTGATGGTTAATGGGAAATATGCCACTGGAGGCTTAGACGCTATATTCACTTATAGAATTACACCTATAAACTGAAGTAGCTGTTGCTCTTCTGAAGACCCAGCCTTTGAGTATGAGTCACAGATTGGTAGAATTGCTGGCCATAGTAAGTGCTACTAATTCATTCATTTATTTAATAATAAAAGATTGTCTTTCTTCCCTCTGGAATTTAAGAAATAGAATGTTCTTCCTAGCTATTTGACAGAAAACTTCTCAGATGTTGTAATAGTCAATTAATTGGTCTCCCTGCCTCATCTTACCTCACTCTGATCCACCCCACACACATCTACCAAAGTGATTTTCCTGTAACTCAAATCTGACCACATTATAGCCCAAATCAATAAATTCCAATAATTCCTGGTTGCCTTTAGCATCAACTATAAACTTCTCTGCCTTTTAAAAGCCTTCACAATCTAGCTCAGATCTAATTTTCCAGAACTGTTATTCATTCCTCCCCTTCCTACACTCTGCTGTCCAGTTTAACTGGTCTCCTAGCTCTTCCTCACCCACATCCCATCTGCCATCTTCACGCCTTTGCACTGTCTATTCTCCATGCATGGAATGTACTTTGTCCTCATCTCTGCCTTTCAGAATCCCAGTGTTCTTCCACCTCAGATCAAACACCGTTTTCTACATTAAGTCTTTCCTGATCCTGAGGAGAGAGACATTTAGACTGTAGACCCCAAGTCAAGATGCTTCTTTCAGGTTCAAAATGTACAAGGAACTCACTTTTCAGAGATCTAACACATTCATAAGCAGGCTGAGCAGATGAGTTTAAACTCTTAGTTTTGATTCAGTGGTCGTACTCCCAGAAGTCCAAAACAAGGCCCTTTACAGACGAGGCTCCTTCTAATTGGGCAGATGTCTACACGCCGGTATGACTGTTTAAAAATGTGCCATCGCATTCATGAGCACAGCAAAAAGATCAGGCAAGCATTAAGTAGGGTGTATTTTCTCTGTGTTGGGGATTTACTAAACAATGGGCCAGCAGGATGGTGTGACTTAAGTATTATGTGCCATGACAAGGTATTGTGTGCCAGGAGTGGTCCCAACTCTGTTGTATTGACCCATCAGAATACTCAAAGATTGAAAGTGTTCATTCACACTTAGGTTTTCTCTATTAATCACTGAAGATCTTTATGAATATATTAGTCTATCCAAATCTATGATCTTACAATTGCTTATCGGTTTGTGATTAGAGCTCAGTGACTCAGTGTGTGCCAAAGTGGAAAGCATGCTGGATTTGGTTATACAAGTCATGGGTTCAAATCCTAGCACTTCTACTTAATACTTATATGACTATGGATAAATCATTTCATCTCACTAGAATCTTGTTTCTCATCGGTAAAACAAGGAGGTTGTACTAGATGGCCTCTGGTCCCTTTCCTTGTCTTTCCAGATTCAGGATGCTTCCCCACCTCAGAGTTATTTTGTTTTTGTTGTGTATGTATGTTTCATATATAATATGATATTTTGCATAATGTCATATATTATATAATTGTATAACTATGTGTCTATGTATATACATACATACATGGTGTATCCCTAATTGGAACCTAAACTCCTTCAGGGCAGGAATTTTTCATTTTTGTCTTTGTGTCCCCAGAGCCTAGCATAGTGTTTGCCATGTAGTAGGGACTTTAAAATGTTTGTTGATTGATTGATGCCTGCTGTTTATTCCAGCTCTGGAGTTGGGTAATTTGTATTCATTATTCCCACTGAAATAATTTTTCATCATCAGTATGGCTTCATGGAAAATAAAATCATTAATTTTGTGAATATATTTTTCTACATAGTCAGAACACAAAACGATACACTACGTAAACCTATAAGTATGGAAGGAGGTGTAGTATAGTACATGGTAGGATGGATCTGGTGGTGGAGGATCTTGGTTCGAATCCTTATTCTGCTTGGTCACTTGAGTGATCTTGAGTGAATCACTTAACTTTTTCGGCCCTAAACTTCCCCACTTAGCAAAATGAGGAGGTGGGACAAAATGTTGTAGATGAATGAAAAAGCATTTATTAAGTACTTACTAGGTTCTAAATTTGGGGGATATGAATAGAAAACATAATATGGTCCACGAGGAGCTTATATTCTAATTACGGGAAATAATACATGAAAGAAAGTTCAGTATTCTCATGGAAGGAAAGACCTGGAAGTCATAAGGTTACTGAAACAAGGAAGATAGCAAGGTCCAAGGATGCTCAAGTTACATTAGTAGGTCAGATGATGTTGTGCGCCTTTGAAAGGTGCAGAGATAGGGAATTTGGTGAGGTCTCTTTCAACTCTAAACATATTCAGTTGTGATCCTTCTATATATCAGCGTAGTTGGCAGAGTCATGCTTGTATAATTAGAATTTTTAGGTGGTACTTTTCAGAACAACAGATATTTATTTCCCTGAATCATTGGAAATATACATTGGAATACTTATATAAAAGACTGTATTATATGCTATATAAATGCTTAGACAATGATCCTTAATTTTTTTGTGCCTATTAATGATGAAAATACAAGACTAATTTATGCCTTCTATAAAAATGTATTTCCTTGGTTTTTCTTTAAAAACAAATTTAATCTATTTCTAAATAAAATAATTTAGGTTTGAGTGGATAATGGATGTTATTGCTCATTAGTAGTAACACTACCAATTATGCTTTTTCAAACCTGAATTGGGTAAATGTTTTCAAAACTATGGAGGAAACTGAGGTAACAGAATAAAAAAGTGAGGTATCAAACAATGTATTTACAAACCCCAGATCTTCAAATTTATTGACAATTTCTTTGATGTATATTTATCCCTGGAATTACATGAATGGTCTACATTCTCTTTATGTTTTCACTAACGTATTACCTACCAGAGTCATGGCCTTTTGTTTTTGGCTGGCACAACATATTTTGGAGTTTGCCTACATTTTAAAATCCTGTCAACTATCTGACCAAAGACCTATCTTATTCTGATTAAGCTACATTCTATTTTGTTCTTCATCTGGAGTATCCTGCCCTCAGCCCTGCTTCCTTTCACCTCTCAGTCAAAGAACTGCATCATTTCCTAGTGAGAACAGTACATTAAAACGCACAATGATAATAATAATAATAATAATAATAAATGTTAATCAAAAAACTGCATGTGTCTTTCTGATTGTGCCAGTGTTGTGGTATTCAATTATGCAATTTTCATTGGTATATTAATCATCTTTTCAACAAACAAGCCGGCGTTAATTAAAGCAAACCATGGATAAAGACATGTTGCCGGATCATCATTCTGTTTATCACAGTGCACAGGCTGGCCGTTAAGTAAATTCTGGACTGTGAGATGAATTTCAATGTTGGCTTCATCTTTTTTGTTGGAGTTTGAATGCAACTAATCTAACAACAACAACAAACTTCAGTCGTCACAAGAGAAAGATGAATTTTGTTTGTAATTAATGGCAAAGAAGGAAAGATAAAATAGTTGTATGCTTCATATGGGGAAATTGGGCTGTTTGCAATCAAATCATTTTTGAAGGTTTTCTATTTGTGATTTAACTTTTCATGTTAGAAAGGCAAGATAGGACAGTGAAGTGGCATTCCTACAACAACCTTTTAAATAGTGTTTTTCAGTAAAGGGTGAAGTTCAGTGGCCATAGTTAGCATGCTTTCTCTTTTTTTTTTCTGTAATAAAAGTGGATATCAGCAATGCGTCATGTAAAGTTATTGAAGTATACCTTTGAGAGTTAATCAAAATTGGATATTGGGTCAGAGAGTAAAATCTAAGTTGTCACTAATTCCATAGCAGGAGGTTCCAGGGCAATGGGCAGATGACCTTTGACCTCTGGACTTTATCCCTCCACCCCCAATTCCTGTTGTTTTACAATAAATATTGCAACTTCTTCAGGAACACAAAACTAATCATGAGACAGATTTAACACTGAATCAAACTAAATGGAAGTAGAACGCAGCAAATTTGTTTCTTATTTGGCTGCTGCTTTTCCATTTGTAAGCCATGCAATGTCTAATTAGCCATTAGGCATGATTCTTGCCGTTAGCATTCCTTTGTGTTTTTATTTTAGCCTTTAGTTTAGCCTCCACATCCAAACAAAGGATGAAGAATGCCTCCTAGCTATATTATTATAGTTAGTGAGATGGACAACCAGTAGGGTTGTCTACCAACATATGTGGAACAGACGTTGCAAATGGACAATGAGTTGAGCTCAGAATTAAGGAGAGGATGAATATATAATGGAAGAAAAAAGACCTGATAGAGTAGCAAAAGTGAGAGATAATGGTTGAATGACTTGTTCCTTCCACTGGTACCTACTAGTACTCAACATTAAGAGAAAGTGAGGAAGGTGCCCAGCTCATTGGCACCCTATGACAAAATTGTGGGGGGACATGGATGGACAAAAGTCATGTATACAGGATGGGTAAACATAATTGAATTGTAATCCAACCATGTCTGTATCATTTGAGAGAATAAAACAAAGAAACAAACAAACAAAAAGCTGATCCGTTTTAGGAACAATTATTTCATTAGATCATAGGATCATTGACTTCAGACTGGAGTGAATTTCCAAAGTCATCTAATCTAACCTTTTCATTTTTCAGATAAGGAAATTGAGGCCCATGGAGGTTAAGTGACTTTCACAAAGTTACATAGGTACTCAATATCAGAGATAAGATTAAAACTCAGGTTCTCTGATTCTAGAGTCAGTTCTCTTTTCTACTGCACTACATGGACACATCTGAATATCAGTTTAGCTTCATTCAATGTAGCTCCCAGACAGGGACTGCATTATGATTTCCTTTTGTGCCCTGTCCTTCTTCCCCAGTCTCTTCTCTTGCCACAGACTCTAACTGGCCCAGTGCCTTCTCAGACTTATCAGGCATCTCACTCCCAAGGCTGGTCCACCTTTCACCAAGAGCTTGGCCCTGGGTTTGTAAGAATAGCACAACACCCATAATGGCATATACTCTGGAGAAAGGAGGGAAATCCAGGGGAAGTCCAGGGGCAGACCATTCCCTTATGGGGAAGGACAATAGTATCCAGACTTATTGATCTAAGTCCTAGATAGGGCTTTTCCTTATCCTGGTGTTTCTCCATCCCTAAGCCATCCCAACTTATTTCCAAGCTGCCCTCCAGAGTAGTAATAATAAAAAATATATACATTAGCTAGTAACTAATATTTATTTGGCACTTATGTACCAGACACTCTGCTAAACATTTATAATTATTATTTCATTTGGTCCTCACAGCAACCCTGAGAGGTATTAACCCTCTTTCATGAATGAGGAAACTGAGGCAAAGGTCTTGACCAGTGTCACATAACTAGTAAATGACTGAGGATAGATTTGAATCTAGGTCTAATAATAATGATAATAATTGGTGGTGATGGTGGTAGCAGCAGCAGCATTTATATACATATTAGACACTATCTACAAAGTATAGGATTCAATTTTGACTTTTACTGTAATATTATGAGGAAAGCAGGGCAAGGAGTCAGTGTTGGTATAATGGATCCAACTGGAATCAGGAATACCTGGGTTTAGATCTTGCCTCAGATACTAACTAGCTGTATGACCTTGGGAAACTCACCCAAACAGCTTTAAAATATGTCTCAAAAAGAATTCTGGAGTAGCAGAACCCACAAAGAGATGGGGCAAAACAATTTTCCTGCCCAAGACAACTCATAAAGTTGTTTGCTGGGGAATTTGGGAAAGCTCAGGTGAGTCCCTGCCTTTCTTCTGCTATCTTGGCTCTGACTGTGTTCTCAGATAATACACAAAAGAAAGGTGGAGAAAAAAAGTGAGTGTGTGTGTGTATGTGTAAGTGTGCAGGGAAAATGAAGAAATATGTCCATGGATGCAAATAACTTGGAAGAGAGGTGGATCCCTGGATCAAAGGAAGATAATGCCAAAGCTGACCTATGAGAGTCCAGGGTGGTTCCACAGGGAGATTCTGAATTTCTGGTGGGGAGGAAATAGAGATGATGAACAGCGTAGACACCATATGTTTAATGATATCCAGAATTCTACACGATTCCTCTATTCTCTCAGTGCTGCAAAATTCAGCAGAGTTTCCCAGGGAAACAATATCATTGGCCTGAGTATCTGAATGTTTTAAAGAGGATGCCATAAGAACTTAATCTCCAGTTAGTGTAAAAAGTGAAATAGAGATGATAATTCAGAGTTTCTTTGCTTGTCTCATTTCTGAAGTTGCAGGTTTCTAAAGTCCCAAGACCTCTCCTTAACATCAGACTCTTTTTCACTCTACTCCTATCTTTCATCATCTACACATGGCAGTGATAGAGAGATCTTATTCTCCTTTTGCAGGTTCCATTTTCCTTGGTGAGAAATTGGAAATTCTGCTCTGGTTCTGGGATTGGGTCTAATCTTTGACCTTTGGATAGAGTAGTTGAAGTGGCAGAAGATTTTGTTAAAATTAGAGTGAGGTTGATGGTAGCCATTCAAATGGAAAATTATTTGTAAAATAGAGACTGCTCAAGTTTATTTGTATCTTTCAAGTACAGTTCAGTCTTTTAATTCAATTGAATAAGCATTTGTTTAGTGTCTTTTCTGTCTAGGGTGAGAGGAAACATGGTGTTTTGGATCAAATGCTTTGGAATGTGGAAGACTTGGGTTCACATCTGTCCTCTGACACTAATTAGTTATATGACCCTAAGGAAGGTCTTTATCCTCTCTGTGCCTTAGGCAACTGCCCACCTACTAAGTGGTCTGTGATCTACTCAACCATTGTTGGCTTTATATGAATTTATGGAAAGAGTTCCCACCTAGGCCCTTCCCTACAAAAAGAGAGATACTTCCTGAATTTTCCTCTCTTAGTGCTACAATGCTAGGGTCCTTAGATACTAATACTACTAAGACACAGTCCTTGGTTTCAAGGAGCACACCATCTAGTAAGAGAGACTTAGTATACTATTTTTTTAGACTTCTGTGAAGTAGATGGTATGATCCCCACTGTCACAGATAAGAAAACAATCATTGATTGTTGGATTGTTTTATAATCTCAAGCACAAAATAAATGCCAACAAAATTGATACTCAGAACTCAGATTCTTATTTTCATTCTCATCCCTATCCTCTCTGGCCACTGCTCTATAAACTGTCTATGCCTTTATTTGGGTAGCCTACGTTACCTCCAACCATTTTTGTTTGTTTGTAACTATTTCATTTTTTGCCATGACTTTTTCTAAAGCAAGGTTTAACTGTTGGACATTTATTAGCTGTGTGACCTTAGACAAGTCACTTAACCTCCATCTGCCTAATTTATAATTATTATAATATTATTAATTTAATTTATAAATTAAAAGTAATAGTATTTATCCCTAGGGTTGTTGTGAAGATAAAATCTGAAATTTTTAAAGTCCTTAGCAGAGTGCTAGCTATTATTACATGATCATCAAATGTATAGTATTTAACAGACTTTCAGAGTATGAAGGACTCTAATTGAATATAATGTGTTCTGCTTACAGGATTGTGAAGAGATTGTAGGGAAGGGACAATGCAGGGCAATAGATCTGTAATGAGTAAGAACTTTTTTCTGAATCTCACACCTGATACTGGTAGTGTGACTGGATTCCTAATACATAAAAGCAAGATATTAAAATACCTTTCTCAAAAGACTATATCTGTAGTATAGTAGATAGTCAGGGAAACCTCCATCTCTGCCATACCAGCTGTGTTACACTGGGCAGATTTCTTAACCTCTTAGTGCCTTAGGCAGCTCTCTGAAATTAGAAATTGCCCAGATATAACTGATCTGCATTGGTGGAAAACTTTTCCTTACTTGGTAGTTCTCTGTACCAATAGTACTCAAAGTGTGATCCATGGAACCAAGGAGTCCCTTTGACCAAAGATGTAAAACTCTTGGCCTGCCACATTCTGAGAACCTGTATTAAAATGTAATTTGGAAATGCTTAACAAAATAAATAAAAATACAATACAACATAGATCAGAGTGGGGAACATGTAGCCTCAAGGCCTCATGTGGCCTTCTAGGGCCTTGGGTGTGGCCTTTTGACCATTTCCAAGTTTTACAGAACAAATCCTTTTATTAAGGGGATTTGTTCTGTGAAGTTTGTATTCTGTGAAGTTTGTACAACTGAGGAAAGTGTTATTTAAGGTCTAAATTACTATTAGACTATTTTTGTTCTATAATTTGTTTTTGCCTTCTCAAAAAGTTTTTCTAACAAATGAAAACATGGCACCAGATGCTATAAAAAATCAGTGTTATCAAGAGTGTTGTCTTGAAATAAATCCACAAGAGATAAAATCTGAAGGCAGTTTTAGAAATAGATAAGTTAACTAAGGATATTGCAATCTATATTCAAAACAAAATACCGAATAAATATTTAGTGTGTTATTTCCCCATAAAAGCTAGGACAAAACTCCCTGCCTCCATAAAACAAGAACTCATATTTTTTTTAAAGATTGTATTATTACCTTTGAGCAGTCATTTTTAATCTTAATTTTTTATTTAAAAAAACTTTTTTTTCTATTTGTAATGTGGACATAGTTTAGTGCCTCATTAATCTCAGAGATATCAGTACTCCCTCCAAAGTTGTAGATTACAACCTATTTATGCTTTCTTTTCTTGTGCTGACTTGTCTATATCCTCTTCTAAATCCTTTAAAAGAGGTCCACCATTACCTGAGTAGCAGTGAAGCACATACTTTGTCTGTATGTTCCATCATGACCTACCTTCTTTTCTGGCCATACTTGTCTTCAATGGAATCTTTTAAGCCACTTCTTGTGGCTCTGCCATTGTTAGCATGCTACTGCTCTTTATGTCCACCATATATCTTTCCATTGCCCTTTGGATAATTTATAATTTTTATTCTTTAGGTATTGTGATTTTTTTATGATTTATCACATTAATAGCATTAGTGGAAGAATAGGGATCGATCTGGACTAAATCTGTTGCCTGTGACATTAGGAATTACTGAATGAGAACTCTGCTTCAACCAAGGCTGGCCAGTGCCTTTTCTGGAAATTACATTAGAGACTTTTATAGAGTACTAAAGGTGGGGTGGATGAAGAGGAGAGACAAGGAACAAGCATTTATTGAGCACATGCTACATGCCAGTCACTGTGGTAAACCCTGCTTACCACTCCCTTCCTTAGGTTTCTTTGTCAGTGGAAGTCTATCATGTTTAGACTGATCAACTAATAAACATTTATTAAGTGCCTGCTATGTTCCAGGAATTATGCTAAACACTGAGAATACAAAAAAGAGGCAAAAGACAGTCCTTGCCCACAAAGAGCTTACAATCTAATGGGGGAGGCAACATGCAAATAAATATACACAGAGTAAATAATATACAAAATAAATAGGACATAATTAACAGAAGGAAAAGGGCAGATAGGTGACACTGTGGATAGAGTGCTGGCCTTGGAGTCAGGAGGACCTGAGATCAAATCCAGCCTCAGAACTTACTAACTAGTTGTGTGATCCTGGGCAAGTCACTTAACCTTGTTTGCCTCAGTTCCTCATCTATAAAACGAGCTGGAGAAGGAAATGGCAAACCACTCCAGTATCTTTGACAAGAAAACCCCAAATGGGGTCATGAAGAGTTGGACACAAGTGAACAACAACAGAGGAAAGACATTGGAATTAAGAAGGGTTGGGTAAGACCAAGAAGGTGGGATTTTAATCAGAACTTGAAGCCAAGGAGATCTGTAGGTGGTAGAGGGAGAGCTTTTCAGGGATGGGAGACAGCCAGAAAAAATGCCTAGAGTCAAACAGTGTCTTGTTTGTGGAACAACCAAGAGGCCAGAGTCACTGGATTGAAAAGTATATTTGGTGGATAAGCTGTATGAAGATTGGTAAAGTAAGGAGGTAAGGTAAGAAGATAAAAGGGAGCTAGTTTATGAAGGGCTTTGAATACCAGAGGATATGGTACTTTTTCCTGGAGATTCTATCCCCCACCATTTGCTTCCTTTTAATGGAAATTTCATTAGTAGTAAAATCATTTTAAAGTTTTCAATCTAAGCCAAACTGCTTTTCAAATAGATTTTGTCCTTTTGTTCTTCTTCTTTTGAGCATTTTAAATATATTTTGACTTGAATAGAACATGTTATAAAAAAGTGTTTTTCTCAGGAGGATGCTGAAAAATAAAATTGGAGAGCTTGCGTAGTAAATGTGAATGTAATTGTAGATGAGAGTTTACCTGCTCTTAAAGCCATGTATCTATTATTACTTCATACAAAGAATAAACATGGAAACTGTGGTATCCCAACTCCACCACTTACTATCTGTGTGACCCTGGGCAAATTAATAACCTCTTGGTCCATCAATTTCCTAAAATTGAGTAAAAACACCTATAAAAGCATGTTTTTTCCAGCACTAAGTCTAAGATTCTGTTATTCTGTGATCTATTAATATGAATTTAGAAAGTTATTAAAAGAGTACATATTTTGACTAAAAAAATCAAACTAAAATTATTCACAATAACATGAGGATAGCTCAAGGAAAGATAGTTGTCTTAATGTGGTCTTTGTAGAAAATGGGAAGAGTAAGGAGTGATAGGTTTTCCTTTTGACAGAGGAATTGCTGAAGAAAAAGTTCAGTGATCATCAGATAAATGGAGTACCACCTGTTATGGAAGCATGGAAAACCAGGTTAGAAATAGAAATAAAATGGATAAAGCTTACTTTTAAAAAATGTACATCTTCAAATCTGCAAGCTTTCATGATCTGTATCCTTAGGAACATGGTACCTGATATTACAGTTATTATTTAATATTTTTGAGAACTCATGGAGGACAAGAAAAGTCACTGATTATTGGAAAAGGGTGAATGTAGTGTCCATCTTGGAAAAAAAAAGTGAAAAAGACCACCCTGGTAATTATAGACAAGTCAGCTTAACTTCAATACCAGGCAAGATACTACAACAAATCATCAAACAATCAATTTGCAATCATCTAGAAGAGCAGAAGGTACTGGTTTGCAACCAGCATGGCTTTGTGAAGAGCAAATTGTGCCAGACCAATTTAATTTCCTTCTATGATAGAGTGACAAGCCATGTAGATAAGGTGGAAGTAATAGATGTAATCTTATGGACTTCAGTAAGGCTTTTGATTCTTCCCCACATGACATTCTCATCAACACACCAGGAAGATATGGTCTAGAGTCTAGACCCAATGACCATTAGGTGGATACAGAGCTGGATGGGGGTTCATGCATCAAAGTTGGTTATAAGTTATTTGACATCAGCCAGAGTGGGAGGAGTGCAGAAGGGATAAGGTCAGGGGTGGCTAGTGTATCTGGTAGAAAGTTAGTATCATTTAAAAAAAATTGTGCTTCTATAACTTTATTCTTAGAGGACAGAAAATGGGGTTAATATAAGGTAAAGCCAAATTACTTATGTGGTGAGGAAAACATCACTTTTTCTCTGTTAGAAGCAACCAGTGGTACAGTGTTTAGAACAGTAGGTTTGGAGTCAGAAAGACGAGTTCAAATTCAATTTCAGACATGTACTAGCTCTGAGCAAGTCATTTAACTTCTGTTTGCTGCAATTTCCTCAACTATAAATTGGAGATAATAATAGCATCTGCCTCCCATGGTGGTTGTGAGGATCAAATGGGATAATATGTGTAAAAAAGCATTTAGTACAGTGTCTGGCCACAATAGGCACTATATAAATCCTTATTCCCCTTCCCTTCTTTCCTCTCTGCTGAAGAGTTGATCATAGATCACATACGTAAAAGTCAGAGGTAGATTAAAGCAGTGCTTCTTAAACTGTGGTTCTTTTTTTATTAATAAATTTATTTATTTTTTGTTTTCAACATTTACTTACACAAGATTTTAAGTTCCAAATTTTCAACCCATCTCACCCCTCCCCCAACCTCAAATGGCATGCATTCTGAATACCCCTTCCCCTAGTCTGCCTTCCCTTCTACCTCTCCCCCCTTCTCTTATCCTCTTCCCCTTCTATTTTCCTGTAGGGCAGGATAGATTTCTGCACCCTATTTCCTGTATTTCTTATTTCCCAGTTGCATGTGAAAACATTTTTTAAAACTTTGGGTTCCAAATTTTCTCCCTTCCTCCCTCCCCACCCACCCTCATTGAAAAGGCAAGCAACTTAATATAGGTTATACATGTACAGTTATGCAAAACATATTCTTTCTTTTGACCCTGTCCCTCCTCAGAAGTATTTGCTTCTGATTACCCCCTTTCCTAATCTGTTCTCCTCTCTATCACCCCCATACTCTCTTGTCCCCTTCCCCCCACTATTTTCCTGTAGGGTAAGACAGATTTCCATACCCAATTGAGTGTGTATGTTATTCCCTCCTTAAGTCAAATCCTATGAGAATAAGATTCACTCATTCCCTCTCACCTTCCCCTGTTTCCCCTCCTCTGTAAGAGCCTTTTCTGTTTTTTTGTGAGATAATTTACCCCGTTCTAACTCTCTCTTTCTCCTTCTCCTAGTATAATCCTCTCTCACCCCTTAATTTTATTCTCCAGATATGACCCCTTCATCTTCAACTCACCCTGTGCCCTCTATCTATCTATCTATCTATCTATCTATCTATCTATCTACATACATATAATTTTTTTCCTCCAACTACCCTAATACTGATAAAGGTCTCATGAGTTACAAATATCATCTTTCCACGCAGGAATGTAAACAGTTCAACCTTATTAAGTCTCTTATGATTTCTCTTTCCTGTTTACCTCTTCATGTTCCACTTGAGTTTTGTATTTGAAAGTCAAATTTTCTATTCAGCTCTGGTCTTTTCATCAAGAATGCTTGAAAGTCCTCTATTTCACTGAATGACCATTTTTCCCCCTGAAGGATTATACTCAGTTTTGCTGGGTAGGTGATTCTTGGTTGTAATCTTATCTCCTTTGCCCTCTGGAATATCATATTCCATGCCCTGCAGTCCCTTAATGTAGAAGCTGCTAAATCTTGTGTTATTCTGACTGTGTTTCCACAATACTTGAATTGTTTCTTTCTGGCTGCTTGCAATATCTTCTCCTTGACCTAGGAACTCTGAAATTTGGCTACAATATTCCTAGGAGTTTTCCTTTGGGGATCTCTTTCAGGAGGAGATAGGTGGATTCTTTCAGTTTCTATTTTGCCCTCTGGTTCTAAAATATCAGGGCAGTTTTCCTTGATAATTTCTTGAAAGTTGATGTCTAGGCTCTTTTTTTTGATCATGGCTTTCAAATAGTCCAATAATTTTTAAATTCTCTCTCCTGGATCTATTTTCCAGGTCAGTTGTTTTTCCAATGAGTTATTTCACATTGTTTTCTAGTTTTTCATTCTTTTGGATTTGTTTTACAGTGTCTTGATTTCTCATAAAGTCACTAGCTTCCAATTGCTCTATTCTAATTTTTAAGGAAGTATTTTCTTCAGTAACCTTTTGGACTTCATTTTCCATTTGGCCAATTTTGCTTTTTAGGGCATTCTTCTCCTCATTGGCTTTTTGGACCTTTTTTGCCATTTGGGTTAGGCTATTTTTTAAGGTGTTATTGTCTTCAATATTTTTTTGGGTCTCCTTTAGCAAGCTGTTGACTTGTTTTTCATGATTTTCTTGCATCACTCTCATTTCCCTTCCCAGTTTTTCCTCTACTTCTCTTACTTGCTTCTCAAAATCCCTTTTGAGCTCTTCCAAAGCCTGGGACTGATTCATATTTTTCTTGGAGGTTTTGGATGTATGAGCTTTGACTTTGTTGTCTTCTTCTGGTTGTATGTTTTGATCTTCTTTGTCACCAAAGTAAGATAATATAGTCTGACTCTTTTTGCGAGGTTTGCTCATGATCCCAGCCCATTACTTGAGTTTTAAACTCTTTGTTAAGGTAAGAGTCTGCTTCCAATGTGGAGAATGTACTCTCCCAAGCTTCAGGGGTTTGTATAGCTGTTTTCAGAGATACTTCTAGGGACCTGTAAATTTTCAGTTCTTCCAAGGTGCTATGATAAGGGGTGAGTTGTTTCCTCTCCACCACCACAATAAGCTCCACCACACCAGCACTCCTCCTCGACCGAGGACTGTCCCTCAGAACTGTGACCCAGATCCAAGCACAAGCAAAGAAAGAGATTCCCTCCTCAGCACTGGCAAAGAGATCTCTGCAGACCCCCTCTGATCAGCCACTCGATTCCCCCTTAGTCTGTGGGCTAGAAACTCAGGAAGCAGTCACTGCCCCGGGCTGCGCTCAGGACTTGCGGCTGAGACCTAGCCTCTCTCTCACCGCAGTCACAGGCTTTTCCCACCGACCTTCCAAGTTGTCTTTGGTGTTCATGGGTTGAGAAGTCTGGAAAGCACCACAGCTGCCCATGATTCAGTCCTCTAAGGCCTACTCCAGGTTCTTTGTGGCCTGCGTGCCCACTCTGAATTGTGCTCCTCTCCCTGCCCAGCGCGATTTACTTTTCCAATCAACCATCCAGGCTGTCTTGGGCTGGAAATTTGTTTCACTCTGTCTTTTTGTGGGTTCTGCTGCTTTAGAATTTGTTTAGAGCCATTTTTTTAGGTATTTGGAGGGATTTGGGAGAGAGCTCAAGCAAGTCACTGCTTTCCCTCTGCCATCTTTGCTCCGTCCCTAAACTGTCATTCTTGATCCCATATGGGGTCATGTAGCTTAATGTGAGGGTTTGGAAAAAATTTGGCAATAGTAACAGGTTTCAGAACATGCAACAACCAAAAATTAATTAAAAATCAAATGCATAATGAATCCAAGGTGCTTTTGGCATCACTTGCCCATTTTGCGTCAAACAACTTCACTGCAGCCTTGGTTCTGAACATGCAACATGCACACTTTGCATTGCACATGATGTCACACCACACAACGCCAAGGAATGCTGCCAGAAACACTTTGGCTCAGATTCAAGACTATTGTATGCTATGGATTGCAATGTTTTTACTGTACATACAAATTCATTAAATGGATTTTGGCTTGGGATTAGGACAGAATTTCCAACAATTTCTGAAATGGCCCTACATATACTTCTGCCATTTTGAACTACATATTTATGTGAAGCGGTGTTATCAGCATTGACCATTATAAAATCAAAGTATCAGTAAACTCTGAAAAATGTTGAAGATGTTCTTTGTCCTGCAGTAACACATATTCCACCAAGATTTAATTCTTTATGTAAAAATAAACAAGCACATCCATCTAATTAGTACACAAATTTGCTTTAGTCTTTAATAGATGATAAAATTATATGAATGCCAAAGAATTGTTTTAAAATACATTTCTTTATGATTTATTATCAGTGAATATTTGATTTGTATACCTGTTTTAAATACCTATATACCTGGGGTTGCGTAAAAATTTCTTGGGTGAGAAGGGGTCACAAGTGGAAAAAGTTTAAGAAGCTCTGCATGGAAGAGCTATAGGGGCAGCTAGGTGGCTCAGTGGATAGAGTACTGGGCCTGGAGTCATGAACACTTCATCTTCCTGAGTTCAAATCTGGCCTCAGACACTTACTAGCTGTGTGACCCTGGGCAAGTCACTTAGTTCTGTTTGCCTCACTTCTTCATCTGTAAAATGAGCTGGAGAAGGAAATGGCAAACCACTCCAGTATCTTTGCCAAAAAAAAAAAAAAACAAAAAACTAAAATGGTGTTGTGAAGGGTTGGACACGACTGAAAAATACCCGAACAATCAGCTACTTTATGTTATAGATCAGGAAACTAGGACTGGATTTGCCATCAGCTAGTGGTAGAGATGGGATTTGAGCACCTATCTTCTTATTTCAAATACAGCACTGCTTATACCCCAACATGCTGCCTCCATGCTGCTGGACACACAAGTCTTTGTGAGCAGTGCAAGTCCAAGGAGTAGCTAGAAAGTGAGCATGATGGTAGGCTTTGCTGGTCTAGATTTAGTCCCCCCTCCCTTCATAGCCCCCTGTCCCCATAGAAACTTCTTTTGGAAACAATATGAGGCAAATTTCCAGGTGGCCATGTGGGTTAGTGCCATGACTGAGAAAAAGTTTGTCCTTAAATTGAGCAGAAATTCAAGAACATAGAAGGTTTTTTTTAAAAAAAAAAAATCGTTGATCAAGATGTCCTATTGCAAGTGTAATGAGAGGAGGGAAGAAAAGAAGAAAACAAACATTAAGCATCTATGGTGTACCAGGCCCTGTGCTAAATGTTTTACAAATATTGTCTCATTTGATACTCCCCAAAACTCTGGGAGGTAATTGCCATTATGATCCTCATTTTATAGTTGAGGAAACCGAAGCAGACAGAGCTTAAGTGATTTGCCCAGACTTACTCGACTAGGAAGTTTTTGATCTGGTTAGTAAGGGGGTCTGATGCATGCACTCATCCTCTTGCTTGGCTGATGTAACCTTTACCTCAGAACAGTAAACTGATGGGACCAGCCCATGCACCATACCACTAGCTTTTAGATTTCATTTATTTTTCTTTCTTTCTTTCTTTTCTTTCTTTCTTTCTTTTTTTTTTTTTTTAGGCAATTGGGGTTAAGTGACTTTCCCAGGGTCATACAACTAGTAAGTGTCAAATGTTTGGTCTGAGGCTGAATTCGAACTCAGGTCTTCTTGACTTCTGGGCCGGTTCTCTATCCACTGCGCCACCTAGCTGCCCCTTAGATGTCATTTCTGATGACAATCAGGACTAAGCATCTTTTTTTTTTCCCTTGTCTCCATTATAAAATTGGGAATAATCATTTTTGCTTTGCAGATAATAAAACTTACATTTGTATGATATTTTAAAGTTTGCAAAGATACATATACATATATACATACACACATATACATGCATACATACAAACACACATAATATGATACTTAAATTGATCAACCCTGTAAGGTAGACATTATACTATAAATATTATTTCCTTTTTACAGATGAGGAAACTAAGGTTAAGTGACTTGTCCAAGGCTAATATTAGAGATTCCAATCCACCATATCACAATGCCTCTAAGATTTTCTGGACAAGGTTGTCAATACTTTAAGAGATAGGAATACATTTCCAAATGACTTTGAAAATTTTTATTGGCTTATTAAAAATAAAATAAAATTTACCAGAGACTACAGAGGTATATAGTTTGCATAAAGTGAGACATTAGGTAGAGATGTTAACATAAAAATGTTATCTACAAATTTTGGTGTGTCATACCTGGATGTACAACTGTCATAGTGTTGTTTTTATGTTTAACAAAGAGAAAGAGTGTTTAGGAGGATTACATTGTGCAACATTAATTTTCCAGAAATTATCTGTGTAATGCCTCATATTGGCTTATTTGGGATAATTTAATCTTAAATTTTTTATTAAATAATAATAATCTTAACAAGATTTTGGTAATAGGCCAGAAAAAATGAATATTAAGTTATTGAGCAATTGAACTAGATCTTAAGAACTATGTTTACATTTTTAGGTATGTAAAGTGCTTAATCATAAGGCAGTGTCTGTTGGATCTTTTCATGTACTAGATTTGAGAAAAAAATTGTACGGTAACTATTAGAACCAAGTACTGGTTGAAGAAGGACATCAATCCATTGTCAATGTTGGTGAGAGATACCTTTATTGCAAGAGCCGTTGCTTTGATGTGTGGCATCTTAAATGGTAACTGGGGGAACTTCCTTGGGTTATCACCTCTGCATTTACCCTCAAGCAGAATTCATAACTTGGGGTCTGTGAATTTAAAAAAAATATGGTAGCAATATATCAATGTAATCTGTTTCTTTTGTAATCCTATGTATTTTATTGTAATACAAATAAAAACTTTATTCTCAGAAGGTACATATATATATTTCACCTATATTTGATTGCTGGTCAAAGAGGTCCATGGCACACAAAAAAACAAAAACAAACAAAAAAAAACATTTAGAATCCCTATGGTAGGACAATGTTTCTTAATTTTTTTCCATCAATAACTTTTTGAGAGTTCCTGTGAAACTTAATTTCACTTTCTACACCATACATATGAATACACCTACACTTTTAATTGTGTGTAATTCCACTTAGGGAAGCAAGAAAGGATCATACAGTAAGATCACAGGTTTTAGAAATGGAAACTTAATAGTGACTTTATTTCAATCCAATGCAACTGGATTAAGCACTTCCTATGAGTAAAAGCACAATTTAAAGTGCTGGAGATTCAAAGACAATGAAAAATCTTTTCTGTTCTCAAAGAGCATGCATTTAAGTTTGTGGGTGTGGGATATAAGGGAATAATACAAGTAAACAGATACGTACATACCGGATAATTTGATCAGGACAGATTTCCTTTAGGAGATGGCCTGTGAATTGATGTTTTAAGGAAATAAAGGATTCTAGAAGTAAAAGTGGGAAGAACATTGCAAGTCTGCAAAGGCAGTAGAGGGGGACTTAGAATGTTCAGGACACAAGGAATAGGTTAGTTTGATTGTAATATAGAATGAGATGCAGCATAGTGTGTAGAAAGCCTGGAAATGTAGCCTGAAGACAAATAGAGAAGAGGTTCAAATGTCATGCTAAATCACTTGTATTTTATCCAATCAATGGGCAATTGAGAGCCACCAAGCAGGACAATAGTCTATTGAGGAGAGATAATTGTTAATATAATTTTCATTTCATACTGCACGCCATGGAATTACATACATGATCAGGTATGCTTCAGGAAAACTATTTTGGTCACAATGTGAGTAATCATTTAACCAGGAGATGTGATAATGCCCAGGTAATAGAATTGATTGATTATTGATCAGATAACAGAATGTGTAAGAGAGTAACTATATGTCACTCATTCTGTGGCTCTAGTCACAATTTTGTTAAAAATGTTAAGGTTAAAGAAAAGGTCTATATTCCCTACTTTGAACATCTGTCCTAGTAACTGTGGTAATAATTACCTATAGACCTCAAGAGGCTTCCTGAAATTGATTTTTCCTGGTGTGTAGTAGCCTGTTTGGATCTAATAGTACATGGGTGTGTAGATTAACTGGGACACGTAAATTTTTTAAATGTGTTGACTTCCATAAAATACCTTACCATTTTATATCTGTAAAAATATTTAACATGAAATAGGCCTTTTTTAAATAGTCACTTGTTTTACATGATTTGTAATTATGGTCACAAAATTTTACTACATATTGTTTAAATCTTTATCATTAAACCAAACCACATTGGATAGTAAGTGTATCTTTGACAAATGATCATTTTTTTCCAAAGCTAGTTTTGATTATAGCCAATAAGCTTTCAATGGGGCTTATAGTAGGCAAGTTCCTAGGCCATAAAAGTATAATTTTTTTCCACTTCTTCCACTTTTTTTCCACTTTCTTAAATTTACTCTTGAATTTACTAACCTTTTCTGATGTGTGGCAAGGTACAAGTTCATGTTGCAATGTTCTATCTCCATTTGAGGAATTTCTATAATTCTGGAACAAAAATGCTTCTTTATATATCAATATATTTATCACAGTTCATCATTCCTTTAATGGGAATAAAATTTTCAGGGCAAGTAAAAGTAAAACATTACCAAAACTTTTGTTTTGTTTTTTTTTGTTTTCTGATTTGCCATCTGATAATGATGCCCCGATCCTACAGGCTCATCTAGACTTCTTCTGAAGCACTTGTACATATCACTAAATCCAGCAATTAACTGACAGAGAATTAAGTAAAGGTGGCAAAACCAACTCATTCTTATTTCATATGGTTAAAGTCAGATGTTCTGAGTCAGCTTTGTGTCTTTAGAAGCACATACGCATGATCATTGCTATCACAAAATGAAACCATATCAAAATTATTGAGTTTCTAAATAATTAACATTACTAGATCCTAGTTTTCCTATTTGAGTTTGGCTTTATCCACTATGCCATGATGTCTCTCTCGATTTAGCTAGTGAACTTAAAATTCAATTTATGAAGTTAAAAAGTTAATATGCTTGCTGGGACTAGCTTAATAATGATATGGGTTCAGGCCTAATAGGCAGAAATAGGCTTCCACTCTCCCTTTGTGAAGTAGTTCATGGATACAAGAAGAAGCAAATGATGTGATAATGTGCTTAGCACATAGTAGATGCTTAATAAAATCTTGTTCCCTTCCCTTCCTCTTACCCTTAGGGGACAATCTATAAGTCATGACTTCTGCTGCTAATATCCTAATTTGATGTCATTGTGCTATTCTCTGCAGTGTGTCCTGCTTCAATCTGCTGGGTGTTGTATTATCTTGATTGGGAATTGCTACTGATTTCATTGTTACTAAGTTACTCTTTGCTACCATCTTTTGGGCTTCAGATCCTCAGGACCATTTGATAGTCATTTTTTTTCCTTTTTTTAGGCAATTGGGGTTAAGTGATTTGCCCAGGTTCACACAGCTACTAAGTGTCAAGTATTTGGTCTGAGGCCAGATTTGAACTCAAGTCCTCCTGACTTCAGAGCCGTGCTCTATCCATTGCGCCACCTACCTGCCCCATAGTCATTTTCCTTCCATCTATTTCAATATAGTGCCAGAAAACCTCTCTATGCCTAGAGCAGATCAAAGCTCTCTTTGTTTGTAACTAAAATTATGAGCCACCACACAAAGTTGGCCAGCAAAATACCCTTATTTCAAGATTAATGATGATGATGATTTACTATTTTGCCTGATGCTGATTGGATTTCCATGGTCTCAGGTAACTATTTCTCCCAGGGTCGGGAAATTTTTTTGTAATTTTAATTATATTGCTAATTGTGAACCTATGTCCTCAAAACCTATTAATCAGGAACTCTGGCCTGGAAAACATTACTGGATGTGTGTGTGTGTGTGTGTGTGTGTGTGTGTGTGTGTGTGAATGCTGATTTTATTAAGCAGATCTCACTTCCAAGGGTGTTTTTTCTTAGCATGCAGAGGAAATTAAGGGCCAGAAAAAAGCTAGGTGAAGAAAACAAGGTGGTTGCCCATCACTCTCCTGGTTCACATTCCCACCTTTATTGTGTCTATTTAACAGGGGAGAAAATGCCCATCTCGCTTCTTCAGAAGAACCAAACCAGATCAAATTAAAAACAGAAACAAAACCAACTACAATTGTTTCACTAAATTAAATTCTTCTCCCTACTCCAATCTTTTATTAGAGTGGGGGTATAATAGCATACAAAAAGTACAATAATTTTTTTCAGAATAAAAATTAAGATAGTACCTAGACATCTGGAAAAAACAAAAGAACTATAGCTTTGAATCAAATGATTAGAGAGTTTGCCTATATGAGAAGTATAATTTTACTTGCACCAAAAGGACTTGGATTCCAGTCTAACCTTTGTTATTTATTAAATGTGAGACCTAGAGGAAATCATACAAGTTCTCTTAAACCTCACTGCCTTCCTCTGTAAAATAATTCTTGTGCTGTCCATCTCTTTTGGGCTGTTTTGGGGATCAAATGAGATAGTGAAGTATTTTTAAGTCTCAAATTGTCGCTATTGCTATTTTTATTAAAATACCCTGGCAGATACTTGAAAGGATTAGAAAGTCAACTTGGGTCTTCATAGTTAAAGATATCCTTTTAAAGTGACTTTGGAATTAGAAAGACTTTGTCTTTTTGAGACAAGACAAAACAAAACAAAAACAACTCAATGGATGCACATTAAATGGTAATTAAATTAAATTTATTTTTTAGCTTTCTAATGAAGGCCTTAGGACTAAAACATAATTTGTTTGTATTTCTAGTGTCATGTAATTATAAATTTATAACAAAGTCTGAATCCAAATTCAATTTGCACTTTATTTCAGTGAAATTTATTCAAGAATTCTTCTGGACTCCAAACCCTTATACTTTCCACATTCTTCCACAAAAATCTATAATGATTCATCAGTGACAGGTACTAATGTATATTAAGCTAGTTTATAGACATATATTTTGGAATGTATCATATGACAAATCTGATATAAATATCTGTTGAAAGAAGTGGAAATTTTTCAGATTGCAATAATTCAAAATGTCACCATGGGAAGTAGAAACAGATTTTAGTTTCTGTTTGTCAGAAATGCTTTACTGAGGAGGAATATAATCTCATTCTCTTTATTATTTGATGAGATTAATAAAGAGGATAAATCTCTTGCCAAATCATACACAGTGAAGAAGCCAAAAGTGTCTTAACCAATGTCAAGAGCAAAGAAATACTATAAATTTCGTGTAAACATGCCACTTCCTAACAATATTAATAAATAGGAGAATAAAGCATGTCTCTTATCTTTTTTGGCATAATTTAAGATAGTTTATTATGTCAGAGCAGCAAGAAGTGAGCACATGTTAGATATCATCAGCTGGTCACAGGTTTGTTAGTACATCCATTGTCTACTGAGAGCAGGATTATACTAAACTCACCCCAACGAAAATAATTATGGTGGTTTTCACAATTTTTTTTAAGCATGGTATATGTGCCACATCCCTATCAACACTGCCCTATTTGTAAAGGTGTATATGGGAAATTGGTCCATAAATTGTATTCTTTACCTTTTCGGCGGTCTGTTTTCTTCCTCTTGGCATGGCCCTGAGATGTAGATCATTGGTTACAAATTTTAAAGATGTGATAATTGAATTTTTAACACAATGTTTAATTCTTGCAACTCCTGTGAGTTCTTCAGTTACCTTGATCAAGAGATAATGTATTCCTGGGGCAGCTAGGTGGCATAGTGGATAGAGCACCTGCCTTGAAGTCAGGATGGACTTGAGTTCATATCCAGCCTCAGACCAAACACTTAACATTTACTAGCTGTGTGACCCTGGACAAGTCACCTAACCCCAATTGCCTTAAAAAAAAAGAGAGATAATGTATTCTTTAGTCTAGTGTTAATGTGATGGTTGTATGATTACAAAGGTACATTTATGAATTAATGATCATATACTTTGTTTAGAAGGTTAATATGTAGTTCCTATTAATCATGCTCTGTTTGTCATCAGAGCCTTCTATAGCTTTGTGATCAATAAAATATCTTTTAAAATATAAATAATAATCAATGATTTTATATATTGCTTTTGAGTTTGCAAAAGGATTTATATTAATTATCACATTTGAGCATTATAACAACTTGGTGAAGTAGGTGCTATGGGTTACCATGATCCTTATTTTGAAGATGAGCAAACTGAGATTCATATAAGTGAAGTTCTTTGCAATGGTTGTTGTACAGTTGTTTTCGTCGTGTACAACTCTTCATGACCCCTTTTAGGGTTTTCTTGGCAAAGAAAATGGGAGTGGTTTGCCATTTCCTTTTCAGGTCATTTTACAGATGAGGCAACTGAGTCAAACAAGGTTAAGTGACTTGCCCAGGGTCACACAGCTAGCAAGTGTCTGAGGCTAGATTTGAACTCAAGGAGATGAGTTAGTCGAATCCCAGGTCCGACACTTTGCTCTATGGCGTCACCTAGCAGCCCTTTGCAATGGTAGCATAGTCAATAATTGTCAAAAGTGAATTTTAACTTGTCTTTCCTTCTCATTCCATGTCCATTATGCTTTCTACTATGCCATAGGGCCTCACATGTATTTTAAAGGAGCATGGACTTGAGAGGGACTTTAGAAGTCATCTAGGCCAATTCTTTTATTTACAGATGAGCAAACAAGCCCAGAGAAGTAAACTCTACCACACAACTAATAAGCATCGGATTGTGTACTCTCTCTAGTTCCACTAGTCTTTTTACCACTTCACATTGCCTTTCAGCTCGATGAGGCAGTGGATAATGTGCTGGTCCTGGAGTCAGGAAAATCTGGGTTCAAATCCAGCATCAAATGCTTACTAGCTGTGTGACCTTGGGCAAGTTACATAACCTTTGCCTCTGTTGCCTCATCTATAAAATGAGGATAATAATAGCACCTACCTCTTATGGTTGTTGTGAGGATCAAATGAGATCAGTACTTAGCACAGGGCCTGGCAAATAGCAAGCACTATATAAATGCTGGCTACTATAGTTATTATCATTTTCATTATTAATTATTATTATTATTATTATTATTATTATCCAAGGATCCAAATAATAGGTTTCAGTTTTATCTTGCTCACACGCATACATCTCAGCTCTGCTAACTACCATAAGCATGACCTTGGATAAGTAACTTAAATTCTTTAAGTGCCATTTTCCTTGACTTTAAAGCAAGAGATGTTAGACTCAATAATCTCTTCAGTCTCCTCTGAGGACAAATCAACCAGTCTTCATTCATCTTTGTTTAAGAAGGGAGGTTCCAGTCTAACATTTTCATTTTACTAGGGGAGAAATTGAAGTGCAGAGAATTTAAGTAAATTGCCCCAGTTTATTTTTTTTAATTCTAAGATATATAAAGTTAATAGGTGAAGGATAAGATTTATATGAATAATGACATATTGTTTTGCCACTTTCTTTGCTCTCAAAAAGAAAGATTTGTGAAAATTTGAGGTTCTGATAGTATTTGATTTCTGCCTGTTTCTATGAAGCACTCCTAAGGCCTCTGGACCAATAGTAACCTGAGGGAAAATCATCCAATTAAAACAAACAAACAAAAACTTCATACCAAAAGCTGTGAAAAATTAGACGATCTTTCAACAGATACTTTATTTTTATTGTCACTACTATGTGCAAGGCATAGTAATGCGCTTTGTAGGAATTACAAAGAAATCTAAGGCATGGTGTGTGACCTTGGGGAGTATATAATCTGCTGGGAAGGACAAGGCATAATGCCCATGGAATGTCATATGATAATTTATGCCCATTTCTGAAATTGTTCAAGAAGAAGCAGCTCATATAAAAAAATATTTCATGAGATTTTAATGGACTTCAACTTAAAATGAACCAACAGATTGACATGACAGACAGAAATTCTAATATACTTCTTGGTAACATTGAGAACCCATGATCAGAAAAGGGGAGATGGTAGTCCTAATAGAATTTGTCCTGCTTCGACAACATCATGTTCACTTCTGCCTAATGCTTTGTAAGAATGACATTGATACCTCAGAGGGCAGCCAGAGTGGTGAAGGACCTTGAGTTCATGCCTGTGAAAATGCAGATGGACCACCAGGATGGAAAGAGGACTATACAATATGAAGATCAATTGTAGAAAGTGAGGGTGTTTAGCATGGAGAAGACAAGGCTTGAAGCTATAGATTATGTAGATGTCAACACTTATTTTTAACAGCTATCATGTGGATAAGGGGTTGGCAGTTATTTTTGATTTTGTTTTATTTTTTCTTAACTCAATGGCAGATCTTAGAGCAAGAAATGGAAGTTGCTGAGAGGAAGACATTGACTCAATGTAAGGGAAAAACAAACAAAAACTGTTACTTTCCAACAATTAGCACTATTCGAACTTGGAGTGGGCAGGCATAGGAGGTAGTGGTTCACACTCCCTGGATGTTTTCATGCTGGACAACCACTTGGTGATATTGTACAAGGGATTCTCTTCAGATACAGGTTTCTTACATGGTTTCTGAACTTGTTTTCTTTTCCAAGGTTTTTTGATTCTGCAGTTCTCTAAGGCAAAAGGCCATATCAGGGCACCTGAAGATGGAATCCATGTATCTTGCTGGAGATTGGACCTAGACAACCTCTTCAGTTCTCCTCAAGTCTGAGACTACACTACCATAAATTATATTAGTAATAACTGATGGAGTCAATCAGATAAAGGAGAGTCTTTTATTTGTCTAGGAAGGCTTCACAAGTGAAGATATAACTTAAGCTGGGTCTTGAAGGGCAGGGGAGATTTGGATGCATGCAGAAGGAGGAAATTGCAATGTAGAGGAGCAGTGAACAAATGTTCAGAAGTAGAAAAAGGAAATAGTGATTTTGTAGACACCAAGCTGACAAGGGGAGAGGAAAGAGAATAAGCATTTATATAGTACCTATTATGTGCTAGGCACTGTGCTAAGTCCTTTAGAAACATTACCTCTTTCTTTTGATTCTCATAACAATCCTACAAGGTACATGGTGTTATTGTATCCATTTTACAATTGAGGAAACTGAGGCAGGCAAATTGAGTAGTGTCTCAGGCCAGATTTGAACTCGGATGCAGATAGAAAAGTGGAAAGATAAGGCTGAAAAATTGAGGTGTGATCTAACATGCTAGTGATTTTTTTTATTGTATCCTATAATTGAATGGTTTGCCAAAGGGCAAAAGTCCTCTTGGGCTTTTTTTTTTTTTTTCTCATAAGGTCCTGAGTATTTTTAGGGCAGCTAGGCAGTGCAAGTGGATAGAGCACTGGGTATGGAGTCAGGAAGACATGAATTCAAACTAGCCTCAGACCCTTACTACGAGTGACCCTGACCAAGTCACTTAACCCTCTTTGCCTCAGTTTCCTCATCTGTACAAATGAACTGGAGAAAGAAATAGTAAGTCACTCCAGTATCTTCACCAAGAAAACCCCAAATGTGGTCACAAAGTGTCAGACATAACTGAAATGACTGAACGAGTATTTTTAGCTCCTACCATCTTGCCTGCTGTAGTTTGCTAACTCGTACTGTAATCAATGGAAGTCATTAAGTGGGATATTAAAACTTATTAGTAAGTGATTTTCCATCTACCTTTCTTCCCAAAAAGTCCTTCACTATATTGTAATTTATACAGGCATGTGTAGGTATATAAATATTTTTTTTTCCTTCACTACTTTTTTTTTTAACCATATGTAGATTGTTTTAGTGGCCATAAACCATAATATTTCATTTTATTTACAACATTTTGAGGAATTTTAGTAGATATGAGGGGACACTTATGGATATATGTCATATTTATCAACATAACACAATAAAAATTAATATTTGCCTTTATCTACATCTCAGAAAGAAAATATACAGATGGACATGAAAATGATCATCCTCCTTAAGAAAGAGCTGGTGGGTACAGAATTTTAACCTCTAAACAGAAACTCGAGAAAAGGAACCAGACAAAAATTTTTATTTAGTGCAAACTGTAGCCCAAGGGCCATCTTTTGGCCAGCCTCACTTTTTATAGCCAGTGAGGCAAGAATGATTTTTACATTTTAAAGTAAAACAAAACTTTATTTTAAAATTTTAAAACCCTTCTTCACTAGAGACTGTACAAAAACAAGCTTTGACCCACTGGCATTCATAGTTTACCAACCCCGATCTAGGGAAAATTGAGGTAGTCTAAATTTAGCGTATCTGTTCAGAATATTAGCTTATTGACTGAAACTGATCATAGAAGAAAAAATGTCTTCAACAGGGAAGGAGAAGGGAATCCAATAGGCTTTCTCTTAGAAGAGGCCTTAAACAGGTATCTTCAGAATTTCATTTCAATCAGTCAGTGTGGATCAGCAAGCATTAAGCAAGCATTAATTAAATATACCTCTTAGGTTCTATGTGTGGTAGAGCACCAGGATACAGAGACAAAAATGAGTTAAGTCCCTGCCTTCAATGAGCTTTCAATTGGTCAGAATACATAGCATATAAGTCCATGCCCTAAGGCAAGGCTTGTGGTCCTTATTTCTGTAGCACTGGTTTAACCATTAACTGGCTAGCATTCTGGCTTGAGTACTTGGTCTCTGCTAGAAAATGCCTCTCTTTTTACAGCAGCAGAATCCCATCTGATAACAGGAGAGGCCCTTTTAGCAGCTTCTAGATCACCAGTCCAACCAGTACACACAGCTAGTTGGCCGCCTTGCTGATTCCCTTTGGAAAGTTATCTTCTCCTGTCTCTAGCAGCAGAATCCTGACTGATAAGAGAAGAGGCTCCTCTGCCGGTAGCCAGGGCCCCCAGTTTATCAGTGTCTGACCAGTTCATAAATCAGACTGGTGTCTGTTCCTGCCCCCGCCCCCGCTTGAAAAAAAAAAAAGAGGCACACATCAAAATTTATTTCTATCATCGTAACAGTTAATACTTTAATAAGAGAACTTAACTGGGAACATTAGGAAGTTAGTTAAGAGACATTTTGCAGGCGCCTCTTCCCTTGTCAGTGACAAGGTAAGGTAATCCTATACACAGCCTGCTATTGTGAGATGAGAAACTGCCCTCCTTCACTGCCAGAGACCAGATGCACCTCTCTCTTTCCTAATCTGTAAACGACTTAAAGGAGCCTTATCTCGGGGCTCTCCTGCTTCATTTCATGCTTGATTTACTTTAATTTGTCTGATAGGGCACAAGGATTTGGAGACGGCCCATCTTTCCGCAGAAAATGTTCAGGTTTTTTTTTTCTTCCCCAGCATTGTTGTGTTGGGGGTTTTGACTTTTTTTTTTTTTTTAATGTGGAGGAAATCTTGCTCCAGTGCAGCAAACTGCTTGAGTGTGTTTAGATTTAAGCTACCCCAGCAGAAAAGAGTTTGTGAAGTGGTATGATTTGTGTGATGGGCCCCATTTACATTGAAATCACATTATACGATAGATCAGGACTCCTGAAGGGAGCCGTGCACTGGAGCGCTGGTGCCCACAAGATACCTTGAAAGGCCTATATATAGCAGCAACAATTGATAGGAGATTTTACAGGAGACTTTATAAATATGTAAATTGGCGTTATCTGATTGGGTTCTTTGGCTACACATCTGTACCTCAAAAGGAAGTGGAGCTGGGAGGAAAGACCAGGAAAACAGGAGTTTGCAATTCCAAGTGAGTCTGAGAAATAGAAATGTCTCCCAGGTTGACAGCAGGTCAGGGTGGAGGAGCTTTGCATACTTTGGAGGTAAAGCTTCTTTGATGAGAAAGCGGATCGCTCACTTCCACCAGAAAGGTAGAATTACCATTCGCCATTTTCATTTGTTTTATAACTGGGCTGAGATCGGCAGCCATTGACCTTTGACTTTTCTTGTTATTTCTTTAAATTGCTCATGCGATATGGCACCAGAGGGAATGGCTCTTAACGTTTTTCGCATTTTAAGAAACCATACTCGAAGTGACCCAAGGGAAAGAAAATAAAGTCTTTGGTCCATTGATCCCTTGATTAGTTATTTCCTAAATGAAAATGAAGATACTATTAAAGCAGTAATAATGTTACATCTTAATAGTTGAGGAGTCAATAAATGGCTCCCATGTGCTTCATTAAAGTTCTTAATGAAGCTATTTTTGATGGCTGAACTTTACATTATCTCTGTTTTACTAGGAGACTTTTAGGGGGAAAAGGTAATATACATATACTGCACATTTTTTGCCTTCTCTCTCTTCTTAATAGATTTGCCATTCCTAAAATGTGGTTAATAACACTTTTTTTTTTCATAAATCGACACAGTCACCATAAACCTGTGGACATGGACATGCATAAGAACACTTTGCTAATATTACATATGGGTATGTACTTTATGCTCAGAATACATACGCTCCATGCAGATATGTGCACAAGTTATTCTATCAGTTTCCATATTTTCCCAATGTATTATATGTGCCCTATACTCCTGCCTTAAGGCATTGCCGAATTTCTTCCAAGGCAATAACTGAGATTAACCAGTCCTAGCTGAGCTACTACAGCTTTCCACTACTATTTAATACTGAGCTCTTCTTACCCTTTGTGTAATCCTATCTCTCTTGGCTCAGGTAGCAGCTATGATTACAGCATTTTGCTTCTAAATAGGTGGGTACGAACCCTCTTAAGCCAAACAGCCCAGATCTCCAAAGTGAAAGGGGGAATTAAAATATTTTTTTTCTTGCTTAAAATATAATTCTCTTCAAAAATCCTTCTATTCTGCAAAGTCCTACTTGTAGCTGAAATACTTGCATCAGTCAGGCAAAATGTTCAGATTGTTTTAAAAATGTCCAGTGAATGTCTTCACTTTGTAGACTTGGCCCTTTTGATTTCCTAGGCTTCATCTACATGATAGTAAACACATTTTTTGGTAGTACAGAGGTAGCTAGATGGCAGAGTGGATAGAGTGCCGGGCCTGGAGTAAGAAAGACTCCTCTTTTCGAGTTCAAATCTGGCTTCAGGCACTTACTATCTGTGTGATTCTGGGCAAGTCACTTAACCCTGTTTGCCTCAGTTCTTCATCTATAGAAGAAGCTGAAGAAAAAAGTGGCAAACCACTCCAGTATCTTTGCTAAGGCAACCCTAAATGAGGTCACCAAGAGTTGGATATGACTGAAATGACTGAACAGCAAAAGCCAAAAGCTATGTCAAACTGGAATTTATGACCTTAAAAGACCATTTTGATTGAGTGATAATTAATAGATGATTTAACCCTCTTTGTGACAAAATATATAGTCAAATGAAACATTTTCCAGAAATACTTGGGTTAGTTATCTGGTTTGGATGTGTAGGTAAAGCTAGAGTTCCTTCACATTCTACCCAAGAGTGCCAGAATGAGCTATTTATTGAATCTTTCTTGGAAAGGGCATCTTCCTTCTAGCAAATTAATGGACCCCAGAGTTCTCGAAAAGAGATTTCAAATTCCTTAAAGATGTTGATCTCTTATTCCAGGGATCCTTGTAATGAATTTTGACTTTGCTGAGTACCTACAGTCTGATTTTTGGGCAGCTCTCAGAAGTGTCTGAGAAAAACAAGTTTATAAACAACTCAGAACCCTAAATTCAATTCTTTGAGCTCCCAAAAGTGTTCCTTGCTAAAGCTGCTATCTTAAGATTTCAGGTAGACCCAGGTTTATCTCCCATGTATTGGCCTTTGCAAATTTGTGAAGTGGCAATATTTGCTTCTGATGTTCCCAGTCTTTACTTAATAATTGTTCTTCCATTGAGTAATATCCTAGGCTGCTTGTATCTTTATGCTCCTTATAAAAAACAGAATTCAGGAGAGAACCTTTTAAATTCCTTCCTATTTAAATGTAATTGCTGATATTTAAGAGTTTAAACTTCTTCCCAGGGCAGAGTTGGCCATAGAGAGCCTGTGCTTTTGACTTGATATAATGAACTTAACAATTAGAGCTGGCCAGAAGTAGAATAGTGTGCCAGGAGAATTAGTGAGTTTCCCTTCACTGGAAGTCTTAATTTTAAGGCTGTGGTGATCATTTTTTCAGAGGTTCCAGTTCAGGTTTAGATTGGAATAGTTGACCTCTGAAACTTTTCCAAGTCAAAATCTGTGACATATTGGTTGTTTTTATTTTAATTAGATTTAAGCTAAAGTTATGACTGTTTGCTTCTCTAATTATGTAATTTCAGTCATTAGCAAAGAGTTATTTTCTTCTAAGTTGGGGGGCTTAGACACCTGGGCTCACACTAATGGGAACCTGCTTTACTGTAAGATGATCAACTAGCTTTATTTTAAAACAGAAATCACCAGCATCTTCCACTTTCTTTTGATAGGAAAGACATGGTCTTAGAATAGTACTTTATGTAACTATACACTTTTTCTTCAGGATCTTAGTTTTAGAGCTGAAAGGCAGGTCTACATTTTATAGATGAGGAAACAAACTCAGGGAAGATAAGTGACTAGCCTAAGGACATACAAGGAGTAAGTAATTGGTTTTGAACTCATGTCTTCTGACTCCAAAAAGTGCTCTTTCTTTCCCCTGTATCAAACTGCATTCATATTTCCCTTCCTTTTTTAAACACTTTTCTGACCAGAGGAGATTTAAGTTTTTGATTTGTATCAGATCTCCAATGTTTCATTATTACAGGGAGATAATTTGGTTAGGGCATGATGATATTAAGGCCAATGCACTCCATTTCCATAAAGGTCAGTTAGTTTTTTTGTTGTGGAAAAACCATTTAACAGTCACAAAGGTATGCTCTTTATCCTTGTCAAACATCTCATAACTATAGGCAGATTAATAAAATGGGAATGTAGACCCATTACCATCATTGGACAAAAAACTCACAGTTATGGACAGACTAAGGTAAAGTTATCTCTGTTTATGAAAAGCACCAAGTATGGTACAGCTTTCCACTGCCAAACTGTTACTATCAGCTACTGATTCTTGGCCTCACTTAAGGCATTTTATATGCTTATTTGCAGACTGTGACTAAACAATGTTTATACTATTGCATTTTTAGCTACAGAATGAAGAACCAGCCAAATGCAATTCCTCATTTTAGTTTTTAATCTTTGGTAAGGTATAATAGGAATACATATATACATATGAGTTTATGTATGTATGTAGACATGCATATACATGTAAGTATCATAAAAGATCATGTATTTCTATCAAAGAGGCTCAAGAAGGTGAAACAAACCCCTTAATTTCACATGAAACTGGCTGCTGAGAAGTCAAAGGGAATATTATTGTTTGTCTGTAAAAGAATTGGCCAAATAACTGTATCTTTAATGTAAGACCTAAAGCCAAAATCAGAAAATGCCATTTCAATCAAAATGGAAGTTAACAACATTTTTAATAGGAAATAAATTGTTTCTGGACTTCACAGTAGCCAAAATCCCATCTTTAGAAATACATTTCCCTTGTATCTAGCTAGGCTATAATATAAATAGTTCTTGTAAATCCCTTTTTAATAATATATTTATCAGTGCAAAATAAAAAGCTTTCTTATGTCATAGGTAAGTTTTCTTTTATCCTTGCTTCTTTTTGATACCCAGTTATCTAGGGTGCAAGAGAGGCCTGCTTCAGTGGGTTAATGTTGGCTTTTGTCCTTTCTAGCTGGTCTTTTGTTTTTGTTTTTTAAATTAAGGACAGTGCTTGCAAAGCAGAGGGAAAGTCAGAAAGAGGGGTACATTTTGGCCCATCTGGTAATTCACAGAAGTAGGAGAGGCAGATGAGGTATATTTGGTGAATTAGATTTTTGTTCAGATTGAAAATAATTTCCCATCCAAGATGTTTTTCAAGGCCTTTATGAATTCTAGCTTCTGTCTTATATTTATGGTTTCACTAAAATCTCCAGGTAGAGAAATACCTGCACTCATGAATCATTTGCAGATAATAGTGGTTCAGACACTCTCTGTCCAAATTGATAATGGGTATCTGATCCAAAAGGAAAGCCTGTTTTTAAGGTCTCTATAAGATGCTACTGGGGGAAAAATTCCTTTCTCTCTGATCTCATGTTCACAATCATTTTGAGTAGTTAGTATCCTAACTGCAAAAGTGGGCAACAGGACTATGGAGCTGCTTTTACACTCAAATCATACAATTATTCCCTACTAATTTGACTCATGTCTACATAAACACACAAACACATATGCACAATGGTTCTAGACCTAAGCTGTACAGGGCTAGCGTGCTCACATTTTGTTAAAATATAATTGAACAGATAATGCACATCCTTCTCTTTGATCTGAATGGGTCCTTACTCAGGTATTGTAAGCAGTGTTCATTTGGCAGTATTCTCAGTTGCAATGGTGAATTTGAATTTGATTTGCTGACCATTTTCTAAGAAAATAAACTTAAAAGCAGAAATGTCTGTATATAAGGTTTTTCAGGGAAACATAGCGTTCAAGGAGATCCTATTTGTTCATTGACAAGGATTGTGACATGCTAATTGTATAGATTCTGAATTCCTTCCATATCCTGCTTATAGCTAAAACCAGTCATAATTGTGTGTGTGGTATGAGTTGAAGGGTGTTAAAAATGTCCTATAATCTCCAAATACCATTTTCCCTAACACTTGACACAGAAATATATTTTCTGCTGATGTCTGAAATTCTACCATTAGTAAACTTGTTTGTGTGTGTGAAAAAAATAATTTTTCCCCTAGAATTCTCTTTTAAAATGTATTTGCTACCAGAAGAAGTAATATAGTAAGCTACTATCTTCTTAGTGACTGTGGTGTTTTTGTTTGGTCGATTTTGTTTTGTTTTTGCTTTTGGAGTGTTGATATCATGAGGGAGTTGGACATCAAATGAAATAAATAAAAATCACTTTGAAATCCATTTATTTTACAACTTATTTAGGCCTAGACTTTTTTCATAAAGGGAGAAGCCAATCTGATAGCTAATTTCAGTTGTCTTCAAAGAAGATAAGGAAATAAGTCAAAAGTGGGATATTTCAATATGGCAATGAACAACAGCAAAACACCAATACAGAGTTCAATGACCTCTGGAGGAAAAAAAATCAGCAACCTTAATATTACCTTTTCCCTTTCAGGAATTCTTACACTTTGTTTATCATGACAATTCTTGTGATAAATCCTTATTACTATCCATGTCTGAAGTTGGGGACAATAATGCTTTATTGTTTTTAAGACTTGTGATTGATTCAATTAAGTCAAGAAAGTTATAACGTTGTGGAAAGTACATGGGGCTAGTAATCAAAAGAGCTATGTTCAAATCTGTGATCTGTTTTCCTCACCTCTAACTGGGGATAATAACACCTATAATACTTGTTGCACAAGATTGTTATTGGACTCAACGGAGATGTATTCAGTTTTCTATACAATACTAGACTTGGACATTCTGTCAAATGTTTTTACTTCATTTTTCTCTTTTACAAGGGAATGTTCAGTCTGGAAGTGGGCATTTCCTCTGCTAAAGAAGTGGTAACAAAGTGCATCAGTAAAATGTATTTTTTTATAATGAGATTCATTCATTCATTCCACACTTATTAAATGTGAGGAGATATGTTAGATTCTGGGGATACAGAGGCAAAAAAAAGAATAGTTTCTGCTTCAAAGAGCTTGCAAGCTATTAGGGAGAAATGGGTACAAGTTTAAGTAAATTCAAAAAACACATAATAGAGAGTAATTTAAGAGAAAAGAGCACTAGTGACTTGGAGGATCAGGAAAGAACACAAGATATATGGAAGAGTCTACAAACTTTAAACACAATATAAATGTCTATTATTGTTATATGATCTTTAACAGGTAATTTAATCATTTTTTGACTCAGTTACCTCATTTGTAAAATAAAGCTATTAGAGTAGATCATTGCTAAGGATGCTTCCAGTTAGAAAACCCTGCAATTCTTAAAAGCTCACCTCATCCAACTCCCTGAGCCACAGCCTTACTCTACATGGCACTAGAAAAGTCAATACTAAAATTCATGTCTCCCCACTCTTATTCTAATGTATTTTTAATTGTAACACTGTTCTTAGGATCACATGTTTAGAGTTGGCTGGGCTCTCAAAAACTATATAGTCCAACCCATTATTTTTTATAGACGAGGAAGGTGAGGCCCACAAGATGTGCAGTGATTCATCTGAGTCTGCAAAGGTAGACTGTGGTTAAATGAGAGTCTTTTCTACTCATATATGTCCTAAATATTGTTTTCTATAAGCCTTTTTTTTCCAACATAAGTAAATTTGTTAGTATTCTGTGGTTTATGCACACAACCATGAATCTTTCAAATGCCCTTCTAAGTTTAGTTTTTTTGTTTTTTTGTTCTTTTTTTTTTAATTCCAGTTTTGGTATTTCTTCTTTCCACATGGCATCCCTGAGAGTTACTTTTTTTTTTAAGAGATGGGCCTTTATGGTTGTGAAATTATGTATATTGAAAGCCTTGAAATTTCTCAAATATGATCTTCCAAAATTTCATGAATACTTTTTTCTGAGTTGTAGAATCAGCATGTTGCTCATCTGTAGTACCTGTCCAAGATACACATAGTGATAGAGTAATCTAATAGTCCTCTGACCCAGCTGCATACCACAGCCTTGCTAATATGTTTTTCATTCACTTTGTCTTTCTTTGTAGATGATTAGACAAATTTCATATTGTTGTAGACTCATTAGTATTTGGAGCTGCGTACAACATATTTTGTGAATGTAAGTTTTGGGGAACCTGTCACTAGTAAACATTTTTGTTGTGGTATGTACTTTACCCAGACAATTTCCATGACACTAATAAACATTGTAAATGAATATATGAGGTATTGCAAAATTCTAATAGCTTAAAGCTGACCTAAAACTTATGGAACACCCTGCATATCTACCTGTTTGACCTTTCTCTATATAGCAATATTTAGTATTTTAAAGTTCACAGTGTTTCATATATGTTATGTTCTTTCATGATCCTCCAAGTTCCTAGTGCTTTTGTCTCTCTTAAATAACTCTCTGTTCTGTTTTTTGAAGTTACTTAAATGTGTACCCATTCTCCCCAATAGAGTGCAAGCTCCTTGAAGCAGAGACTGTTTTATTTCCATCTGTTTATCTTCAGAATCTACCATATTTCCTGACATTCAATAAATGCAGAATGAACAAATGAAATAAGATCTCGGAGTTGTTTTAATTTGTGTTTCTCTTACTATTGGTGACTTAAAGGAAGTTCTCCTGAGATAATCTAGAGTTTGCAATTTTATTTTGTTTTTCAAAAACTGTTTAGAACCTTCAACAATTTTCATTCATGGTGGTAGAGATTGGTATTCGTTTCCTTTATATTTTGTATATTAGAATTTAATTGATGATTTTTGAGAAAAATGTTTTTTCTTGTCTAATATGCCTTCTAATTTTTCCCTGATTTTATTCATCCAACATTTTTCATTGAATTATTGAAAAACTTTATGTTGTCTTTTCCAATATCCTACATTTTTTCTTTTGTTAATAATTCTGCCTTCTTCTTGCTTTATATTGTAGCTTGATATCTAATAAGTCTCTGCCCCTTTCATTTGTATTTTTTCTCCTTATTTCTTTTGAGATACCAGAACATTTCTTCATTTCCAAATTGTCATTCTTTCATGTACTTCTAAAATGTATTATCTTGTAATTCAACTACTTTTGCATTAAATAGGTGAAATAATTTAGGTAATAATGTCACTTTATTTTATTGGTGTGATCTAATTATATGCAATGAATATTAGTTTTCTCCGTTTGTCCCTGTGTATTTGTATTTATATAAGACTACATCTTGGTAGCTCCCAGGGATATTTTATGCATTCTGTCTTAAATTGAATATAACTTATCATTTCTTCCTAGATTTTGTCAAAATGTTAGTGATTTTTACGCATTTATTTTGTATCCTTCTACCTTGCAGAAGGCATTAATCATCTAAATTTGGATTTGTTTTTGCTGTTTCCATGAGAGCTTCTAAGTACATGATCATGTACATCCAATAGAAATATTTTTTTCTCTTTTTTAGTGTTTGTTTATGCCTTTTGAATTATTGCTACAAGTAATATTTTTATAACTATGTCAAATGATAGTGAGGAGAGGATGTATCAATGTTTTCCCCTTTTTGTACTGGGAAAGTTTTTTCTATTCTAAATACTGCTGACTCTTTGTTTTAAATAAGTTTTTGATAATGTTAACATTAGAGCCCTTCCATTATTATATGTTTGACCTTTTTGAAATAAATGAGTTTTTATGTTATCACTGTCTTTTTTGCAATTAAGCAAATTTTTTAAAATATTAGCTACTATTTCATTAGTTCCTTATCCATTTAATATTCTTGCATTTTCATTTTCTATGGTACCTTGAAGCATAATATAGTTTCCTATTGGTCTCATTTGAATTGATAAGTTTTATTGCTGTCTTATATGAAATGATGATCCCAACTTCTACTTTTTGAGAATCACTTCAATAATTATAGAATTTGTCCCAATTGTTCATCTTCATTCTATATCCAACTATGTTTTAATATATATATATATTCCTTTTATGTAGCAAATTTTTGCATTTTATTATCTTATGTAACCCTATAATTATTTTCTTTTTTTTCTGAGGGAATTTAATTTATTCACATTTATGGTTATAATTGTTACATTTTATTTTCTTATATCAAACATGCCAACTTAATATATGCAAACACTTTTAAAATAGATAAATATATATATATGTATATATATATAGTGTGTGTGTGTGTGTGTGTGTGTGTAACTAGCACTTAAATTCTATTAAGCTTATAGTGATCTAAACCTAGTCTCCTATCAATTACTGGGCTTCCTATTACACTGATCAATTTTAGTGTTTTATTACTATTATTACTATTTTCCCATTTTTACTCTTCTCTTTTCCAGCTCAGTTAAAAATTTGTCCCCTTCTTTGCCTTTTCCTCATAAATTATTCTGTTTCAGGGATACCAGTTTGAAATACCACTTTCCACCAAGTATACTTTCCATTCTAATCCCTTTCTTACTTTCTTTAAGGATTCTCTAGAATTTATTTTCAGGGATATTAATTCTTAATGGTGGCAGAAACCTTCAGTGGGAAAAATTCTGTAAATCAGATTTATGCGACTTATTTCTATTCTTTGTCTTTTTCTTCATCACTTACCTTTTAACAATGTCATAAATACTATCCTTTTGAAACTGCTTAGCAAGACTCTGAATTTATTGTCCTAGAAAGAGGATGGCTACATCTCACCCTCAGAGTTCTAGAGTATGCAGGAGGGATCATTGTGTGTTTTTTTTTTTTCATCTCCAGTGATTTTATCCCTAGCTTCCATTCTAGCGTGTGCCCTCTCCCTGTCAGTTAACCATCAATGATTAGTGCCTAATTTCAATTTAACCAATGAATGCGTGAATTAGCTTTCACAAAAGGATATTTATCACTAAGATATAGCACAGACAAAAGTAGGAGCTTTTCCCCTCAACACCTGCAGGTACACTATTCCTTATACCACCTCAGTCCTGGGGGAGAGTGTCAACTACTGTTTTTTTTTTGTTTGTTTTGTTTGTTTGTTTGTTTGTTTGTTTTTTACCAACCCATCTATGACTTAATTTGCAAAGCTAGCATTTGCATACCAAATCCGGTTACCTGACTCCTCAGAGGGTCAGAGACAAAGAGTGATTCAGAGAGATGATTTTTATAACAAAAAAAGAGAAATTTGAAAAGTTATAAAAACTTGTTTTGAACATAATTCAATTGGATAAGGCAGGTCCCCTGACTAGTTAGCTTCTCCTAGACTTTTTTTTTCAGTCAAAGACAAGGTTTATTAGAACATCTGTCATGTTGGGCAGACTCTTAAGGAATTTGAACATTAGTAAGCTATTGGTTAGATTTTAAGAATCTAAGAATTGGCAACTACTGTTTTTTTTTTTTACAAAGAATTCATGCCACCAGGTTCACTTCCAAACGCAAATCTGAATCCACACTCAACTCAACTCAGCCACTGGGGCTGTGAAACCTGACATTAACTCTGGCACCTAGAACTCTGCTGGCCCATCATTCTAACTTTCAAAACTCACAAGGTCATAACAGTCCCCAAGACTTCACCTAAAATTAAGAAAGTACAAACACAAAGATGGAAAGAGAAGATGAAAATTTTCATGGACCACATATCAGCTTCAAATGGGGAGGACCTGAGGGCTCTTTCCTTACCTCATTGTCTCTTGTTGGGAACCACAGTTAGGAAAGAAAGTACCAGATTGAAAAATCAAAGAATGTGCTTTCTTCGATGAGTGACTCTTAAGTCATGTACCCTGAGTTTGGCTGTTTAGCCATTCAACAATGTCTCTTCATCATGTGATTATAGCAGACTGGAACCAGTTACATAATGTCTACCTATGTTCCAAATTAGGAAGTAGGGGACTTCCATACCATATAATAACACCTTCCCACAAATAATCTTCAGATGGGTATTACATATGGATCTGTCTGCTCACCAATTGCCCATTGCATATGAACTCCTTTTCTTCCTAAACCCTATCTGAAGCATCATTTCTTGAGTAACAGATCACTATCCTTTACATCAATGAGAGTTGGTACCAAGATAAAGGGCTCCATGTTGTGGAATTTGATCCTCTGAAATATGTACCATGGATTTAATTTAGTTCCTCAAGGAAGCCTACTAAAGTTAAATTAATGTTGGTGGATAGTCTAATAATTGTGTGACAATTACTAACCACAGCTTTTTTCAATGACTTCACCACCCCCATTACAGATACAAAAGATGATTGTAAACAGTTAAAGATGACATTGATTTTTTTTTTTGCATTTCATGAGTTGTTGTGGCCAAAAAAAGTGATGAGCTGTTCCACCTTCTATTGATAAGCTTCTCCTTTATTAATTATGTCACTGGGCCTATATTTAATTTTTTTCCTGCTTTGTAAAACATTCTAGAGTTTTTATTGCTAAATGAGATCGGAATATATCACGGTACACCTTGACTCAGTTTATAGTTTTGATGTATGTTGCCATGGTATATGGTTTGATTTGGACTGAATTCTTTTCTTAGAATTTTTCCCACTGTTTAGGTTAGTTTTGGGTCATAGCTATAAAGTTAGGAAAGTGTTTCTTGTGATGATAAACTCTTTGACAGTGTCATTGAGTACATTAAAATGTTTGGATTCCTGTTCAAATATTTAAAGATTTTTCATGTTTAAATTTCAGTTTCTGCATTTGACCCAAGAAAAGCTGGAAGTTTTGTATGCTGACTTTTATAATGAAGGCATAAGAACTTACTTTCAGAAATAAGCATGCTTTAAAATTTAACTATAAATAGAAGCATGGTTTTCACTCCATAAATTCTTCCTCTTTATTACTGTTATTTCTATTTTCAGCCATACTCTATATGGTAAACAAACGATTGGTAAATTACTTAATTTTACTCTCTATACATGGAAAATGCATATCATTCGGTTAAACCACTCTATTACATTCCTAGCATGGGATAATTACACTTCTCTCATCTGATAATATAGCTCATTGGTGACTATCTAGTACTTAAAATAATAAATGCTGTCTTTGACAAGGGGCACACCATAAATGTAAATTTTGTATTTGTCACACTTTCCATCTGTGTTTGCAAATGATGCCTACACACCTGTGAATCATCAGCATGTTCTTACAGGAGTCTCTGTGCTTTTTTCCATGTGGTTGGTGGGTCCATTAACATAGATGCAATCATACCCAATATCTTTAACAGAGATTTACATCAAGGATTTTTCATGGTACAGTTTATATATTAGAATTAAAGTTCAATTTCACTAATGTGTCTGATAAAATTCTTACCCTGTGTTGATTTAGTCTGTTCAAATGTCCAAACATCTCTGTAGTTTTACACCTCTCTCATGCATGAAAAATTGAGAGCGTGTGTGTTGATTTGCTGGAAATGAGTCATGCACTGAAATCATGCGGATTCTTTTGTGTTATTACAACCACATAACGACCATAAGCACAGATGAAAAAAAAAAAAGAGTCAGAGCTGGCCTGAAAAAGAAGCATTTTGAGTGGTAACAACTATTTAAAATGTGATTGTTACAAAGAAAAAAAAAGAAATTAGTAAAAAAAATTAAAAAGCATGCATATATCTCAGCTAGAGCAAAACACTACACTATACTCTGTTATTCTGTTTTATTTAATTTTAAACTTAGAAAGTTTTGTGTTTTTTTTTTTATTGCAAGTTGACTCCTTTATTTGAGAAAAGGCAACACTGATCTAAAAGGGTAGCACTGCAGACAAGTAGATAGAACAAATATGAATAGCAAAATACATTAAATCTGAACAAAAATGTACCATATGATATTTAAGACAAAATATAGGTTGACTACATATATTTCACTTCAGTTCAATGGATCTTTATTGATTACCTATCATGTACAATGCATATAATGTGAGGAATATGAAAATTAGCCATAGAATTTGGAATTCACATAATGGTAAGAGTGAAAGGAAATGATCTGATTAATCTAGGAAGACTGTATCAGAGGCAGGATTTTTATGAGCTATTGCAATGATTAGGAGAAAATTATATAATGAGTAGTGGGTGAGATAGGCTATGTTCCAGTAAGTGAGGAAAGTGAGATAATTCAGGCTGCCCCCCAAAAAGGCCTATTCTTTCAGAGATTTTACACATTATTTTGAGCAGGTACTATTACAATCATAAACTGATAGAGTAAAGTAGTCTGATAGACCCAAATCTGGAAAATAAAGAAAATAAATCTTAAGCAGATGCAGTAGATACAGCCAAAAACCCTTATTTTTAATGTTAACACCTAAGGATCAACATCCAAGATAGTGGGGCATTCTCTAAGAAAGGGAAATAAGGGCAAAAAACTATTCTGTTGTATAAAAATGTTTCAGTTTTAATCAATAATATAATTGCCTTATGAGCAAACTAATGACCAATAGTTAAAACTAAAATAAAAATGTAAAAAATGAGTAAGGACAGGCAGATTTTTAAGAAATGAGCACATGATTTATGGGAGTAGGTTTTTTAATCTGATGGATATAGATATTAAATATATGTAAACATAATAGTTAAAAGTTCATTGCTCTCTAAAATTATTGATCAAAATAGTTCCAGGACCATTATTGCTATTTTGGTAGAGGATTAGAATAATAACTTTAGATAGAAAACAACTAAAGGCCTATATTTAAGAGCAGACAAAAGAATAACTACTATATTTTTATATGCCATATTCCCTCTTCCAGATTGTATGTGTTTAAAGGGCAAGATTTGTGATTTATCTATTTGTATCACCTTCAGGGCATGGTGCATCTTTATATGTTCTATAAGTGTGACTTAATATTATTAATGCCTAGTGGGTCACTAATAAACATTTGTTGAATTGAGGATAACAGTTTAAATTCTTTGGTTTTTTTTTTAAACCCTGGGGAAATTATGACAAATCTAATTTGTGAGCACTGATAAATTAAAAGTAACTTTATAATCATTAGATTGTTTTTGAAAAGCCCTATCCCTTTCTGGCCAACAAGCTCATTCTGTAATAGAATGGCATCTTTTTGCCCAAGATTTACATAACCTGATGTTCATTTAGAAACATTTAAAGTTTTTTTTTTCTGTTTTCTTCTTTGCACATAAAATAAAACATATTCTTTCAAAACCATGTGTAAAAATTTTATACTTTTTCGATCAGCAGAGAACATGCTCATGTAGTTTATAATTGTTATTCTTGACATACAGACGCTACCTGTAAAGCATATTAGGTAAACTTTATAGCATTCTTCAAGAAGTATTTTCAGTTCAAGAAACATTAAGTACCTGCTATATGTAGAGTATCATCTTAGGTGTGTGTGAGAGAGTATGTGTGTGTGAGTGTGGATACAAAAACTAAGACATGATCTCTGCACTCATAAAGGCCACATCTATTAATATATATATTAACTATGGGTTAGGGACTGGACTTTTATTTGTATGATGAATACTCAGGTGAAGAAACCCCACTGTCAATGCAGATCTCCAACTGCTAAGTGATTTATAGTCTTTTTTTTTTTTAAGGCAATTGGGGTTAAGTGACTTGCCCAGGGTCACACAGCTAGTAAGTGTCAAGTATTTGGTCTGAGACTGGATCTGAACTTGGGTCCTCTTGACTTCAGGGCCTGTGCTCTATCCACTGCGCCACCTAGCTGCCCCGATTTATAGTCTTAAAGAGTTGCCTAGAACCCTCAGAGGTTAAATGACTTGTCCAGGGTTACATAACTGGTACGCGTCAGAAGTAGCACTTGAACCCATATCTTCACAGCTTTAAGGACACATTTCTATCATTCTGACATTCTCCCTGTCATAAACCACAATAATACAAAAAATACTATCTAAACGCATCTGAGAGTTCCAAGGCAAGCTCATTGCAAGTCCCTATGGGGAAAGACACATTACTGATTCAGGTGATCATGGAAGACTGTGTTGAAGAAATGATATTTACACTGAACCTTAAATGATGTGTAGTATTTCAATAGGAAGAGGAAGTAGGTTTTTCCAAGCAGGGTGAACATTTTGAGACAAATATGGGGATTCTACAAGCAGTCTTTTATTTTTTATTTTTAAAAACTGGAGGAGAATAGCATGAGATAAAGCTCACAATATAGGGTGATGCCAAAATGTAGTTTTGAATTATAGTCTGATCTGTATATAGCCTTAGAGGCTACCCCCAAACTATATTTGTTTACAGATTTCACATGTTGTCATTTAAAAATTTTAAACATAATTTTGATTGGATCTCTATTATCTAATATCATTGTCCCTTACTTCATTATCACTTGTGGATATAGGTTGTAATTATTTATAAATATGCTCATATGTAAAATGGTCACAATAGTACTTTAACTGTGTCCTTATAGGAGCTGATACAGGGCTCTGTCACATGTATTAGTAAATGCAAGTGCTATGTACCAGTAAAGCATTATATAAGGGTATAATGTCATTATTATTATGTCAAATCAAATCAACAAATATTTATCAGGCACTTCCTACGAGCAAAGCTTTGTGCTAGGTGCTATAATCTTGGTTTATGTGCTTCTGTCATATCTGTTTACATCAATTTTTACTCTGGTTTATCTTGTAAATTGCTGGCCCTGTGACTCTTGCTCCCTTTGTAACTTGTGACATTCCCCAGAATATTATGTATTTAGTAAATATTCACAATGACTAGATGATGATTTGATTCAAGTCATAATATGGATAAAATAAGGAGTCATATGGACAATGAGCAACCTAAATTAAGGAACTTGCAAACCAGGCATAAAAGCTATGCAAAATTTACTAAGAAGCAAGGTTTTTATTAGTCACATTTCCTCTCTTATACTTGCCCACAACTCTTTCAAAGAAAGCTACAATATATTTTATTGCATGGTTTAACAGAGTTTTTATTGCTTTTCATTAATGCAACAAAAGAATCTTCTGCCCAGATGCCACGGGGTCTATTTTATTCATTGCCAACAGAAAGTATCAAACTGTACCTACTGTACAGTATTTTAGGAAAGAGTCAGCTTATTCTACTTGCCTTATTACTGTTATAATTCAGACTGAACACTGGCCGTGAAGTCAGCAAGCTCGGAGTTCAAATCCTACCTCTGATGCATTTTGGTTATGTGGTCCTGGGGAAGTCATTTTGTCTCAGTGTTCCAGGCAACTAAATAACAGTTGCTTAACTACATCAATGAAGTTTACTCCCCTGCTGTACCTTCCTTACAATGATGAAATCACAAGTCCAAAATGTGTGTGTGTGTGTGTATGTGTGTGTACATAGACAAAGAAAGAGAGATGCCGAGGGAGAAATACACAGTAGAGAACATACACAATAGTTAGGTTCCCAGGTCAGTCACTTAATGCCTATTTACACGTGATGTACTCAGTCTCTTTCTATTAGTGATGTTTCAAACTATACATAACCACTGCAAATTACATTGTTTGTAGGGGAATACCTTTTTAACTGTGGATGCCAGGAATAGGCATCGCCCTTATGCCAGAAGTAGAAGCCTAAATAACAAAAATTTCCTGGCTGCTGGTAGTGGTAGTCAAATTAGGGTAGTGACTCCTGGAAAACCAGAATATTATTAATTCTCTGCCTTTGCATAAGGCAGGCAATTCCAGATCATTCCTCCCCAGGTGTTCAAAATTGAGGAATATAATTGGAATGGGAGTTAGGATGTGTGTGTAAATGCTGCTTATCCATGATCTGAGTTTAAGAATAAACAAACATTAGTGACCTCTGTTAATTACACTATTGGGAGATAATTTAGTAGTTAACCAATTTACTTTTCATGTAAATGTGTCCATAGATGCCATGTAGTTATCCCCTTATTCTGAATCATATATTATTTATGATCATTAGTAAATGAATATGTTTCAACATTATAATCAAGAGTCTTTTCTGATCTCTGACCAGGACTATTTTCAGCCATTACCAAAGTTGGAAATGTGTGTTTAGAATCAGACTGATGGTCAGATGCTAGAAATTGTTTTTGCAAGAGAGCATGGCTATTAGACCACATGACTTCTTAACTCTTTTTGAAATTTTAGTGCCAAAGCCAATTTGCTAGAAATAAAGAATATTGAAATGTCTCAATTAAATTAAAATTTATAGTTATATCCACAGAATCTATAAAATTTGTTTTTGGAAGTTTAAAGTGAAAGAGATTCTTGTAAATCTTTTCCTGGCTCCCTTTATACTTATTGGCTATAACTAAGGGACCAGTAATGACAGGGGAAATTATTCAGGGATGAACTGAATAAGATATAAGGTTGGCCCTATGTTGACTTTTAACTAATGGGCTCCTGAAGAAGATTAGTAAATAAGATGAACACTTGCTTCAGCATATTAACAAGGGAGGATGTAAGGAAGAGAGCTATAGGTATGGAATGAGGCATTCATTTTCAGACATGGCAACCAATATATTAATTTTCTACTGAGGGCAGGGAAAATCATTGGGAAGTGATAACAATGTTTTGTTTTGTTTTGTTTTGTTTTGTTTTGTTTTGTTTTGTTTTCAAAGAGGGGAGCACCAACAATTTTTAAAAGTACATGTAAAAAAAAAAGAATTAAAAAGGGGCAGCTAGGCGGTGCAGTGGATAGAGCAGCAGCTCTGGAGTCAGGAGGACCTGAGCCCAAATCTGTCCTCAGACCAGACACTTGACATTTACTGTGTGACTCTGGGCAAGTCACCTAACCCCAATTGCCCCCTCCCCAAAAAAAAGGAATAAAAAAAGAATATCTAAGGTTAAAGAAAGGAAACTGTTCTGTATACATATATAAATACTCAATTTTGTAATTATTAGGCAACTTTATTTTACAAGAAATAATTTGTTCACATACTTTTTACTATACACACACACACACACACACATATATATATATATATATGTATGTATGTATATAGGGTCTAAAAAAATCCTTGAAAACCCTTCAGGTCTGTCTTTTAAGCCAAATGGGATTTTTCTCTCCACATCAGTTTTAGATGATATCTGTGATCAAAGGGACATACACTGCTCATATGCTTCCTCTCTACTTCAGAACTATGGGTGACCTGGAGGGTGTAAGAATGCCCTTGTGTAGTTGCCGAGAAACTATGGCCCACACAAGTGTCAACTGTCTTTCATGGCTCTAAAGGAAGACGGGAGCCTCACAGAGAGCTTTAGTCTTTGAGAAAAAAAGTCCTTGTGTGTTTTAAAACAAGTGTCTCACCAGGAGATAATGGTCGAGCTATGGTTTATAAATGATGCATTTTGTTCTCCTCGCCTTGGTAATGGCACCAGGGGAAAAAAAAGTTCATCGCACTCTTATCAAAGTGCTGTGACATTTCTCCTTCCACTGTACACTTTTCTATCACATTCTTCAGCAGTAACAGCTACCAAATTTACCTGACTGTAAAACCTGCCTAATCTGTGAATATACATCCTTTCCCCTTGTTCTTTTGTATGCCCCCACCTAAAACTCTTAAGAAAAATGCTTATTTGGTAAAATTATTACTATAATTATATCTTAGTAAATAATTTTGTCTTAGGACACGCATTGATTAACATAGGCAGTAAATAATTTTGGTTTTGACTCTTGTCTGGATAGTTAACATCACTAGCATAAGGCAGCCTATAGAGCAACTTTATTAAATACGTGAGTTTAGGTGGTGACTACTTGCCCAGAATTTCCTAGAAAAATATGTTTTGCTTTAAAGATATTCATAGAAGCATAGAATTGGCAGGGACTTCATGTGCCAATCACCTAGTGTGCATGCTATAAATATTAATTGCTGATAATAATGATACCCCTTTAATTCTTGGCAGTTATTATTTGACATCAGAGACAGCATTCTGTTCTGCAAAGCCAAATTTTTCATGCAGAAAAATTGGATCAAGTAACAAGTATGGTTTCAGATCAGCCTGAGTAGGAGTTATGCCCTTAAATATTCACATGTTAATTGCCCCAAGTGTGGATGACATGAAATCCATGTCCTGCTTGTTTTTAACATATTGTGTGCTTTTTATTAGAATAAGGATATTACATAGAATTGAAAAGTTATTCAAATACTAACAACATTTCACGCAAGTCCCTCTTGTTTGTTTAAATAATAAATTTCATATTTATGTAGCTTGGTATAGTAGTAATACACAGAAAGCCAGGGTCCAAATGCCAAAATCTGCTAAATTTATGACCTTAGGAAAGTCATTTTATTCCTATGGGTTTCATTTTCCTCATCTGTAAATGAAATAGTTAAACTAAATCAGAGGTTTTTAACCTTTTTTTTCCCCTGTCTTATGGTTCCTTTGGCAATCTGGTGAAGGCTACATACTCCTTCTTAGAATAATGTATTTAAATGCAGAGAGTAATTGGATTACAATGGAACCAATTATTTTGAAATAGTTATCTATATCTATATCTATATATATCTATATCTATATATATGTGTATATATATAGATATATCTATATATCTATATATATATATTTAACGTTCACTGACCCCAGGTTAAGAATCTCTAGAATAGATAAGCTCCAATTTTCCTTCTATTTTTAACCTGTGTTCCTATGACCAATAATTTATGTGGACAGGGGAGTTAGGTCATATGACTTAGGATATCTCTAATCATTGTGTGACCTTGCAACCATGCCAAAAAAGATCTGAGATTTGATTTTCTAATTATTTATATAATTAACCACTCAGAGCAATTATCAGCTCTCACAGATTTGCATTGACAGAAGGAGTTTCCTCATCCTCTCTCAATGAAATAACAGGTCCCAGTCCCCTAACCTTCTATCTATCTATCTATCTATCTATCTATCTATCTATCTATCTATCTATCTATCTATCATTTATCTGCCTGTTTATCTGTCTTTCTAGTTCACATTCACTCATCCAAAAATGTGACTTCATTTATATAAGGAATTTCTGGTGAGGGAATATCTACCAATACAAATCTGCCACTTGTCAAGGGGAGTTGGTGGTCATGATCATTCAACCATTCTCTGCTTAAGAAAGGACCTCAACCTATTTCTCTCTGACTCTTAAGTTTCATCCTTTCTCCACTACAATTTTATAGTTAGTACATGTATCACTTTTAAAATAAAATACATATGTATGTACGTTTATGGTATTTTTATAGATAGTGAAGTGATGCTTCTCTTTTGCAATTTTAGTTTCGATTTTTCCTAGTTAACAGAATTGATATTTTGGTTCAATTGTGACAATGAATCTTCCCATGTTATCATTCCAGCCCTCTCCTGTGGGGCTCAGGACACCATGCATAGTTAAGACATAGAATCAGTATATGCTCCAAGCCAGCTCATTCAAAATGTCTTAACTCTTGTTGATTAAACTCATTGCAAATGTATAGCCATAAGAACTAAAGTATGATTTTAAATCAAAAAGAAAACTGGCATTCTTGTACTCTATAGGTAACCAGTCATTCTACAGGACTGAGAAGGGATATGGACAATATCAAGTCTCACCAGAGATATCACCTAAAAGTGATGGAAATCAAATATATTGTACTGCTTTAATTTTTTTAAAATGGCTTTTACCTGTTAAATCCCAGTAAAGTAATTCAGCATACTTTTTTTCCATTTTTAATTCTGTGCTTATATGTGAAGATTTTTTTTGCAGTCTTTGAAGTTTATTATTTTAAGCTCACCACAATATAATAAACTATTAAATAAACTGAAATAGAAAAAAAAAATCTCTTTGATGATTCAGTAAACGTTTATAGAAATCCTTAAACGGGCAAGGCATTGGCACAAACTGCTATAGGATATACAAAGATTAGTGACACATAGTACCTGCCCTTGGAGAGCTCACAATCTAGATATAGGAGATTTAAAAAAAAATGTATAGCTACATGGCAATTGTGAGAAATGCCATTTAAAAAAGTACAAACCAATATAGGATATTGTACGGTGATAATAAAGAAACTCCATTTTTGATTGGCCTTAAAGAGTGAGTTCAGATTTCGGGAGGCAGAAGTTTCAAGGAGGCCATACAAATTGCAAGAATAACAAAGAACAAGACATGGGAGGTCACAAATCACAGGGTCTGCCTGTGGGAGCATGCTTTTATTCCAATTTAATTAAAATATAAGATAAATATAGGGATCAGATGGAAAGATGGATTGGGGAAGAGGAGGGATCAAAGCATAGAATGTCTTATTCAGACTTTGGTCTTAAAATAGTCCCAAAAGGAAAAAAAATCAAATAGTTATTGGAATAATAGTAGATTATGTTAAATAGAAAATGAAATAAATTTTTAGACACTCAAATTAGTTGTAGATGTATTATAATACAGTAAAAATTCCTAGCCTAGACCTACACAATCATACTTAATAGGTCCCTACCAATGTAACTCATCTAGAATAGTAAAGATTTACATGATTGCCCCAGAGGGGCTGGGAAAGAAAGAATGTCATCTGTGTCTCTCTCCAGCTTTTCCTTCTTATTCCTCCTGCTCTTAGGTATTACTCTATACCAGTTCTGTGCCAAGTCAGTATGATACTTTCAGAAATATCAAAGGAATGTGTCTTGGAGGGGCAAGATAAAGGGGAACTCAGCAAGCATACTCATCTCATACTTTTTAGAGCATTTTCTTTTTATCCCTTCTACCCACTATGTAATAGGGAAGAAGGCAAAGAAATTAACATTTATTAGGCACCTACTGTCTGCCAGGCACTGTGCTAAGCAGTTTATAGATATATATCATTTGATCCCCACAATAAGCTTGATAAGCTTGTGAGAAAGGTGCTATGGGACCCCCCCCCCATTTTACAATTTAGGAAACCAAAACAGAGATTAAGTGACTTGTCCAGGGTAAACTAGATTATAAGTGTTTGATGATGGATTTGAAGTCAGTTCTTCCCAACACCAGGCCCAGCACTCTACCCATTGAGCCATTGAGTATAGCAATGCTGTACTTTGCTGCTTCAGAACTGCCAGCTGTTTTTCTTTCTTTTTTATTTCACGGGGAAACCAAAAACTGGGAAATTGATTGTCCTTTTTGGCCTCAGGGAAAAGTCCAGTTTGGAAGGCATATGAAAGAAATGTTTCCTCTCTTTGTACTCAGCAGTGTATAATGCTATTTTCTGTTCTGGTATGAAGAACACAGAATTCAACCAGAATATTCTTTTTTGAACTGTGTGCTGTAATTTTTAAAAGGCAATTGGGCCAATAATTGAGCATCTTTCAAGGATACCCAACCCATCATAAATATTCCCTAGTGTTGTTAGGAATAGAGGTATTCCATTCGCTGGCCATCATGTGTTCCATATTTCTGAGACCTGTTAACTAGGTCACAGAGGATCATTTCACAGGGTCCCAGGTCTGTGGTTCTTCAATCTAAAAGATACAATCCTGGGCCTAATTCACCTGTAATATCCATCTCAGATAAATTATTGATGTACCACTATGATGTAATGTCCATCCATCTTCACCCCATGGACTTAACAGTAAGGCTGCTTCATCCAACTTATTTTTTTTGTTTTGTTTTCATTTCAGTTTCATTTGGACTGTAATGTCATATTTACTCCTGTACCATAAATTTTTATTTCTTCAATTTCTTTTGGGATATCTTTTTCTTTCGAGCAACCTCCTCTTCTGGTTTAGGAATGATTTGTTCCTTTTTAACCTGGATATGCTAAGTGACAAGCGAATACACATCCAAACCTTTCAGGTACGTGATACTCTCTGGATTTTTAAGCATATGCAGCAAGAATTTAGCACTCTTTTTGGGCCACTGACCCTGTGTCCAACCCCACTGTTTATCCTGGGCACGCCTGCCAACTCCAACTCCAACTATATTGACAGAAGGGAACACATTGTTTCTTCAGTGTGACAATGATGTCCTAAGCAAGTTCCTAAGACTGTAAGTTTCAGAGAAGTTACCACCCTACTTTGGTAGAAGGTGTTTCTTCACTGAGAAATTCCATATACTAATGAAATCACAGGTTTGGTACCTGTGTAATGATGTTTGGTACCTATATGGTGAGAGTTTGAACTCAGGTGGGGAATAGAAGAGAAGAAATGGGAAAGAAATGTGGAGATACTGTGGAGGTTGAAACGATGAAGTTTAACAATCAATGAGATTTGCATGATGAGGGAGAATGAGGAGTCAGGATGTTACTGAGATCTTGAACCTTACTAACTTGGAAGAATGGTGGTATCCTTGAAAGATTTAGGGAGTTCAGAAGAGGATTGGGTTTAAGGGGGAAAGGATAATTTCTATTGTGGATATGTTGGTTTTGAGCTTCCTGTGGGAAACTCAGTTTGAAATGTCCAGTAGGCATTTATATTTGACAGACTGGACTTTAGGAGAGAAAATATCAGGCTAAATGGATTGTTTTATATACCCTATAAGAATTTGGCCTTTCTTATTACTTATGCCTGAATTATCTTTTCCAACTTGTTCTCTATTTTGTCTTTACATTTAAGTTACTGAGTATTAAAGTAGATTTAAATTAAATTTAATTTGGTGGACCATATTGAGTTCTTTGTAGGATTGCTCTTTTTCCTCATCTCCTGAATTAGATATTGGCGATTTTTGCAAATACTTATCATGAGTATGCAATGAATAATGAAAATGAATAAATGCCCCATAAATTATTGTTCTTGATGACTTTGGACACACAGTAAAACCAACTAAGCCAACACCCATCATTTGGCTTTTCAAGGAGAACTTGTAAGTTATCCTTTGATTTACCTCACAATTTCATTTTTCCTTTAATTTTCCTTTTTCTTATATAACAATTTGGTTATAGCTAGGATGTCAAGACTGACAGTCTTCATTTCCTCGAGTAAAATGTCCATTTTTTGGTCACTCAATAAGAAACTACATTTACAATACCAGGATTACAGAAAAAAAACAGAAGCAGAATTTTATGGTTGGAATGTATCATAGTACCCATCTAATATAATCCACATCTATAAAGGAATCTCCATTGTAATATATACCACAGATATCTAATATTTCCTGTTTAAGCTTGACAACTTCCACAGAGGGGGAATCCCAGGTAGCCCATTACATTTTCAGGAAGCTTTAAGTTTTAGAAACAATTTCCTTACCTTAAGCCAAAATTTGCCTCTTTAGACCTTCTACCCATTGCTCCTGGTTTTAATCTGTGGGGGAAAACAGAGCAAATTGAATCCCTCTTCTGCATAGCAGTCCTTCAAATGCTTAAAGACAGATATATTCTTTTCTCTGAGTCTTTTTTTTTCAAATAATTCATGCTTAATAAATTCTTCTTTACTAATCTCTTAAAGCCCAGAGGAGTAATATGACTTGCCTAAGCTAACAGGGAAGGTTAGTGATAGAGTAAGTATCAGCACCCAAATTTTTGGAATGCTAGTCAAGTTCTGTTTCTAGTATTCTCATTTAGATGTAAGCCATAAATTAGTGTCTGTTCCTAGGGTCCGATGTATGAAGTCTATTTGTTTCATTCATCATTAAGCCCAGTACGTGATGAGGGTGAATTGTCCATATAATAAAATCTGATATTTGTATAATGATTTAGGGTTTTCAGAGCACTTTACATTGATTACCTCATGTGAGCATAACATTCCTGAATTATGTAAGTATTATCTTTTCTGACTTTGGCTCAGAGTGACTGATTTACCCATGTCATCACTGATTCCAAGTCCAAACTTTCATTCCCTACCCCATACTATCTCTAACTAATTGTGTCCATTTACTCCTTACTTAGCCTCTGGGTTAAAATAGCAAAGGAAAGGATTGTGATACTATCTGAGTATATATGTATGTATGCATGTATGTATACATATATGTGCATACATGTATATGTATGTATGTGTGTATATATATACACACATACATACATATATATATTTATATATATATAAAATCACAGAAGCTAAACTAAACAGAAATATCTTCGTGCATTCCTGAAGGCCTCGTGGCTCACCAATACTACTTTTTGTCATAACTGACCTGAATTTCATGTCATTACTTTAGCATGAAAGACTCCATATTCCATGTTTTCAGTTCTAGGTCTTGTTTAAAGGACTTAGTTTCATTAAAATAAGAAGTGGTAAAATTCAGTTTTTCTAGCAATTCTCTTGTAAAAAAAACTTTAATAACAAACTTTAAAAATATTTTAAAAAGCAAAACTAAAACAAAAAGCATTTAAATGTACACATATCAAAATCAGAGATACTTAACAGGTTATTTTGTTCATTTAAATCTGCATTCCAACATATTACAAGAATACATATGTATTAATTAAAAGGAAAATTAAGATATAACAAAATGATAACTTAATCAATTTTGTAGTTAGGGGGAAATGGCAGTCAGAAGACTCAGTGCAGTTTTTGCCACAGTCTGCTCCATGGGATCTGAGTAGTACAAAATATGTTTATCCAATATGTTCTGCCATGTTCATTAATAACTAAGTCTCTAACAAATATCTCAATGCATCTAGGATCTCAGAGGCAACTAGGTTGTACAGTGAATAGAGTGTTGGGTCTAGAATCAGAAAGACAAATCTTCAAATACTTACTGGTTGTGTGACTCTAGGCAAGTCACTTAACCTCTGTTTGCCTTTCTTCCTCAACTGTAAAATGGGGATAATAACACCTACATCACAGGGTTGTTAGGAGGATCAAATATTTATAAAGCATGTGGCATGGGACCTGGTACAAGAAGGTGCTATATAAATGCTTACTTATTCTTTTTTTCTCTTCTTCTCTCTCTTTAATGCTGTCACTAACTCTGCAGGTACATATCATAGCCCATGCATTATTTCTCATCTTATTTTTTTTCATACCATTCCACAAATCCTTCAAATAGGCAATATTGCCTAGTGGTAGATGGTAGGCTTTGGGGTTAGAAAGGATTGCCTCTCACTTCAGCTTTCAATGCCTCCTCTGAGTTATAGATGACATACCAGTCTGTACTAGCAGAGGGAATTTTCACCCTTGGAGTTCCCTATACTGAAGAAATCACAGGTCCAGACCACATATCCCCCATAAAAACAAAGAAGAAAGTGAGGGGAAAATGGAAGGAAGGGAGAAAGGAGAGAGGGAAAGGGGTTGAAAGGAGAGAGAGAGAGAGAGAGAGAGAGAGAGAGAGAGAGAGAGGAAAGAAAAGAAAGAGAAAAAGGAAGGAAGGAAAGAAGGAAGGAAGGAAGGGATGGAGGAAGATTAATAGATTTCTAAAAAGCTGGAGGAATTCTCTCATTCATTTTTTTTTCTGGAAACCAATAACACATCTATTAACTTATTACCTCACTTCATGACTGAACTGCTTCCAATGCGATGACATTGATTAGGACAACAGAGGTCAAAAATCCAACTTGTTACCAAGGTGGAAGGCTAGGACTACAGCCCCTGCAGCAGACTGTACCTGCTTTCCAAGGCATAGTCTGCTAAGTACAGAGAGGTTTACCTCCAATAAATTGTTCACAAAGTGATGAATAGTTTAGACATTGAATCCATGAAATGTGTCTCTTCACCACCTGAAATACATCTAAGTTCATAACATCTTACCTGTATAAACAAAATTAAACAGAACAAAAACCAAATGACAAACATTTCAAACATGTTTTTTGTATGTGACAGAGCTCCCATAGTTCCTTTCACTTCCAATACTTTGCTTCTATGCTTTCTTCATGACTTAACAGCAGAAGAGAGGCGGCCATATTTAAATTGGATAAAGAGCTGGCCTTGAGTTAGGAAGACATTGATTCAACTCTATCATATATTGGCTGTGTAATTCTGGTCAAGTCACTTAACTTTTCAGTGTTTCATGTGGCTTTCTAGGACCATAAATTACAGAGTTAGCACAGTCCTACATTGGTAGAGAAATTTTCCTTATTGGTAGTTCCCTATACTTATGAAGGAGAGCTGTTTATTTTGTTTGCTTGTTTGTTTTTAGTTTTTTTTTTTTTCCAAAAAGGAAGATTGGCAGTAATGCTGAAGCCAGTGGGAGGAGGCATTGGCAGAGAGGGAAATTGGGTGGGCAAGAGGATTGAAAGGGTGGTTTACCCACTGTGGTAATAATTTCATAAAAAGTGACCATTTATCCAACATAAATTTCATAAACTTGATATAGTTTATGTTATAAGAAAGTCCATTTGCGAATAATGGATCTTGTAACCTATCACAAATGTCATCATGGCATTGTGGAGAAGAAGCATGAAATAGAGAAAAAATGAATTGCCACATGCCTCTATATTTTATGTACAGGCACAATGTTTGCCATGAAATTCATCCACTCCCCTTTTCATTTATGAACTAGGAGTGAGCTCTGAATCTTCTGGGGAATTTTCACTGTTTTACAGAAAAGGAAAAAAAGGATGAAATGATATAATTTATATAGATTTGTAATGACAAAGTAAAAAGATGATTTTTAATGCTCATTTGCACATCTTTGATAGAGGAACCTACTGTGAATTTTCAGATGCTATACAAATCAATATCTCTGAATCGTAATCTGACAGCAGGGCTTTAAAGGGAATAATTCTCACAAAGTAACACTTGCCCCAGCCTTTCTTAGTGTGACACTCACACAGCCTTGCACCTGCATTGTAAGCCAGTACCTGCCAATCCAGGAGCACGACATCAGATATCATCTTCAGGTTTTCCCCAAAGCTACCAATCAGAGGCCAAGCCAGCATACATCTTCAGTAAGAGCAGGACAACAAGCCAAAGTGTTGAATACAGAGACAGCAGAAAGATGAGCTCCAAACACAAAGAGAATATACCACCTTGATTTGGGGTTCATATGCCCTTGACCTTATTTGGATAAGAAATACATTCTTGATTCTGGAGAAGGAAAAAAAAGAGGCACATGTTATAGATGTGCTGATCAGAGTGTTAATCAAGAAAATAGGTTATACTACATCAATGGATGGTCATTTATGAGTTATAAAATTGATAGGCATTGATATTATATAGACATTGATGTTAAACTATCAATGGAAATTAATATACCATTTAATTTAATGGATGTATGACTATGTATACATATATATATATATATATATATATATATATATAATTTTATGTATGTACACATGGCCAGACTTGTGATTTCATTGATATAGGGATCTGCCAAACTTTCTGTAAGAAAACTCCCACTCTTACTGCAGGTCAGCATCAACTCTGCATTTTAACAACTTGTAATTTGAGAAAGTAGTTTGGGGTCCCTTGAGATTAAGTAACTTGCTCAGAGTCACACAATCAGTATGGGTCCAAGGTAGGATTCAAATCCAGATCTTTTTGCTTCTGAAACTGATTCTTTATCCACTACACCCATCTGCCTGTGTGCACCTGTACACATCACACAAAAATACATTGTATATACTTCTGTAGGCCATAAACCAATGTCCTGAACCTACATAGCAAACAATATCAAATCATTATAACATTTTATGGATTAACTATGCAAAAGTCATGGAATGTTGAGTGCAAAGCAATGTTTTACTTTATGGTTATGACTACAATGTGGTGGTCATTCATTGTATCATCCTTTCAATAATTATTGAAAACTTTCTATGTGCAAAGCATCACATTAACCATGATGGTGGATATATCATGTGTAAGACATTCCCTACCCTAAGTATTTTTTTTCTAAAAATGGATTTGTGTCCACCTCTATATCATATTGATGGCTATGTTACTGTATGGTTTCCTTGGTTAACACTCAGTACATCCTTTTCAGAAGAAAGATGTTTAATTAGATGGCACGAGAAAACATTTCCAAAAGCATAGGAATGCTATTTAGCCCAAATCGTTTTCTATCTACATTGAAAGATTTGTTTCTCATGTTGACAGGTGATTGGATGACATGAGAGTCATCCTCTACAGACCATTCTCTTCTTTTATGTAATTTAGTCTTATGATGGAAATATCAGGTTGGCATGAATGGTGGTGAGTGGGGAGGGCACATATTGGTGATCGAGTGGTGGGAGTTAGGTGAACTTTAAATTGTCTCCCTTTGGATCCCTTAGTTGGTAAATCTAACTTGTTTTAAATAAGAGATGCAAGGCATAATGACTCTTCCAATTTTAAAATTACTGTTGAAAATTCCTATCTAACTAGCCCTAGAATATCACAGTGTGTTAACTCTTAAAAAGAATGAATTGATCAGCCACTGTTTAAGCCAAGGACAATGAGCCAAGTTGCTTCTTCTGAATTTTCTCCTGCTGTTATCTCTGCAACTGACTTCAAAATGAAGCATGTGCCCTAAATGAAATACAGAAGCAGAATGGGTCCAAAAGAATTTCCTTGTTTCTTATACTTAATTACTTATAGCAGCGTAGGCAAAATAATTGGAAACCAATTTTTGTTTTTAAACTCTATTCCTTCTCAGACAAACAAACCTGAATCATTTTTTTAAAATAACTATTGCTTCTACCACAAATACTCATATAAAAGTGAAATATAGGCAAAATATCAAATTAGAATATTAATTATTTTTATTTTTATCTTTTCATAGATACTATCCTTAAGTGTTCTAGGGGAAATAATTTTAGATATGGTCTTGTAGTTTATACCTCTCTTTAATATAATGAAAGTTAATATGAAATTTTCAAGAGAGTGGTAAATATTAATTCCAGTCACCGAGGCAACTTTTAGCATGGCATATGGATATACCAATTCTGTTACTAAATATTTTGTCATGAAGTTAATGACTAGCATTCTCTACATGTTAAATAGTTTTTTTTTTCCTCATGTTATAAAATTCAAAGTTTGTCTTTGGGGAAATAAGACATTCCTTCTGCTAAAGTCTTGTTATTACTTGTGTTGATGTGTCTTTTTAATCTGTTACATGCTTTTGCCCAGTTAATTTAATGGTGAATGGTTCTATACCAATAGTGTTGGACATAATTCCTGCTTATCATGGTAAACTCAGGAGAAATATGGAAGAAATTAAGGAGGAGGCAATACCACCAGGAGCATTGGAGGGTTATGTGTAGCAACTGGAATACATTTCCCTGAGCAGCTACTAGAAGGCTGTGTCAGATAGGTTCTTGTGCTAGTATTCCATATCATGCTGATCTTTTCTTCTTATGAACTTTTAATGAATTCTTGAAATTTCTCATGGAAAATGTAAGACTGTGTAGAACTTAAACTTTGGTAACAGTACCTTCTGAGGAAGATTTTGATAAGTTTTGATACTCTTTCACTTAAATCCAGTGTAAAACCTTAAAAATCAATTTAATATTAATGAAGGCAATTCAGAGTTAAATTTGGAGTTAAAAATTGTGAATTCTGGACCTCAAAGATTATTTCAACATAGTTTAATTGAATTATATTCACTATCTTAGAAAGGCAGGGGTTAAGAGGAGGGAAGAGAAGGGAATAAGCATTTACATGGCACCTACTATGTATCAAGCACGGTGCTAAGAACTTTACAGATATTATTGCATTTGACCAAATATTATCTCATTTATCTCATTTAATTTAGATCACTGCTACAAAGTCTGCATGCTACCAATTCAACTTTGTAAGTTGGCCAGACAGATTTTTGCCTGAACAGACAATAGAAAATAATAAATAGGAATAGTAAATAATAGGAAATAGTAAAAAGTTGCTGAAAATATCTAACTTCCTCACTATCCTTGGCTGGCCTATATGGGATTTCCTATTCAGAGACCAGTTTTCCAGAGAATTTGGAAAGCACACGAGCCCAGTTGCTACCCCAGCTGCCCATGCTGTTCTCATCAGATCAGTGGATCAGAAAGCACAGCCTATAGGGTCATGGGCGCTAGCAAGTAACCACGAGAATTTAAATCTCTTGGTTATCTGCCTTTGTCAACAGTAGCCAAGGAATTTGTGTCTGTGGATCAATAATATATCATTTTCAGTGTCTGGCTGAATGGAAGTAACAATTTAATATCATAGTTTCCTGCAAAAATACCGTGTAACTATTAGAATTTTTTTTAACAGAATGTCAATACAAGGTCTTTAAGCATACATATATGTGGAAATGATATAAGGGGACAAATAAAAAATACATTTTAGGTGGCTTATGATTGGTTCCATTCCAAATGGAGTAATGAGTTTAGGCTAACATACTCCTTTAGATTATGATCCAAATTTTTACTGGAGAATTCAAGCTGAGATAATTTTGTGCTCAAGTATTATTTGTGTTTATGGTATTCTGAATTTAGGTCTTCCGCATAGGCATATGCAATATATGTGTGTCCATATACATATATATTTACTCACATATATGTATAACCAAGAAACATTTTTGTGTGTTTCTGTAAATGTGCATATTTGTATGTTTGTCTCTCTCTACATAAACATAAATTCACACATATCTAACTTCCTCTCACCTAGTTTATCATATTAATTTCCTTATTGGTTCTTCTTGCTCTGATTCAGTTTCCTCTCTAATCCTTCTTTTACCTTACTTCCCAAGGAATTTTCCTCCTGCACCATTCTGATGATACTATACTACTCAAAACTTTTTATGTGTTCCCATTACCTACCAAATACACTTTTAATATTAGCATGAGATTTTCCATGGTATGACACCAACCTGCTTTTTCCAGGTTATCTCAGGAGTCCATTACATTCTAATTGACTCATTTCTCTTACCCTCCATCTCCCCTCGTTTGTGTTCTGCCCTTTTTAGTCTCTGTACCTCAGCTCACAGTATCCCCTGTGCTTGGAACATCTTTCACCTCTTTCTCTCTCTGTGTTTAAATAATCCCTTCCTTTTTTCAAGGTTCATTGAACATACTGCCTCCATCCCTTATTCATACTCCCAACCCTATGGGATGGATGTTTTTTCCCCTTATCATGTTATCCAATTAAATTCAATACCTATTTATTAAGTGTGCAGTTTTCTATCTCAGGTACTGGTGATACACAAATAAAATGAAAAATTCCTTACTTTCAAAGAGTTTACATTCTAATGGACTCATTTCTCAGTGTTTTTCTTTTCAGCTTTGTGATTACCTAAGATCCTTTAAGGGATAGTGATTTTTGTGTGTGTCTGTATAAGAACAATATTTTCCCTTTAGAAAGTAAGCTCCTTCAGGACATCATCTGTTTTGTAGTTCTATGTATTCAAGGCCTAACACAATACATAATAGATATCAAATCAAATTTTATTGAATTAAAATAATACATATTTGCAAGCTACTTGAAGAAGATCCATTTGGTATATGATTCTATTTAGTTTTGGTTTGTATATTGTAATTGTTTATAATTTTTTCTTAACCCTGAATATTCATATAACTGCAAGTGTAAACCTCAGAGATGTGAGTGGAGAATACTGTCAGAGAACAATCCCCACCCCCAGCAAAAAAAATACCCAGAAAACAAAAAACTCAACAACAACATATAAACCACAATTAAGAATATATTATGGTACCATTTTTGCATGCAATAAAAAAGGTTCTAAACAAAAACTAAATTGTAAATAGGGAGTGTTCTGTTTGCTAGAAAGAAGCACTCCTTGTTGTCATAGTCAGCCATGAGAATTCTCTGCACTATGATTTCTTGCTTTGATTTTCTGAGCATCTCTTTAGCATCTGTCAAAGAAATTATAGACCCAGCCTCAGCCCTAGAAGGACCAAGATTGCCTGCTCATTATAGTCAATATATCCACCTGATTACTATGGCCTACCAGATTATTTCAGACTCATCCAGCCCTGGAGGGAGATTTTAGGTCTGTCTGTTGTTTGATTAGAGTCATTCATAAGTCTGCTATTTGGAATCCTTGAGATTTATGTTCATGTGTTCTGACATTAATAGGTAGCCTCACACTGACATTATTTTTGACCCTTTGCAAATGTTTGTTTTCTGAACTGAGTATTTACTTTCAAATTTTATCTTTTTACACATTTAACATACATGGATGTTTGCATAGGTTAGTCAATATGTATGTTTCAGTAGGTAGCTGTCCTACTTAAGTCAGTGATAGTGTGAGAGGTTAGTTGCTGAGTGAATGGCTGCATGTATGGAAAAAATAGATTCATGATCAAATATAATCTTTGACTTGGGAGGATATGCCCTTTGTGCATATATATTTTTCTATGTGATATGTCCTCCCAGGAGTGTATGTCTTTGGTGAATACAAATGTAACCATCTGGTCTGTCTGAATATGGGCTCTGCTAGAAAAGTCTAAGGATGTGGCATCACCCTCTGATTCTCAAGGTTCATTTGATTCATCTGGGTTTTACTGAACTCCAAGTATGGTAACCACATAAGGATGGTCTTGAATACATTTTGAATAAGCTAACAGCTTTGGAGAAGGGTAGGGAATGATGTTAAAATCTCTAAATTTGTGAAGAGTAAACGTGAAACTCTGTCTTTTTAAATTTCATAAACTGTAAAGTTGTCATCATCATTGCTTAGGGTGGGGTGAGTAGGTTTTTCTTTACATCAGCAACATTGGCATCATGAATCATGATGTTATTAATACTGAACAGAGATGATATTCAGGTTAATTCATATCAAAGTTTCCAACTTTTCTTTAAGCAGATTTGAAAAGGAGAGAACTTTCCATTCTTTTTTAAAATAAATTGAAACTTATAAAGTTTGCCAATTATATTTTCTCTCTCCTCCATTTTGCATATTTTACATTGTAAGTCTTTTTTTCTGTCACATGGCCATGTCAAGGGCTCTTTAGTGTTGTTTGTATGAGAAAACAGATTTCTGAAAAGAACTAGTGATACTGACATCAAAGATAAAATGATATTTGGTGACAGAATCTCTATAATGTAATGCACATAACAAATGCCTTGAGACTGTTCTAGAGATACATTTTGAATAAATGATATATTTTTAGCCTTCAGTGTGTCTGTGTTTTTTTTAATTATGAAAACAGAACAAGGTATCCCAAAGGTCAAATATTTTTAGCATGATTAATGTTGTGGAGGCATATAAAAATGTAAAAGAGGAAAATGGGTGAGGATTTTGAACTTGATGGTCTGAAATTCTATTCTGTTTTAGGTATTCTGAATTTTTCCTATCTAGATTATTATGATTATATTTAAAGAAAGGAAGATGGTGCTACTTTAACCTTGTTTATGTATGTGATTTTGAAGATCGAAATGTGTAGTTTTTCTCAGGGCAAGTAACATTTGGGTTAGTGAGTGGATATCATTGATAGCCTATGCTTTTTCAATCATATCATTCATAATGAGATCATCTCTCAAAAGAAGGGTAGAGATTCTTGTGGTTACTGTTAAGTTAGCCATGGTCCTTCTGGAAGTATTGTTTTAGTCTTCTCAGGATTCCGTATCATAGGCTGATATAACTTGAGGGGGTCTAAATAAATCATCAAACTAGTTGCCTCAGTTTACATGTGAGGAAACTGTGAACCATAAAATTGAAGTTACTTACCTAGGGTCACTCAGTGAATTAGTTTGGAAGTAAAACTATAATTCAAGTCTTTTGACTCCTATGTCACAGGGCCACAGTTATTATCTCCATCCTTTGTTGATACAAAGCAACTTTATTTTTCAATTATGTCATTTGTATTGTATTTTGGTTGACACAAAGATATTAGCCACATAGAGGAGTCAGTCAGACATGGGGGTGAGTAGATAGTACCCGTTTAGAGATCTTTGGCTCAGACTTGCATTATTATTCTGTAAATACTACTCTGCTTTTTAGTTTAGCTTTTAGCCCAGGAGACTTCTCATGTTCTTGAATGCTTTCAAATATAATATAGATTGAATGAAAACAGCCTATACATTTTTCCTCTGATTATTGTAATTTGGTAAATGGAAATCAATCTCAGGAATATTTTCTTATGCTATTGTGATAGTTTGAAACTTCTTAGCAGAGGTTAGAATTAGTTAATTGATGTCACTTTTTAACAGAATAGGACCAAAAATATCCAAACTGCTATTGTATTAATGGATGAATGGTGCTTTTTAGAATCAGTTAATAGTAAAATTTTATAGTTTGAATTTCTTCCTTTAACATATTTTTTAAGTCCTCATTTGGTCAGAAAGAGTTAGGTTGCATGAAAGTACTGAATATGAGCTCATTGGGGGGTTATCTATGCAAGGAATTCCCAAAGATAAACTAGTTTTAAAGAAATCTTCAGAGCAGCCATGAAGACCGCCGACACATGATATTTAATCCAAGGTAAACATCAATAACATCTGTCATTATATACAGGGTGTGTGTGTAACATATATATATATATTTTTTTCTATGCATATTTTATATAGACAGAACACATATGATATGTATATATATTCACAGCACAGATTATATAAGATACTCATGCATATGTGCATATAAATACATACATACATGCATACATACATGAAGCACAGGATGGAATCTTCTTCTTGGCTGTGACTATATACTGTTAAAATTATTTACAACAAAGAAAAGATTAAGAATCTTTCATGATGCTTATATATTCCTTCCTTGAAATTTTTCAGCTATACGAGTGACTATAGGCCAAAACATATAATTCGTGAGGAACTCCAAAATAGAACAGGAATAAAGGCTAACATTAAGGAATTTATAATAAGAATGGAAGATGGGTCTTTGTGCATCAAGGATGAGAGATGACAGGTAGAAAGTCAGAGTGCCCCACTGGTACCTTTATGATGTAAATAAAAAATGTGACATGCCTCCATCATGTTGGGAACATTCCTTATGGCAAACTTTCGGCAGGTGATGGACAAGGGATTAAAAAAAGGCAGCCATAAATGAGTTGAGATCTATGTTATTAGGAAAACTTCTCCAATTGATTCTATTGTACCTGTAATTGTATATAGGGATAAGTAGAACTAATAATGTAGGGATCCCTAAAATTGATCTTAAGAAATATAAATACAAGAGGCATGAATGTCCACCATATCATCTAACTAATTTTACTGCTTAGCTATAATGGAATCTACTCAGAATATTGTCATGGAAGCCTTAACAAATGTTTGATAAACATTATGCTTTAGAAAACAAATTAAATCAACCTTGTCACTGCAGTGTAGCCAATAGGCTCTGATATGTAATAACCCATTTAAGAACATAATTTAACATGGCTTTAATTAGGGCAGCTTTTAAGTAGACTATTGCATATTTGCAAAAACCCAAACTGTAGTCTCATTTCATATGTATTTTCTTTTGTACAGAATCACCAATAATTTCAAATATGAAATATGAAAATATGGGGGAAAGGAAAGAATTGGCAACAAAAGTCCCATATTCAGAAAAATGCAGCTGGAAGCATTTTTCCTTCAGCTTCAGTTTTTCTGAAGTTATTTAACTCAAGACAATATTTATGAATATGAAATTTAGTTTTCACATTATACATCATTATCATCTCAATGCTCCTTCATGGCTGTGAAACAGTCTGCTTGCAGTTTTCATAGTTACATTGTGCCGGGCCTGACCCGGAGTGTTCTAACTTTTTTTCTCTATCTCCAAAGTTAAAACATTGTACCCTATCTTAGAAATTATGCATCTGGTCCTCATTTGCCAAACAAGAAAAGCTGTGTGATTATTTCCATTCTACAGAAGTGATTGTTCAATATTAAACATAAATAGTGCTACCAAAAACCAGACTGTGTCTGCAGTTGTAAGTGAAATATTATGAATCAAAAAGGGATTGTATCTGTTTTGTGTGAGCCTGCTCAACAAAGACAACTTGTGAGAAAGATTTTCAAATAAGCAAATCTAAGTAAATCCAGGCAGTTTTTACTTAAAGGCTCAACTTTTTGAGGAAACTGCCACTGTAGAGAGAGAAGTGAATTCACATGTAGGTTTTGACTGCTGGATAAAAATATAAAGTTCATACCACTGTCTAAATAGGCAATTTTAAATGCTTTCAAATATTGGTGCTGGGATGACTTCATAATGATTTTGCAAGATTTATGATCATACTCTATATTTGCATTCAAAACATTCTCTCCAATTAAAACCATTTCAATTGTCCAGTGAATTTTTATTGCAAGAATTTTATAACCATACATATGATTTTTCATTTTTTTCTGATTTTCCAAAGAAACAAAATGAGAGAAGTTACTTATTTGTTTCAGAGAGTAAACTTCACCACAGAAATAAATTAGAAAATAGGCTTTGGATCTAACCATATTATTAACTGATGCTCCTAATTTTTAATACAAAAAGTTTCCTAAATACATGTGGTGAATAGGTAGAAATAAATAAGATGTATTAATCAATTCTTTTGTGAACAAAGAAATATTCAAATGATGGAGCTTGAAGTAAGATGTATCATCAATATAGAATATTATCATTTAATAAAAGGCAAAATTATGGAAGTCATTCCAAATATATGCACTGAAGTTGGAATAGTAATAACAACAAAAATAATAATAATAGCTAACATTAGTACACTGCTTTAAGATTTGCAAAATGCTGAACGTATATTAGTTTTTGTTCCCCACAAGAACCCTGTGAAGAAAGTGATATTATTATCCCTATTTTACAGATGAGAAAATATCCTGAAAAATAAAAAAAAAATGAATTTTGCTGGGTCACATAGATTATAATTATGAGGCAAGATTCAAACTCAGGTTTCCTTGATTCCAAAGTCTGCTACTGTATCCATCACTTTACCTATCTGCCTCTACAGTTAAAAAAGGAGCCTAAAAAGAAATAAACATTTTATATGTATATATATCTATAGATATATAGATATCTATAGGTATATGAGAGAGAGAGATAGAGAGTTCACCTAAATGCATAAAGCAATTTACTTAATGTTAGGAAAGATTAGTAAACTAAATGATTACTTAAGAAGATTTTATCACCTCTGAGTTCTTCAAGTGTATAAGTACTTAAAGAGAGAAATGTATAAAGTTCCCATGGTAAGATAGTTTTATGTCACAGACATGGGCTTGCATTCTGAGTCTGCCATGTACTTTCTGAACTGGGTGATCCCTTAGGGTTCATCCATTAGCCTTTTGCCTGTCGGTTGCCTAATCAATAAAATGATGGTTTTAATATGAATGTATACATAGAACCTATATCAGATTGCATGCCGTCTTGGGGAGGACGGAAAGGAGGGAGGAGGAGAAAATTTGGAACTCAAAATCTTATGGAAGTGAATGTTGGAAACTAAAAATAAATAAAATTTTAAAATGATGGTGACATTAATACATTATTCTACCTACTTCGTAGAGTTGTTGCAAGTACAGCCCCTTGCCAAACTGTAAGCATAAGTAAAAAGCCCTAGGCAGAACAATGGAAAGAGTGATGTTCACTGGTATCAGTGCCAGGAATGTTAGCACAAGAAGATGGAACCCAAGTACAGACTTCCTTTGGTACTGGGTGCTAGGTACAATCCTGTGGTTTTCTAACCCTGTTGAATAGGGGAGTTGCTCACAGATCATTTCTCAAGCCAGACTTAATGAAAAGGTAGTACCTTTATAAGGTTCTATAATACTCGGCAATCTGTCAGTAGAATATTTTCTATATTTTATATATTATTGTAATATACATTACACTTTTTTGATGTTCATTTTGATTCAAATTCTACTTTGTTACAAATGTGATTTCAGTTAGCAGTCCATAAAATGTAAATAAGACAGAAAATTCTTAATAAAATCCCTCTTAGTAAAATAGTGGCATAATTTTATTATTATTATAACTATCCTAATGATTCTATGATTAGTTGATCATACTGTTCGTGATGAAGTTCTTGTCTACTGAACCTGCATTTTGGAATGGGCCAAAATGAGATGGTGTTTCTGAAAACAATAAGAATTTTCTGATTTTCAAATTATTTGAAATTTTCCAACTTTGAAAATTTCAAAATATTAATAATAATATCACATTTACATCACATTTTAAGGTTTGTTTTCAAAATATTTTCAAATAATTTTCAAAATATTAATAATAATAATATCTCACATTAACATGACATTTTAAGATTTGCCAAATGCTATACATAATGTGTGTATGTATGTATGTATGTAGTGTGTGTGTGTGTGTGTGTGTGTGTGTGTATGTACATGGGCCGAGAGTTTGTTCCTCTCATGGATACAGAGAAATTGTTTTATCCATCAGATCACAAAGAAGCAGCAGGGTTAAGGTTTGGGGAAGCATGTAAGTGTATGGGTCCACCGGGAAGATTCATAAGGTAGCTCTACTTGATTTTATTCTTGTTGAAGCTCATTGATGACCTGGCCACTCTTGGTTCATTTTCTTACTCTGATTGATTGCTATGAATTAACCTTTTAATTGCAGAGAAAGAAAATGCATCAGCTTCCTAATTTTGCAATGATTTATACTTTTTATTATTGATTAATTTCATGTTCTTCTTATCACACTCTATCATTTTAATCACTATATTTTCTTCAGAAATTTTATCTTGAAAATTTGAAATGATCATATATCCAAGTTCATCCTCACTGAAATGACTACTGGTTTTATATATGAATCAATCAGTCATTTAGATAGTGAGCCTATTAAATGCCAGACAGTGTGGTGGCTGCTGAGGATATACAGAAAAAAAAATTGAAAAAAATCTGTCCTGTTGGAGTTTACTTCCTAATAAAAAAGAAAATATGTGCTTATATTAAAATACAAACAAATGTGTACAAGAGGAATATAATATAGTTAGGAGAGGAAGGATGCTAGCAGCTGGGGCAGTACATGGACTTAGAAAAGGCTTCCTATAGAAGTATTTGAACTGACATTTAAAGGAAACTAATTATGCCCAGAGGAAGAAATGAGGAAGGAGAACATTCCAGGCACAGGGAACAGCCAGTGTTCCACATAGCTGGAAGATGGGAGGCCAATAAGAGTTGTCCATAGAGTGGTAAGAGAGGAGTAATGTCTTGGAAGATGAGAAAGAGAGGAAGGGGTAAGATTTGTGAATAGTTAAATGCCAGGCAAAGGGATTTACATTCAGTCTGCTGCACTGCCTGCTTTCAACTTCAGAGAACAGGATGCCCTTGTGGTTAGAACTGTGCTCCAGGAAAATAGGTCACTTTGGTGACTGTGTGTAGGATGGCATAAAGTGAGGAGAGACTTGAGTCAGGGAGACCAAATAGGATGTAAGTGTAATAATCCAGGTGAGATATAATGAAGGACTGAACTAGGATGGCGGTCTAGGTGGAGAAGAGGGGAAGAATGTGAGAGAAGTTATTCAGAAGAACATGATAACATTTGGCAACAGGTTGGATATGTATGGTGAGGGGGGAGTTGATGATGCAGAAATTGCAAATCCCAAAATTACTAGGGAGTTCAGAGGAGGAGATTGGGGAGGAAAGATGATTTATGTTGAATTTGAGGTGCCAAAGGGATATCATGTTTGAATCAAGAAACCAACAGCTCTCTTTAGGGGTGCACTCCTTGGACTGACAATGAGATGGTGAATTTGGGGCAGAGGTGAGTACACAACCACTCACAAAGGTCTACCAAGATTGAAATTCACCTTAGCCAGATGGTATGCTGATCATGGTAATGGGGTACAAAATCATGGATCTTTGAAGTATTCAGATGTACAATGTGCTCTGTATTTGGCATTAACTTCTCTCCTCCTTCCTGCTCCCTCCCAAAATGGCTCTTTCTCTTTTTAGTAGTGGGGGGGGAAGAATAATGGTTTCTAATTATCATTCCCTATTTCTCTTCTTTTCACTTCAAATGCTATTTAAAGACAAGTGTTTTTCATACTTTATAATGGGATCATATTGCTAGATTGTAAGCTCATTGAGGACAGAGACTGTCTTTTGCCTCTTTTTGTATTGCTGGTGCATATCATAATGCCTGGCACATAGTAGGTGTTTAATAAATATTGACTGATTGATCCTAGTATAAATTGTCTTTAAATGTTCAAAGTTGCAAGAGACTATAGAGATCACCTTTGACGCATCCTTTATTTACAAATCAGGAAACTGAGACCCACAGAGATTATGTGATTTGGCTAAAATGACTGGCATTGCTAGTGATAGAGCCTAGAGTGGGATGTAAGCCTTCTGACTTTCAGTCATCCATGCTCTCTACTGTGCCTCCCTGCTTTTCTTTGATGTTCCTTATTTCCCTCAATATACAGTGTTGCTCTTTACTCTTTCTTTTACTTATCATCAGAGGATAGAGACTGGATCTGGACTGAGATCTATGATTTCATTATTAGAGGGAACGCCCAGGTAAGGAAACTCCCTGCACTAATGCTGGTGAGTAAATTTACTGCAACTCATAGCCTTAGAGAGCTGCCCTGGGGCACTGAGAGTATAAAAGGTTAAGCCCAGGTACATATAGTCAATATATGTCACAGGTGAGACTTGATCCCAGTTCATCCTGCACTGAAGAGCTAGCTTAGGCACTGACCACACTGGCTGTCTGACATCATAAGAGAGATTCCGTTTGTAGAAAATCAGAATTATTGCTCATTTCAGTAATTCTTTCCAATCACAAAGTGAAAGTGTTATTCTTTACCTTCTCTTTGACATACTGTTTTACATAATTATTTACATATCACATAGTGCTCTAATTTCAAGATGATATCATTGGGGCAAAGAATTCTATTTTTATGGAAATGCAACATGCCCTCTGATGTTATCTTTCAGAGCAAACACCCTTTATGCCTATCTCTTGGGTGAAATGAAAGACAGATTCTAACTTGTCTACTAAAGCTCAAATTTGTCCATTTAAAATGAAGAGACTCAAACTCCATGTTTAGTTTCAGTTACTTATCAAATTTCATATTTCTTGCTTCAGTTTCTTTACATGAAATAGAAGATATTTCTTATTTACCCAGTTGAATCTGGATAGACTAGTTATGGTTATCAAACAATTTAAAAGTATTGCATATAAAAATTCTTTATCATTAAGCTTTACTTCTCCCATCAAGGGAAATCTTAACCATTTTTTCCAAATCATAATCAAAGTGAATTAATTCACTTGCATGAGATCAAACAGTATCCATAGATGAGCAGAAACTAAAATGCAGGAAACAAGTATCTCAGTGAGTGCCTTTCTTATGTCTTTAGAATTCTTGGATTCCAGAAAAGTACATAATCCTGAGACTAATGATTTATGAATTCAATGTAATTTTTGTCAAGTACCAATTTTTAAAATACTATCAGTGTTCATTTCTTGGAATCTGCATATCTATTCATTATACCAGTTGTCAAAGATAAAAAGTATTATAACTTCATATCTCTGTTTCATATATCATATGAAAAAACCCCACAAAACTCCTGAAACCTCTCCGTATGTTTTTTACATAAATTGAAGGCATAACCTTTAAGAGAGTAGGGGAAGGGAAAGGATCTAATGTAAGGGTATTATCCAACTCATTGGAAATTGGCAAACATTACAAAACAGGGCTTGATATATAGTTTGGTCGATTGTTGATTGGCTGGACTCAAAGAAGTGATGGAGAAAATGTTAATAATGCAGATTAAATTTAAAGTTGTGTCATATTATATTTGGGGAAGGTTTTGTTAAATATTTAGCAGTATCCACTGGATCTAGGAAATTCTAAATAAATCTAGCTTAATGCATAGTGGAATATGTTCCATAACTTCAAAATTACAATGAAAATAAAATTACAAAAGAAAAAGAAAAAAAAATTACATGATAACTTTATTATCTATTTAAAAGGAACAGGAAGTTGTACATAATAGATTTGCAGTTTCACGTGCAATCATTTACTATACCATGTCATGGCTTGTTTTATTCCATAAATTAAAAATAAAATAATTTTTAAAAAAACCTTAAAAATTATAATGATAGTTACTGATATCTATTCTATAACAGACGACTGCTATTAAATATAGAATATTAAGGCACTGGAATGGAATTCATAGAATGTTTTCCCATGTAGATTCTTTAAGTTAAGTGCATAAATCAAGAGATTTGGAGCAGTTCAGTCTACTTGTTTTTTACACGTAACCATCCCCAATGGGCAGCCATAAATGATTTATTTGAAGCCTTATTATGGGTTGTGTTTACACTTCCATCTATCTCTACTTTAAAGACTTTTTCTGGGCAAGTGAGAGTTGTCACAGATAGATTTGTACACATAAAAGTGATAGGCCTACCACTTTCTTTTGACAGCCCTGAATGCTTTGGACCTGAAGCTACTAGACTTTGCCTTATTGTACCAATTTTAATAGATCATTCTTCTCTTGTACTCAGAGGTATCAAATACACATCAGATGACAAAGTCATATTAATCTCCTTTGAACTTAATTCCTTTGGGGTTTTGGCATTTTTCTTGACATAAAGTTTTTCAATGAAAATCAGAGTAATATCTAGAAATTAAAAAGAAAGAGAAAACAGCTAATCTCTTGTGCTTAAATGCATGAGTAGGGTAGTGGTAATATATTTTGGGCCCCAGATTTAAAGAGTCAAGCAGCAGACAATCGTGAATGTGCTTATCTGTAACGGAACAAATAACTTCATCTGCTCTGTCACAAGAATGAGAGATGAAAATAGATCCTTCTATCTCTAAGCACTATAAACTGAGAAGACGTTTTAGATACACTCATAGATGATCTCACTGCTGCAACATGCCGGGCTTAAGGTAATAGTTTCCAGGATATATCTAATTTAAGAGGTTTTTTGTTTCTTTTGTTTTTTAAAGTGGTAATTACAAAATACAGTGAAGTAAACTTTCTTAAGGTAATATGTATAAATATATATTCTGTATTATCCAGAGCAACAGAACAGAGCACTTAAAGTCAGGGAGGCCTGGGTTCAAGTTCTGCCACTGACCAGAGATCATCTGTGTCACTATGGAAAAGTATCCCAGGCAACTCTCTTAATACTAAAAGGTACAGCGGACTTGCTGTCTGCACTGAAGGAAGGGTTTGTACCCTGGAAATTCTTTTTGCAGATGGAATTACAGATTCAGATCAAATGTACATTGTGTACAATGTATCTTACATGCTTATTAAGTGATCTTTAAGGGAAAGAGTTCTCACTTGATTTCTTCAAACTAAGGGTAAACAGGTTCTACCTATTTTTTTAAAGTTGTCTGGGGCACTGAAAAGTGGGCGCTTTCCTACAAAAGGGACAACTAGGTGGTGCAGTGCACAGAGCAACAGGTCTGAAATCAGGAAGACCTAAGTTCAAATCCAGCCTCAGACACTTGGTAGCTGCATGACCCTGGGCAAGTCACTCAACCCTTATTTGCCTCGGTTTGTCATCTGTATAATGGAGACATATCAGAGAAGGAAATGCCAGCATCTTTGTCAATAAAACACCCTGGACAAAGGGATCAAACATGACTGAATGAGTAAACAACAATAAGAGCAACAATAAGGTAAAGAATTCTCTAGTGATTTCCTCCAACTATGGTTTAGCTGGTTCTATATATATATATATATATAATATTATGTATACACATATGAATAATATATATGTATATATACAGGTGTTACATGTATAACAATATGATTATATTTTATACATTTTAATTTGTAAAAATTTATACATTTAATTTGTAATTTCATTTTAATGTGAAAAAAGTAAATATTTAGTGTGAACTGTGAAAATGAAACAACCAAATTTAAAAGAAAAGCCTAATGCTTCAAATCTGTGTATTTTAAAAGTACTTATCTATAGAAACTTTCAGAGTAAAAATCAAGAAAAATACCCTACAATTTTGTTTACTTATAAACTAAATTACTACTTGTTTTGCTTACTTATAATCTTGCATGTATTTCATGGAAAACCTTTTCCCCAAATTATCGATCAAAGGAGATGGCCTATAATGCTTCCTTTTGAAATATTTTTTGAGCCACATGTTTTCAGTGCATATATTATATCCTGCAGGTAATTTAGCTATTCTCAGAGATCATATTATCTTGTTCAGACCATTACATTAGACTTTGCTCTTTTGCTTGAAGAGAAGGTGATTTTGTTCTCCATAGACAAAGGCAAGCCTGACTCTGGACAACATTTTGAAGGCAAACTTCACATTTTGTCAGCTTCCTTCTTCCCAAACCTCCAGACCCCTCATTGCTACTGTTTCTCTGTTTTGCTATGTTTGATTACCATTAACAGCCAGAAAGCAACTTTTTAAAAAAAGAAATAATGAAATCTGTGGTCTTTCTTCTTATTGGGTTGTGAAAATTTCTAATAAAAATTCAATTTCTTTTCAACTGATGATTATGCAATAATTCCTTTCAAATATGCTGTGCCTGCTGTGTTAACTAGATCAGTGCTTCCCAATCTGTAAGCTAAGTGCGTAATATTTGGAAGCCATAACAAAAGAAGTAGCTTGATTCAGTATGGTAGATATTTGATCAATCGAAATGTATCCATTAAACATTTACTGAGTTCTAAGCCGTCTGTTTAGTGAACATATAACTAGTCTTGTAGTCAAGAAGACCTGGGTTAAAGTCCTCCCTCTGCCACATACTGACAGGGTGACTATGGGTTAGTGACCTAACCTCTTAGTTTCCCAGTTAATTCTCTTATTTAACAAGACAAGCACAAAGTTATCCTTGCTTCTGGTTGATTACATATGCCAACTCAGCGCTTGGGAACTTTGGGGATGACAGAGTCTCTAGTTGCTTCTGCCCATATGAGACTCAGTACTTGGGAATGATGAAGCAGTTCTTTTATTAGCCACTGAGCAGGAAGGGTCCATGACTCAATGAATATTTACAACAGCCTGCTATTGATTATCTTCACAGTCATCAGAGCATCAAGCCTCTTCTCTTTAGGAATGACTTCCCCACCCTGGCTACTATGCGCCATGAAGTTGTTGTTCAGTTCTTTATCAGTCATGCTTGACTCTTTGTGATCCCATTTGGGGTTTTGTTGGCAAAGATACTGGAGTGGTTTGTTATTTCCTTTTCCAGCTCATTTTACAGATGAGGAAACTTAGGTAAACAAGATTAAGTAACTTGCCCAGGGTCACACAACTAGTAAGCATCTGAGGCCAGATTTGTACTCAGGAAGATGAGTCTTCCCAACTTCAGGACTGGCACTCTAGCTGTCCCATAATATCTAAAGGAAATGATTTACCTAATTGAGTCTGAGATAGGATTTTAAAGGCCTATCTACCCTTTCTATTTTTTATTTCTTTGTGAAATATGTGACCAAACAATTGACTTCCAGATGGATATGCATTTGCTTGGAGGAGACCTTGTGAGTTTGAGATGCCCTGTGTTCCTGGGTGCTAGGTCCCAACTGGAAGTATGGGAAGTTTCTGCATTGAGGAAGATGGCCACTGACAATAGAATGAGCCCAAGCCCTAGCCTGGATGGCAGATAGACAGGAGGGCATGATTCTGATTCAAGGTGAATGGAACAATGCCTATTCAGCATGTCCCCAACTGTTTTTTATTCTAATGTGGTTTAAGTGTCAGCCATCTGAAAGAGTGTAAGAGTAGTTATAAGGTAAGTTACTGAATACTGTTTTAAATTCTTCTGACAATATCCTTTCATGAGTATTTTGTATTATCATTTCTTTTGTGTGTAGGAAATAAATACCTACCCTATACGTGATTTCTATTGTACATCAACATTGTTCTATTCCCTCCCTACCTCCCTCCTTTGGGAAGATACTACATATGAGCCAAGACCAAAGCTTCAAGCAATTTTTCCCTGGGGTACTATAGTGGGGATTTAATGAGATGAATAGTGAGAAAAAGAAGCAATGCCCTTTCATGAGAGGCCAGGCTTCCATAGAACTGAACCTTGCTCACTATGGGGATAGGAGATGTTGGAATACTTCTGCTCCTTATTAGAGAGAGAAAGGGCGAAATGCTCCAGTCCTTCGGATGCAGGAGCTGCTCTTTTAATTGTTACATATGGAAATGTGGGGACCCCATCTGGTATTTGAGAAGCCAATTCCAATTCAATACTGAGTGGTTCTAGGAACTTATTGGGTACCAAAATTTCTTTCTCAGAGGAGGTAAGATCATTTTTTCTACTTTTTTCTCCATTTTTATTTTTGTTTGTTGTTTTATTCCATTTTCATTATTTTTTTTTTTTAGTTTCTCTTATTTGCTTGGGTTAGGATAGGACATTTTAAAAAGACTAAGCAGGCAGGGGCATCTCATATGTCTTATAATATATATTTTTGTTGAGGTTGCACAATTTTATATTTGGGGAGGAATGGTATTAATGTCCAAGCCCACCAGTTATGGTAGACTTGGACATTCCCTTAAGACTCAAGGTTAAGATTATATAATGACTGTACTTGAGGTCCAGGCCTTTTATTTGGAATTTAGGAGACCATTATGAACTGCTCTATATCAACTATCTGAAACTCATCATAGCACAAAGCACTGGGGAAAGTACTTGAAAGGACAATGCTTAATACTCCCAGGACTACAGAGATTATTCTAATATTGAGGATATAGATAAATGTGTAAAATACACCCAAATTGATGTCTGAGAATACTCATAAAATTGACTGGAATTCACTTCCACCCTCAGGTAAGAAATCAAATTCTCCTTAGGCCAAGTTATCCTGGGTTCCCCAGCACAGGGCAGTGAATATATTTCTCCAGTGGATCCCCCACTGTCCAAGGACCAGGCAGATAAAAGTTCAGACAAAATTTCTGTAGATGTCTTTGCCAAACCTAGGGCACCCGGTTTTACTCCCAGAGGCTGATGCAAATATGGGTTTGAAATCATTCAGTATGCTTAGTTAAAAAAAAAAAGAAAGAAAACAAATTCATAATTTATTTGATGATCTCTCAAAACATGTGGAGCTACTCCAAAAGGATTAAGGGTTGATTGGAATCAATCTCTCATACTCTGGATGAGGTCTCCATATATAAGGCATCAGCTACTAGACTCTGGGGCATTTTGCCCTTTACCTCCAAATCTCCCACTCCCAACCCAGGTGACTAGGCTCAGTCCTGTGGCATCCTGGTCTCCAATGAGAGGGCATGTTTCCCTTTTCTCACATTTTTCAGCTCATTACACCCTCACCCCAGTGCACCAGGGAAAAATTAGACTCCCAGAACCCTGAAGGAGATATGTATGCAAGTTATGGGGACCCAACTCATTAATGGAAACTGAATTTGTTTCCAGTTTTCCCATTTCTTCTCATCAAAAAACAGCAACTGCTTTGTGATTGGGCTTTCTTGGTGTAACTTCCATCCAGTTGGCCAATTAACATGCATTAAAGGAGCAAAGCATTGGATTGAACACTTTGTGTTTACAAAACAAAAACAAAGCAGTGTGATATAGTGGAAGACAGTTTAGAAGACCAGAATTAAAATTCTGACTCTGCTAATTGCTATCATGCAGCTTTGGGCAAATCACTCACCTCTTCTGGTCTTCACTTCTCTCATTTGCAAAAACAGAGGCCTCTGAAATGATGACTTATAATGTACCTTTCAGCTCTAAACCTGTAATTGTATAGAACTGATATCTTTGCTGCCACTGAATAGTTTATAAATTAACTAAAAAAGTGTAAGTTTATTAATAAGCAATAAACCAGTAAATATATAGTAGTGAACTCTATAAACTTCTGACTGAGCCCTGGAGTGCACCTGTGCATGAGGGACAGGCATGGAAGATGAACTAGCAAAGGAGATTAGAAAGGATCAGATGGGATAAAGAATGTAAAGCATTTGGCAAACCTTAGCACTAGATATCAGTGCCAGCCTGTAGGAGCACAAGTCACTTTCAGAGTTTTCTTAGGGGAGACGACTTTTGAGATCTGCCTTCCAGGACACATGATTTTGGGATTGATGGATTTTCTGGGAATAGACAATACCTTAGAATTATAATTTTAACATGATGTTTGAGAATAACAAAACTATTTGGAGCAGTTCTGCTCCCAATTTAGACATCCTTAATGATGCCTTTATTATGCTAATGAAAACATAAGCAGTTGAACTTTCAGGTTTTATGTAGGGTCAAATGCTTATATTTTATATTTTACAAAATTCTGTTAAGAGTATTAATATGGACATTATAATCCAGTGATGCTTTATCAGCTAATCAATCAACAGGTGCTAGGCACTGTTTAGAGCACAGGGGATATAAAAAAGCAGAGAGTTCCAGCTCTTTAGCAAGCTTGCATTCTATTGTGGGGGAGACATCCCATCCATAAATAGCTAGGTGTTAGGTAGCCCCAGAACACTGGGGCTTACCTGCTTGTTATTTTTCTTAAGTTTGATTTAGCTTTCTAAGCATTTATATGATGTACTTGTCCTTGGATTCTAAGATTTGGGGTTTTCTATTTTTGCCTATTTATACTATATGACATTTTACTCTTTCTAGTTGGGCTTCCTTCCTACCTTGCACATATATGTACAGGCAAACATGGACACATTTTACTCTGTAACCATTCATTCAACAATGAGAATCATGTTAATTGGGCTCTGGATAAAATGTGTTCAAATATGTAAAACATTGATTTCTCAAGAACAGTCTTTGGGAAGTTCCTCACAAGTAATGGTACAGTAGGAATTCTTTCTCCTGAAATATTTCACAGCATCACAGTTTTCTTCGTGTTATCTCCCCTCATTTCCTGTCTGAAAGCTCCATCTTTCTGTGTCCTTTGCAGCAAACTCTTCGATCCCTATGGTTTGATCATTTGGTTCCTACTGTGCTATTATAATCCAAAGATCCACTACACCCCCCTCCCCAAACAGTTTCATCTTCTAAGGAAAAATTACTTAGTTTCATCTTCAAAGGAAAAAATGCAGATTTTACTAATTAACTTGGCATTCTTACATTTTAGAGCATTTTCCTTTTATCCTCCCCATTTCTTATTTACTCTGTTCAAAATATTGCCATCATTAAGGTAAATATTGGTAATAGTATGGAATGAATGCAGTTTATATTAAAACAGACACGTGGAATCATGCATATAACTGCACCATTGTCAATCAGTAGTGGCTTGTGGGATGTTCTAAAATGAGACTTTTATAAAGAAGCATGACTTTTGGAAAGTTAAAAATGTTTGTCGCAACTTAGAAGCATAAATAACAATAACTAATAGATGTATGCATGTTCTGTACTGATCCAAATAATCCTAGATTTCTCCTCTAATAGCAGCTCTACTGTGGAAAAACAAAAAAAAAACAAGCAAACCTTCTCTGTTTGCGCCTCTCCCGTGGGCTGATTTACTGTTTTGTGGGCTGATTTGCTGTTTCCCCTGGCTGCCAGCCCAGCCTGCTTGCTAACTTCCATGATGACTCCTCCCTAATCATAGCTCCCCAAACATACCCTCCCACTTTTCTTCAAGATTTGGATCAGGAAGTGGTATTGGGTCACCCTGTAACTTGGAGTGCTGGCTAGAAGGTCAGGAAAGGTTTCTGGCAGCAAGGAAGTTGAATGTGTCAGGTTTCTTGAATAGAATGAGCTTTGATTCCTGCCTCTTTCCAGCAGCTAAAAAGCCTCTCATAAATTCATTCTGGGCTTCTAATGACTTTCCTAAGATTCTGGTAAACTCGTCAAACTCTAGGTGATTTGTTTGTTGTCTGAATTTGAAACAGATTTTGTGTCAAGGTATGTTAAACCTTAGATACTTTGATGGATATATTTAACCTGTGTGGGTACCCAACATCCACATGATGATGCAAACTCTCTATGGCTTTTCTTCTTATGTGATTCTTTTCATATCTTCCCATAAATATCTAAAGAGTCAGTTCATCAACAAAAATTTATAGGTACCTACTATGCAAGGCATCTTACAAAGCACTGGAGAGGTACATATGAAAAAGAAAGACAGTCCCTACCCTCAAGGAGCTTACAGTCTGATGGAGTAAGAAAAAAGTACAAAAGGAAACAGAAAATGGAATGGAGGGGATGGTGAAGAATTCCAAAGATCTAGTAAAGAGCAGGGTGGAAATAAAAAGATAGCTGGCCTGGGCCCCCTGCTTAAATGGGGTTTAAATTGGAGTTGAATGTTTCATTCCTGAATCAGAAGGGTAAAAACTACTGGTGAAGTATGAATACCCAGGCTGATTGGATCTTGTAGGATGATAAGATTTCCTAATGATGAAGTTGTAAGGGCATAATGAAGAAATCCAAAGAAGTCCCAAAAAAGTGTTGAGCCCGGTGGGAAATGAAGAGTATCTGGCATGCTTGAGACTTACTTCTGGTCCTTTTATTGTCCAGAAGAGAATCAGCATACCACTTGAGTTACCACTTTTCTTCCATTCTTATTAATTGACTAACCCTCCTCCTTTTCCCAGTTATACATTTCTTCTCCTTTAGGTAACTTCTTGCATGTCATTGGTTGGTAAGATTACTGTAGCTTGTTTACTCCCACAATGTCTTTCCATTGTCCTTCAAGTTATTCTTAATTTTAATTCTTTTGACATGATAGTGTTCTATAATTAGCTGCTATACGGTAACATTTAGTGCATACTGCTGTTAAAGAAATGAGTTTTTGTAGCAATAAAATTATCAGTATCCTGTGATACACGGACCAATATTCTTTTCTTAAACAAAACAAAAAAGTGGACCCAGTAGATCATTTCAAAAATTTATTTAGTTCGCAAAGATGGGAACATAGAAAAGACATTGTAATGACCTAAGATGTAATATGCACTCTACGGCACAATACTTTAAACATTTTATGCTATGTACCTACCTCGATTCTTTTTTATCTTGACTACAGAGGGTTGGTAGTTAATAGACACCAAAATGCTTTGAAATAGAAAATTATATATATATATATATGTGTGTGTATATATATATATATATATATATATATATATATATATATATATATATACTTTAGGATGAACTCAGGATTAACGCTCACAGTCAGCCTGAAAAATATAAAAGTCCTAACTTCCTTGGAGTTGTTTTTTTTTGGGGGGGTTCTATAAAAACACAACTTTAAGTAACATAATATTTAAGAGGACTGCTAGTTAAGTAGAAGCCAAGTTTTAAAAATGAGCAATTGGCTGATTGATAATTACTGCAGGAACCCCATAATTTATCATTATTTTATGAATAATATTATTGTGAAACAACATATATCAGGATAAATTTATGCAGAGTATTCCTGTGATTGGGAGTATATCACAAAAGACTGTTTGTTTTTGGTAGTTTGTGTAAATTTTTTTACAAACCAGTGCTCTCCACATTACTTTTCCTTAACAACAGCAATAGCATAGCATGCATTCATGAAGGAATGAAGTGACTTGCTTTGCTATAGGTTACAGAGAATCACAGTGTCTTGTTTTAGAGTTTTCAGCTACTGAATGGGTTCTCTGAAAAGAGAATGTTTCTATTTTGCCACCTCCATTATGTTATCTTTTCCAGTGCAATTACAAGCTAATTCGGAGCTCTTTGTGTTAGGCTAATAGCTTCTGATTCAAGGCTGTCACCCAGTGCCTCTTCGTGCACTTTTAATACTGGCTGCCAGTGTTCCCAGCACTTACCTATGGGGAACATTTTTCTTTGAGTAGAGACTCATCATAGGCAAATCATTAATGGAACATCAAAAAGATCCCATCCGTTAGAGTTACATATGGCTAAGATCACAATTATCAAAAGTCTCTCTCTCTTTTTTTTTTTTTTTGCTTTCTTATCCACGCAATAAATGTAGTTGTCAGCAGGATAAGTTCACGCGCCGGATAAGGTAACAATTTCATTTAGTGACAACTTCCAACAGCGCAAACTTACAAGGTTCGATTTATTAAAGAGTCAGAAGGGATAAGATCACTGCATGGCCAGCCTGATTTATCAGGGTTTGACTGGAGTACTTGAATAGAGAATGCCGTATTTCAAGTTTATGTTCAAAACTGTAGTTTAGTGTATGCTGTGTGTAAGACTAAGGAATTGAGTACGAGACTTAGAAAAGGTATCTCAATAAGGCACTTTAAGTCTGCTAACCAATAACTATCATTTATGTGCCAAAACATGCTTTAAGAGGAATTACAATAGCATAAAAATAAGTACTTTGGGTGTTCCTCAGTTAACACATGTGTTGATTAGCCTAAGTGGAGACACACACAGAGGCATGACTTCATTTTTGGGGTATAGAAAATCACCGAGTCAAATGTCCACTTAAAGCTGTCATGTATCCAGGGAGGCAGCTGTCAGATGGTTAAACCATAAATTAGTAATAGCTGTGCCATATTTTAGCCACCTTGACTGACTTTGAACAAGGCTCGAAGGTTTCTAGAATCTTTGAGTGCTTTTTGAACTCAGCATGACTTCGGGGCTGTCCACGTTTGATACCATGATGTATAAAGTTTCCTAGCCATGAAAAAATATAAATAGAGATCCTGACTCTATAGATCTTTGCCATACAGCAAACTCTAATAAGCATTAGGGTTAATTCCTGCTGCCTACTTTAAAATTTAGGCATATGTATTCCAAACTGACATGAATTCAAAGGAAGTTTATTTACTGTATACATAATCCCTGCTCATATGAATTCATCTGTGTGTACAAGTTTTGCTATGTAGTGTGAACCCTAGACAAAGGATAGTATAAATACTCGCAATATTTTTAACATATTTTACTTCATAAATATGGAAGATAATAATTAGAGCTGATGTTTTAACCTTGTTTTGTCACAGAAACCTTTGGCAAAGCTGGTGATGCCTATGATTCCCTTCTCACATGGATAGATAGATAGATAGATAGATAGATAGATAGATAGATAGATAGAT